>NC_083870.1:7998333-8318166 GCF_032452875.1 Bos javanicus
AGGGAAGTCCCCACTATCTTTATCCTGATTCTTGGAAACACTGGCCTCTGAGGGCAGAGGTGGGCAGGGGAGTTTAAATACCACACTCCAGTCACCCTGTTCTCTGCTGCTGACCAATATTTGTTTTATTCTTTTTTTCTTACAGTTTCAGCTGACACGCAAACTGGTGAGTTTGCTTCATGGTCTTGGACGGATCGAGTGAGGCATGTAAATGTGTAATAGCTGCAGGGCACTGTTAGGAAATGTTCTTTGCACAAGAAACTGTTGACATGGAGTTGATGGTGGTGGTGGTGGTGGTTTAGTCGCTAAGTTTTGTCTGACTTGCAACCCCATGGACTATAGCCTTCCAGGCTCCTCTGTCCATGGGATTCTCCAGGCAAAATATTGGAGTGGATTGCCATTTCCTTCTCCAGAGGATCTTCCCGACCCAGGGATTGAAACCAGGTCTCTTGCATTGCGGGCAGATTCTTGGCAGGGGCAATTCCCCCAATACAGTGGGCTTGGCCCTACCAAGGAGGAGGCTAAGTCTCTCCAAGTCAGTATGCTCAGACTGAGTGCAATGCTGCTGCTGCTGCTGCTGCTAAGTCACTTCAGTCGTGTCCGACTCTGTGCGACCCCACAGACGGCAGCCCACCAGGCTCCACCGTCCCTGGGATTCTCCAGGCAAGAACAGTGGAGTGGGTTGCCATTTCCTTCTCCAATGCATGAAAGTGAAAAGTGAAAGTAAAGTCGCTCAGTCGTGTCCAACTCTTAGCGACCCCATGGACTGCAGCCTACCAGGCTCCTCCAACCATGGGATTTTCCAGGCAAGAGTACTGGAGTGGGTTGTCATTGCCTTCTCGAGACTGAGTGCAATACTAAGGCTGAAATGCCAACTCTCAGTTTGCAATGGGTTTTGAGCCTCCTTGGGAATACCAATATAGAGCCTGCTCACTTCTCTGCCCTTATCTACATTCTCTTAACACTTCAGCAGATCCCTCAAAGGCTGTGGTGCTCCTAGACCCTCAGTGGAACCACGTGCTCACGAATGACCGTGTGACTCTGAAGTGCCAGGGAGACTACCCTGTTGAAGACAATTCCACAAAGTGGTGGCACAATGGAACTCTCATCTCAAGCCAGACCCCCAGCTACTTCATCGCAGATGTCAAGGTTCAGGACAGTGGCGAGTACAAGTGTCAGACAGGCCTCTCTGCACTCAGTGACCCGGTGAAGCTAGAAGTCCACGTAGGTGAGTAGGAGAAGGGGAAAAAGGAACTGACCAATAAAGGATAAAAAAAAAAAGAGGCCCTGAAAAAAAATAATGTTCCTGGGGATTAAAACTAGGATGAGATGATCTGTAGTCTATTGAATTACATCAGTATTGTAGTCCTAGCTCCAAGTAGGCCTTAGATAAAATGTCAAAGCCTGGCATACACTAGGGACAGGGCTGCTGGACTGCACAATTCCAAGAATCTACATTCACATAGAAGATGAATATATACAGCATGAATGGTGTCATCTGAAGGTCAGGGCATGACATCAATGCTCTATAACAGTTATTGAATAAATTAATGAATCCACTTTAGGACCTCAATCTCCTCATTCTCAGACACAATCTCCACATTCTCTAAGCTACCCAACAAGCCACCCCTAATCTTGCATCATATCTATTTCCTCTTCCCATCAACGCTACACTCAAATATACACTTCAGCCTAAATTTGGCAATGTGAAATCTCTCCTAATAGAGATAGATACACGTTCAGCCCGCACATTCATCATGGAACGAAAGTCTTTGTATCTTAACAAAATCCAGGCATTGGATGCAAGGAGAAGTATGTTGAGGCAGAGATCTCTCCTGGTGTCCCTGAAATCACACCACATAGCCTGGTAACTGCTGTGTCTTGTAAGCTTCACTCTATTTGCATGACTGCCCCATCTCCATAATGTATGTGAGTGGAACAAGCCTGGAGGGAAAGGCGGGTTTAATGAAGGAGGACCTGCAACAAAATTCCACGGACCTGGGTCTCTGAAGCTGATTTTCTGGGCTCCTACACCTGACTGTGTTACTTAGTTGACTTAGTTCTCAATCTAGCTAGGTGAGAGATGGCCATGCCTGTGTGCCAAGTTGCTTCAGTCATATCCGACTCTTTGTGACCCTATGGACTGTAGCCTGCCAGGCTCCTCTGTCCATGGGATTCTCCAGGCAAGAATACTGGAGTGGATGGCCATGTCCTCCTCCAGGGGATCTTCCCAACCCAGGGATCTAAGCCACATCTCTTACATCTCCTGCTTTGGCAGGCAGGTTCTTTACCACTAGCACCACCTGGGAATCCCAAGAGATGGCCACCTGTGACCAAATAAAATGGGGAATTACCAACAGGAAGCAAGAGAAACCTCAAGTCTTGGAGTTGTTAGTTTGTCTTAAACTTGGCTCTAGAAACTGACTTTAGAAGTCTAATTAGTGTGAACAGTTTTAAACTCTGACCAAGAGCATTAAGTTCACCAGGCAAACTCCTGATCCTTCTTTTGGACCCACTTCACTTATCTTCTTCTCTGAGAAGCTTTGCTTACTTTCTTCGGGCCGAATTTCTTTGCTCCATTCTCTTTGGTCATGCAGTCCTTTGTTCTTAGCCTGTTGTAGCACTTATCACCTGGTATTATAATTATTTCTGAGTATATGTGTTTCTACGCCTAGACCACAGGTTCTTTGATGTGTCTCAGTCATCTGGGTGTCCCCAATCTGCATGACATGACATAGTAAGTTCTCAATAAGATATTTGTTTAACTAATGTATATATGAACATTCACTGAGTCCATGACACCCTGAATGGAATAAGAATGTTCTCCCCTCAAAGAAACCAAACTATATGTGTGTGTGTGTGTGTGTGCGTATATGTGTGTATATACAACATAAGTTATGTATATATATGTGTGTGTGTATGTATGTATATATATGATTACATATGTAACCCCTGTTAATATTTAAGCACATGTTCTTTCTTTTTTATGAGCATACATATGTTTTATATTCTTTTTAACTTAACATTCTCTGATAAATGTTTTCTCATGTCATTTTAAAATTTCTCTGCAGTATCGTTTTAAATTATTCAGGCCAACTTCCTCACCATGACTTCAAGTTCTCTGTGTGTGTGAAGTCTGGTTACTTGGCAAGGCAGTTGTGAAAAGAGTTGTTTTGATGATTAACTGTTTCCGTCTTAAAGGCTGTGCTCTGTAATGAAATGGTCTTGCTAAGACACTGTGGCCCCTGAAATTAGCAGTTACCATCAGCACTACCAAGCATGCTTTTCTTTCCTCTCCCTGACTTTTACAAGGAGTTCTCCTTCACAATTTCTGTAGCCACTCCTATGGATACTCAGTAACCTTCTTCCTGACTGGTTGCAACAGTCTTCCAACATTCCTAAAACCATCTATTCCTTCTGAAGTCTACCTTTCCTTGTATTCTAATATGATTCTTACTCTTTGATCTAGAATTTACAATGGCCCCTTATCACCTTCCATAGCAAATCCAAGTGTGGACTTTGAGGATGCTGCAGCTTGCTTCTCACCTGCCTCATCACTTAGTCCCTCTGCTCTCACTTTATGCTTTGATCATGTGTGTGTCTGTCCCTCTCTCCCATTAGACAAAAGCTCTTGGAGTGACTTGAGTTCTCATCCAGAGTCCAGTTGTCTTTTTCCCAAAGAAAGTTACATAAGGATGGCGCCGCCCGGTCTGGAGTTCCACTGTCCCCCAGCACCTGGGTGGTGAGCATTCTCTTCAGAAGAGCTTTGTGCTGGGTGCTGAGGCCTCCTGGGCCTGTGTTCTCTTTGTGTCTTGCAGGCTGGCTATTGCTCCAGGTCGCTCAACGGGTGGTAAATGTGGGAAAGCCCATTCGGCTGAAGTGTCACAGCTGGAAGAAAACTCCTGTAGCAAAGGTCCAGTATTTCCGGAATGGCAGAGGCAAGAAGTATTTTCATTGGAATTCTGACTTCCACATTCCAGAAGCAAAACTTGAACACAGTGGTTCCTACTTCTGCAGGGGCATTATCGGGTCTAAAAACGAGTCTTCAGAGTCTGTGCAGATCACTGTTCAAGGTAAGACATGTGTGGCACTAAAGGGACCAGAGACCCCTGTGCTGGGAATCTTGCATTCACACTGGGGAGATGAGTTGGGAGGAAATTGCTGACAATTCCACAGACTTCTTTACGAGTGTCATTCACTTTGAAACATGACAGCAGGTGCAAAGGCCACATTTCCTTCCTCATAAATATGCCTGTCCTAACTTACCTCATTCAAACCATATCCACACTCTTGTGTGTCTCTATCGTGCTGGCTCTTTTTTTGCCTGCTCCTGCTCCCCTTTCTCTTCCAAGTCTCAAGTCTTAGCCAAGAGTCTAGCTGGCAGTAACCCCTCACTTTCTCACAGAAAGACCCAGAACCTGTGTTCTGGCTCTGCTGCTGATTAACCATATGACTGTGGCCAGTTAGTCTCTTGAACTCAATTTCCACTTTTGTAACAAAGACAAGCTGACATTTATTGGGCATTTTTCAGTGTGCTGGACACTGTGTTGAATGCTTCATTACATGCACTTAATCTGAACACCTGAGAATTAATGCTTTTGACCTGAGGTGTTGGAAAAGACTCTTGAGAGCCCCTTGGACAGCAAGGACAGTCAATCCTAAAGGAAATCAGTCCTGAATATTCATTGGAAGGACTGATGCTGAAGCTGAAACTCCAATCCTTTGGCCACCTGATGCGAAGAACTGACTCATTGGAAAAGACCCTGATGCTGGGAAAGATTGAAGCAGAAGAAGAAGGGATGACAGAGGATGAGATGATTGGATGGCATCACCGACTCAATGGCCATGAGTTTGAGTGAGCTCTGGGAGTTGGTGATGGACAGGGAAGCCTGGCGTGTTGTAGTCCATGGGGTCACAAAGAGTCGGACACGACTGAGCGACTGAACTGAACTGATATTGAATTCCACTTTCCAAATCATTTAGAAAACATCTCCAGTTTCTGTAGCACCATCCTCCAGGGTCAGAGATGCCCTGCCATGGTGCTCCTGGACTTCCTAATCTCCCAAAACTTCCACCTGGAATCAGACTGAGATAAAAACCCTGATACTGGGAAAGATTGAGGGCAGGAAGAGAAGGGGGCGACAGAGGATGAGATGGTTGGATAGTATCATTGACTAAACGGACATGAGTTTGAGCAAACTCTGAGAGATAGTGGAGGACAGTTAAGCCTGGCATGCTGCAGTCCATGGGGTCACCAAGATTCGACACGACTGAGTGACTGAACAACAATACACTGTAAGCAATTTACATGTAATAATACAGCAATATAGACACACATCTTCTGAGATTCTAACAAAACAATGCCACAGTTTGTATAAAAAATAACTTCATCACAATTTAAATTGAAAGTAAATACTCTCAAATAGCTAGGAAAAGAGAGAGCAAATAATAAGGAAAATGGGGGCAAATTGCAAACAATTAGTAAATCTAGGTAAAGAATATCTGAGAGTTATTTGTACTTTATTGACATCCATTTTTTAAGTTCAAAATTATATTAAAATTAAGATTTTTTAAATTGAGACTAAAAATGCACTCTCATCTTACTACCTTATAGGCAACAGCAGAGAATGACTTTAAAACAATCTTAATGGCTAAGAGGTTGAGAAGCAACAAATTCTAGCCCTTTCCATTTTGGGTTCTTAGTTACTGAGCCTTGATAAAGAAATATTTTCTGACGATAAGTAAGATAAGTAGTAGATTTCAACGGCTTACCTTGTGTGTGTTGGTTTTTGTTTTTGTTTTTGTTTTTTCATTTTCTTGAGTCGGGTGAATACACTGAGTATAATTTTGAGACACAAGAGAAAGTTACTGAATTAAAAAACAGTGTTCTCACAACAACTTAAACTTTGATATCTCTCATTGCTGTTGTACAGTCACTAAGTCATGTCCGACTTTTTGCAGCCCCATAGACAGCATGCCAGGCTTCCCTGTCCTTACCTAACTCCCAAGTTTGCTCAAACTCATGTCTATTGAGTTAGACATCTCATCCTCTGTCACCTCCTTCTCCTTCGCATCAGGTGGCCAAAGTATTGGAGCTTCAGCTTCAGCATCAGTCCTTCCAATGAATATTCAGGGTTGATGATCTCACGCAAAACCCAGCTACAAGTACCTCCATCAAACATGAAAACACTATTGCTCAAGAAGCACTACAATCCAAAACTGGTAGGAGGAAGCTGTGGCTTTCTTCCAGGCTCCCCCACATTCAATAGAATCTGTTTCTTAGCAGGTGTCAGAAAGACTTCACAGTGATGACCTCACTGTTTATGCCAATTTTCTGCCTTAACAAATGTCATTTTTTTCTCATCTCTCTGCTCAGCTCCAGAAACTTTACAAACTGTCTCGTCATTCTTTCTACCTTGGCACCAGATCACCTTCTGTCTGGTGATGGGAGTCCTGTTTGCAGTGGACACGGGACTGTATTTTTCTGTACGGAGACACCTTCAAAGCTCAGAGGAATGGAGGGATGGCAAAGTCACATGGAGCAAGGGCCCTTAGGACAAATGGAGGTAATGAAAGCAGCATCCCCATCCCATGGGGGTGATAAAAGCAGCATCTATGAACCTCTTCCTAATTTCACAGCCTTATCATCTCCCAACAGGCATCTCTGGGAGCAGCAGGAAAATTACACGTCAGACTCTAGGGATCTGAGGATCCTTCACCCAACTCTGTTTCTTCTAGTCTCCTATGGAAAGAAAGTGCCAACCGTGAAGGACCAGTAAATATCTGCATCACCAGAAATAGAAGTCTCAGAGCTACGTGGCTGCTTTCTGTATTCCAACCATTCTGTCCCAAGAGAACAACCATACAGACTCTCAAAGATCAGCCCTGATGTATGAATATTGTGCTAAAATAAATGGATATGTAAAGAAGAAAATTCATGGTGGAGAGGCAGCTGGATGGTGGTCTACATGTTTTGCTGCACGCTGACTGCCTTCAAGGCACCCTGAAACTCCTTCTAGATAGTCTGTGGGTACATGTGGGGGTCTAGGGAACAGAGCCCAACCAATGAAGAGGGTGGCTGAGAAAGAGCAGGGTAGTCCAGGATAGACCAGACAAGACCACCAACTGGGCTGTCTTCCTAGAACATGAACCATGGTGGAGGTAAAAGAAAATCACAGACGTGAGATGGGATTGAGTTTTCCAGGGGAGCCCCTGTCAAAAGGATACAGTGTGAGTCTGTGAGTATACAATGATAAATCCTCTCAATGTCATGAGTAGAAAATGATCCAGGAAGGGGGTTAGGGGTTGGAGGATTTGCAAAAGAAAGCACAGAATAAACTCATTGGAAGGAACATTGCTGTCCCAAATTAAGCCCACTGAACAAAGATATATCAGTGTCTAAACCGAGAACGCATTACAAGAAAAAGTCAACCACAACTGCACAGGAAGGAGCTGGCAGGAGATGAGGATGCTTTTAGACTGAAAATTAGAGAGAAGGGGCATATAAAACCAGAATTTTCACTTCAATATCTAATTCAGCTTTATTCACATCACCCTTAAACAAATGTTGGATAACCACTATTAAATGTACTAAACTCTACTGAATTAAATCATGAAACTTTTAAATCCTTCAGCATGTCAATAATAATGGAGTAGAGGTGAAATCAATCACTGCTTCTGGAAGAAAGCTTTAGCTATCTCTCTTTGTGTTTTAGAAGCTTTAAACTGAACATTTCTTGATTCCGGTAAGCCATTTTTACAAGATTCTGCATGTTATTGTTAGATAGAAGATGGAAAAACCACGATAATAAAACATGAATGATAGAATCCTTTTGTCCTCCATTGCCTAAAGTCTTATCAGAGATTAGTTAATGAGAAACCCCTCTCCTCTCAGCAACCATCTCACCACAACTCATATGAATTAGTCAACTTGCTATTTCACCAGATCTTGTTGAAACAACTGGGCAAAGGGGAACTCTGATAGGTGGTCTGGGATAGGAGGATGGATGGGAATTAGAGGTAGTTTTAGAGCATGGGGCAGGCAAGAAAAGGTAGAGCTAGGAAAGAAGTAGGTCAACTATGAGCTTTATGCCAAGCCAACAATTCAGGTTTGGTATAAGAATATTAGAAGTATAGGGATATTAGATTTGGACATGAGACAAGGGCATTTGGAAACGTTAAACATTCAACTCACATCTACTTAGTACTTAAGTGCCAATTAAAAAAAAAAGTTTTGTTTTTTTTAATGTGTGGCTGAGGCTGGCCCTAATTGCAGGCATGGGGGTTTAGTTTCCCTGGGGCTTGTGGGATCTTAGTTCCCAAGGCAGGGATCAAACCCATATACCCTAAATTGGAAGGCAAATTCTTAACCACTGGATCACCAAGGAAGTGCCCAAGCTAGCATTTAGCTGCTGAAGATATCAAGATGAACAACCCAGGGTCATTCCCTGGAGCAATTTTCATTCTAGTGAAAAAAATAAAAAGCATAAATAGAGGATGAAGAAAGGGCTGCCGAAAAGAGGCTTAATATTTGGTATTGTGGTAATGGATGACTAAAAGTTTGCCAGGCAAAAAAGAGAAGTGCTGAAGGCTGATGGGCAATGATTCAAAAGCCGGAGAAGGGGGTCAAGAAAGTGGTTTGGTTCTGTTGCAGTCTAAAGAGTCAGTGAAGGACAGCAGAGAGTTCAGGGGCCAGATCTTGAAAGGCACTGCCTTCCAAGATAAGGAGGTTGTCATTTACCCTGCAAGTCATTGAAGGATTTTAAGCAGAACAGGTCTTTTCTAAAGAAAGCCTCTCTGGAAGCTACTTGGAGGCTGGAAAGAAGAGGACAGTTGAAGACAGGACACTGCTTAGGCAGCAAGGTGGTTATTGCAGTAACTCAGGGGGCAAGTAATCAGAAAGTAACTATCAGCAGGCAGAAGAGGGAGATGGCTATTCAAATGTTTAGAAGGTAGGTTCTCCAAAAATTTCGAATCAGCAGGACGTAGCATGACTGAGAGCCCAGGGTCTGGAAACACAGTTTCACAAGTTAAGAATACAAGTACAACGGGCAAGACAGGCAGATGTAGGGCAAAAGAATCCAGTTTTGGATTTTGGTTGGTAAATATTTTTAAAGCATCAGTTTCGTGATGCAATTTTAGTAGAACCTTATTCAAGCAAGTAAAAATTGTTCTCCTAGTTGCAACCCTGATCTCATACACCCTTTGTTTAGAAACTGCTAGCAAAATACATAGAGAACTGAAAGAGATGAGACTTGTGGTTGCCAAGGGGGAGGAGGGAAGGGAGAGGGAAGGACTGGGAGTTTGGGGTTGGTAAAGGAAACAATTACATTGAGGATGGATAAACAACAAAGTCCTGTACAGCACAGGAAACTATAAACCTGCCTGCCAGGTTTCTTGGGATTAACCTATAATTATGTGCATAACTGAGTGACTTTGCTGTACAGAAAAATGCCATGTAGTGCCACAAAGCGCCACAACACTGCTATACAGTGTGATGCCAAAGAGATGGGCACCACACTGTGAATCAACTATTGTTGTTGAGTCGCTAAGTCGTGTCCGACTCCTTTGTGACACCACGCAGTGTAGCCAGACTCCTCTGTCCATGGGATTTCCCAGCCAAGAATACTGCAGTGAGTTGCCATTTCCTTCTCCAAGGCATCTTCCTGACCCAGGGATCCAGCCTGCTTCTCCTGCATTGGCAGGCGGATGCTTTATCGCTGAGCCCCCAGGGGAGCCCAGATCAACTATGAAAGTGAAAGTGAAAGTCGCTCAGTCGTGGCAAACTCTTTGCGACCCGGTGGACTTTACAGTTGGTGAAATTCTCCAGGCCAGAATACTAGAGTGAGTAGCCTTTCCCGCCTCCAGGGGATCTTCCCAACCCAAGGATCAAACCAAGGTCTCCCTCTGCAGGCGGATTCTTTACCAGCTGGGCCACAGGGAAAGTCCCAAATCAACTCTACTTCAATTTCTAAGACAAACAAACAAAAAAAAAGTAGTAGGTTGGACTCAGGCTGGGTGGAGATTTGCAAACTTTCATAATGTTAATGCCATTGGTTTCCGGTGAGAAACTGACAGGTCTATTTCAAGGGTCAAAATTGCTACACTTCGTCCCTGGGTGGATTCGAACCACCAACCTTTCGGTTAACAGCCGAACGCGCTAACCGATTGCGCTACAGAGACAGACAGTGGGAGTGCCTTTTTCCAACTTGGGTCACTGAAAATAAACTCGAAGTGTTCTGTGTCTTCAATGTGGTTGAGGCCGGGTAGGAACTGGTAGAGACATCCCCCTCCAGAGCACCAGGGAAGTAAGTAGCCCAGAGAGAAGTGGGTCCTTTTCCCGCACTAGCGCCTGCTTAGATCTGAGACAGGACTCAGTTTCTACCCGGAAGATGCTAAGAAAACGAGAGCAGCCGAAGGTGAATGAACCTGACTCTTCGTCGTCGTTCCGTCGTTCAGTCGAGTCCGACTCTTTGCGACCCCATGGACTGCAGCACGCCAGGCCTCCCTGTCCATCACCAACTCCCAGAGCTTGCTCAAACTCATGGCCATTGAGTCGGTGATGCCATCCAACCATCTCATCCTCTGTCGTCCCCTTCTCCTCCTGCCTTCAGTCTTTCCCAGAATCAGGGTCTTCTCGAATGAGTCAGTTCTTCGCATCAGGTGGCCAAAGTATTGGAGCTTCATTCAGCTTCAGCATCAGTCCTTTCAATGAATATTCAGGGTTGGTTTTTCTTTAGGATGGACTGGTTGGATCTTCTTGCAGTCCAAGGGACTCTCGAGAGTCTTCTCCAGCAGCACAGTTGGAAGGCATCAGTTCTTTGGCGCTCAGTCTTTTTTCTTGTCCAGCTCTCAAATCGGTACATGACTACTGGAAAAACCATAACTTTGACTATACGGACCATTGTCGGCAAAGTAATGTCTGTGCTTTTTAATACACTGTCTAGGTTTGTCACAGCTTTTCTTCCAAGGAGCAAGCGTCTTTTAATTTCATGCCTGCTGTCACCGTTCGCGGTGATTTGGCGGCCAAAGTCTGTCATTGTTTTCATTGCTTCTCCATCTATTTCGCCATGAAGCGATGGGACTGGATGCCATGATCTTAGTTTTTTGAATGTTGAGTTTAAAACCAGCTTTTTCACTCTTCTCTTTCACCCTCTTCAAGAGGCTCTTTAGTTCTTCCTCGCTTTCTTCCATAAAGGTGATGTCATCTGCATATCTGAGGTTATTGATATTTCTCCCGGCAATTTTGATTCCAGCTTGTGCTTCCTCCAGTCCGAAGTTTGGAATGACATACTTGGCATATAAGCCAAATAAGCAGGGTGACAATATACAGCCTTAACTACTCCTTTCCCAATTCTGAAACAGTCTGTTGTACCATGTCCAGTTCTAACTGTTGCTTCTTGACCTGCATACAGGTTTTGCAGGAGGCAGGTCAGGTGGTCTGGTATTCCCATCTCTTTAAGAATTTTCTACAGTTTGTTGTGATCTACACAGATGGGGGTCTTGGGGGGAATCCAAAATGAATGCTGTGGGTTCAGGAGTTCATTTGGTTTTCCTCAGAGAAATACATCACCATACTTTTTTGCCGATTTAGGCAATTTATGCATTCATGCGTGAGTGTTAACTTATAATAACATTATTACTGTGAAAATTTTAAATACTGCATCACATATCTAATCATGTCTGGAAAAATATTATATTTAAGTAAAGGAGCATAGTGAAACAAAACTGATCTTCAATTTCAGCTGTTTAGAAGGATTTCTACTAGTTTATTAGGCTCCCAGACAGAACATAGAGTTTATAAATGCCTGTAATGTATGGACTTTCACTCTGACATAATCCAGATTCAAATATTCAAGGGCCCTTATCCAATGAAATCAACCTAGAGATTCTGGCCAGTGCTGGGCCTGATAAAGTAGCTCCTCTCTTTGTTCTTGGGCCATTTAAAAACCCCAGGCTTCCTGAGCTGCATCTTCTCTGCCACAGGCATACCCAACCAGGTTACAACACCAGTTCTTCTCTGAACCCAGGCACTCACAAGAAGTGATTTTCTCTGTTGCACAAGTCCCAGGGCACCAACACATAGAATCTCTGTCTTCCTTCTGCACCAGCATCCCTTTAATAACGGTTCCAGATTAGGTGCAGGTCCAAGTTTTCACTGATTTCCAGTGAAATGAGAATACACACAATATATATATATATGTATGTGTGTGTGTCTGTGTGTGTGTGTGTATCTCAGATAAGTTTGCCAAATGACCTCTAAGCCAACATTGTTTTTTCACACTTTAAATTTTTGTTTTTAAATGTCCCTTCTTTTATAACATTAAGATGAGGATAGATGACAGTTGATGTGGCTGTGATTGTTTTATTAATTTCCTAACTTAGCAAAATGAAAAGTTAGCAACCCTATGTTGGTCACCAGCATTTGGGGGAAATTTTTACTTCTCTATGAAGTCCTAGTTTGGGAATCACTACTTTCATCTTGGCCACAAAAAGTAAAAATAACTTTCAAGTTTATTCTAAAAACATATACATTTCCTGTACTTCACTTTGCATGTACACATGATAGCAATTCAAAAGAAGGTGGGAAAAGAAGAAAAGAAAAACTGAGGCAAAAAGAAAGTACAAAATGGGATAGTGAAATAAATCCAAAATATATCAGTAATCACAACAAATATAACTGGAGAAAATGTGCCAGTTAAAAACAAAAGTGGATTTTTAAAATATATTTTATTTTTATTTTGTTTAGAAGAATGACATTAAACATAAACAGAAAGACTGAATGTAAAAGAATTGTTACTCTTGAGAGTCCTTTGGACTACAAGGAGATCCAACCAGTTCATCCTAAAGGAAATCAGTCCTGAATATTCATTGGAAGGACTGACATTGAAGCTGAAACTCCAATACTTTGGCCGCCTGATGTGAAGAACTGACTCATTTTGAAAAGACCCTGATGCCGGGAAAGATTGAAGGCAGGAGGAGAAGGGGACAACAGAGGATGAGATGGTTGGATGGCGTCACCAACTCATGGGATGTGAGTTGGTGATGGATAGGGAGGCCTGGAGTGCTGCAGTCCATGGGGTCACAAAGAGTCAGACCCAAGTGAGCAACTGAACTGAACTGAACTGATGTCAGAAATATTCTAAGGAAAAAAAAGTTTGTACTTGGTATATATTAATAGCTATATGGTGGACAAACTAAAGTTTAAGAAATAAATCATCACTAGAAGAGGATGGTCACTATATGCTAATAAAAGATTAAACACATGATAAACACATAACACTCTAAACACATATGTATCTATTAAAATAGTACTAAAATATAAAAGCAAGAATTATTAGACCAAAAGGGAAATTAACAAATCTATCACCATAGTGGGAGAATTCAACATACTTCTCTCAGTATTTCATAGATCTAATAGTTCAGTTCAGTTAGTTCAGTCTCTCAGTCGTATCTGACTATTTGCAACCCCGTGAATAGCACACCAGGCCTCCCTGTCCATCACCAACTTCTGGAGTCTACCCAAACCCATGTCCATAGAGTCGGTGATCCCATCCAGCCATCTCATCCTCTGTCATCCCCTTCTCTTCCTGCCCCCAATCCTTCCCAGCTTTTCCATATGAGTCAACTCTTCACATGAGGTGGCCAAAGTACTGGAGTTTCAGCTTCAACATCAATCCTTCCAATGAACACCCAGGACTGATCTCCTTTAGGATGGACTGGTTGGATCCTCTTGGAGTCCAAGGGACTCTCAAGAGTCTTCTCCAATGCCACAGTTCCAAAGCATCAATTCTTTGGCGCTCAGGTTTCTTCACTGTCCATACATGACTACTGGAAAAACCATAGCCTTGACTAGACCGACCTTTGTTGGCAAAGTAATGTCTCTGCTTTTCAATATGCTATCTAAGTTGGTCATAACTTTCCTTCTAAGGAGTAAGCGTCTTTTAATTTCACGGCTGCAGTCACCATCTGCAGTGATTTTGGAGCCCCAAAAATAAAGTCTGACACTGTTTCCACTGTTTCCCCATCTGTTTCCCATGAAGTGATGGGACCAGATGCCATGATCTTCATTTTCTGAATATTGAGCTTTAAGCCACCTTGTTCACTCTCCTCCTTCACTTTCATCAAGAGGCTTTTTAGTTCCTCTTCACTTTCTGCCATAAGGGTGGTGTCATCTGCATATCTGAGGTTATTGATATTTCTCCCGGCAATCTTGATTCCAGCTTGTGCTTCTTCCAGCCCAGCGTTTCTCATGATGTACTCTGCATAGAAGTTAAATAAGCAGGGTGACAATATACAACCTTGACGTACTCCTTTTCCTATTTGGAATCAGTCTGTTGTTTCATGTCCAGTTCTAACTGTTGCTTCCTGACCTGCATACAGGTTTCTCAAGAGACAGGTCAGATGGTCTGGTAGTCCCATCTCTTTCAGAATTTTCCACAGTTTATTGTGATCCACACAGTCAAAGGCTTTGGCATAGTCAATAAAGCAGAAACAGATGGTTTTCTGGAACTCCCTTGCTTTTTTGATGATCCAGAGGATGTTGGCAATTTGATCTCTGGTTCCTCTGCCTTTTCTAAAACCAGTTTGAACATCTGGAAGTTCACAATTCACGTATTGCTGAAGCCTGGCTTGGAGAATTTTGAGCATCACTTTACTAGAGTGTGAGATGACTGCAATTGTGCGGCAGTTCAAGCATTCTTTGGCACTGCCTTTCTTTGGGATTGGAATGAAAACTGACCTTTTCCAGCCCTGTGGCCACTGCTGAGTTTTCCAAATTTGCTGGCATATTGAGTCCAGCACCTTCACAGCATCATCTTACATATAAACAAATGAACGAGTTTGACTTTATATGTATATATATAAAGGGATTCCAGATTAGGAGCAGATTCAGTTTAAAGATACATATGTAGTACTACCAATTTAATGAGTATATTAAGACTTGTTTAACAAGTATATTAAGACAAGTTTAACAATATTCCAAAGACAGAGGAGCATGGTGGGCTACAATCCATGGAGTCGCAAAGAATCGGACACAACTGAGTTACTACCATGTTAACATTTTGTATGTATATGGTGGTTTAGTTGCTAAGTCCTGTCCCACCATGCTCCTCCGTCCATGAAATTCTCCAGGAAAGAATAGTGGAGTGGGTTGCTATTCCCTTCTCCAGGGGATCTTCCCAACCCAGAGCTGGAACCCGAGTCTCCTGCATTACAGAGAGATTCTTTACTGTCTGAGCCACCAGGAAAGCCTTATATCCATATCCATATATATTTATATATATATATATAAAACTTTGCAACCAATTATATATGTATATAAAACTCTGCGACCAATAATTACAGTTTATACATTCTTCTCAATTGACTTTGTATGAGGCCATAAAACAAGTCTTAATATACTCAGGAAATTGGCACTATTGGAAATCTTTTTTAATTTGCTTTTAAATAACTTGTAATAAAGATAAACTGCATGAAAATTGAAAAATACTTAGATTGAGTAACTAAAACTAGAGCATACCAGAATTAGCAAATGCTCAATGCTTTACATGTGCTCTTGGGTAAAGGAATACTATCCTAACCGCCAATGTTTAGACTATACGTTAAACAGTATTTTCTGTTAAATAAATCTGTTTTTAAAAAATGAAATACAATTTCACCCTATTACAATAAGAGGAATAAATAGCCAGTAACTATTCTGATTGGTCAGCGCCATACCAATGAACTCCTCAGATAGAACCGTCCTCTGGGTTCTGCTTTGGCTCTCCCTATACACTCCAGAAAACTTCCCCATACCACTGCTAGCCAACTCTAAGAAACTCTAGGTAGTCACTTCCAAGGAGCCCACTCAGTGCCTCCCAGTATGCAGGTCTCATTTAAGCCAGCCTACTGCAGGTCCTGGATATAGGTCCCTGTCCCTAAATGTCTCCCAGGACAGGGCTACCTGAACCACAGTCCAGTTAACAAGCACTCAGTGTCAGTCTGACCACTCACTACTCAGTACACTTCTGTAGTCACCCGTGCTTGTAGCCATCTGCGGGAACTGCGGCCTCCACCCAATCTTGGCACCAAGAGAGCCGGAATAGCAGAGAGAGCAGGCAGGCAGTAATAGGTCACGGTGAAGGCATCAGTCTGGTCTTGTGGCCTCTGCTAGCACTCTGGCACTGGAGTGTAAGAAAACTCGGGGACTAAGGGATGACTGAGATGCACTTGTTCTCTTTTCCATCCATGTTCTACTAATATTTTACCTTCTTTTCTTGGGATGAGGTGGGGTTTTTTTGGTTTTTTTTTTTTAAACCCAAACATCTTCCGACGATGGGCATTAAAATTTGTTTTAGTGATAAAATGAATAATTAATGTTTGCGTGTTGCCAGGCACCATTCTAAACATTAACTAACTCATTTGAAAGTTGTAATTATGATCTTTATCCCCTCTGACAAATGAGGGAACTGAGACAGCTGAAACTGCAACCCGGGGAGCACAAGAGACGCACGTGCTTAACCACCACATTACGTCACCTCATCCAGCCTAAATGGCTGAGGTCAGCCTAATTGCATATCTCATTCCAATAAGTGATTTTTGTATGATAGAGATAACACATACATAAAACCCTTGGACAGTATTTTAAAAGCTAGAAAAAATGTTAATATAATTGCTGCTAGTTCTGCAGAAGATGACAGGGAATTCAGTATCAACATCTATCCTTTCCTAATTTTAGGAAAAAGTTTTCTACTTATTGAGATAAGTTACCTAATGACTATCCATTTTGGGGGAAAGGAATTGAGAGAATTTGATGCACTTCCCCTATGCTAAACCAGGGTTCACATTCCAGGATGTCTGGCTCTAGGTGAGTGATCACACCATCGTGATTATCTGGGTCGTGAAGATCTTTTTTGTACAGTTCTGTGTATTCTTGCCACCTCTTCTTAATATCTTCTGCTTCTGTTAGGTCCATACAATTTCTGTCCTTTATCAAGCCCATCTTTGCATGAACTGTTCCCTTGGTATCTCTAATTTTCTTGAAGAGATCTTTAGTCTTTCCCATTCTGTTGTTTTCCTCTATTTCTTTGCATTGATCAAAGAGGAAGGCTTTTTTTAAATCTCTCCTTGCTATTCTTTGGAACTCTACATTCAAATGAGAATATCTTTCCTTTTCTCCTTTGCTCTTCGTTTGTCTTCTTTTCACAGCTATTTGTAAGGCCTCCCCAGACAGCCATTTTGCTTTTTTGCATTTCTTTTCCATGGGAATGGTCTTGATCCCTGTCTCCTGTACAGTGTCACGAACCTCCGTCCATAGTACATCAGGCACTCTATCTATCAGATCTAGTCCCTTAAATCTATTTCTTACTTCCACTGTATAATCATAAGGAATTTGATTTAGGTCATACCCGAATGGTCTAGTGGTTTTCCCTACTTTCTTCAATTTAAGTCTGAATTTGGCAATGAGGAATTCATGATCTGAGCCACAGTCAGCTCCCGGTCTTGTTTTTGCTGACTGTATAGAGCTTCTCCATCTTTGGCTGCAAAGAATATAATCAATCTGATTTCTGTGTTGACCATCTGGTGATGTCCATGTATAGAGTCTTCTCTTGTGTTGTTGGAAAAGGGTGTTTGCTATGACCAGTGCGTTCTCTTGGCAAAACTTTATTAGCCTTTGCCCTTCTTCATTCTGTATTCCAAGGCCAAATTTGCCTGTTACCCCAGGTGTTTCTTGACTTCCTACTTTTGCATTCCAGTCCCCTATAATGAAAAGGACATCTTTTGGGGGTGTTAGTTCTAAAAAGTCTTGTAGGTCTTCATAGAACCGTTCAGCTTCTTCAGCGTTACTGGTTGGGGCATAGACTTGGATTACTGTGATATTGAATGGTTTGCCTTGGAAACAAACAGAGATCATTCTGTTGTTTTTGAGATTGCATCCAAGTATTGCACTTCGGACTCTTTTGTTGACCATGATGGCTACTCCATTTCTTCTGAGGGATTCCTGTCCACAGTAGTAGATATAATGGTCATCTGAGTTGAATTCACCCATTCCAGTCCGTCTTAGTTCGGTGATTCCTAGAATGTCGACGTTCACTCTTGTCATCTCCTGTTTGACCACTTCCAATTTGCCTTGATTCATGGACCTAACATTCCAGGGTCCTATGCAATATTGCTCTTTACAGCATTGGACCTTGCTTCTATCACCAGTCACATCCACAACTGGAGGTAAGTCAAGTGGGCCTTAGAAAGCATCACTATGAACAAAGCTAGTGGAGGTGATGGAATTCCAGTTGAGCTATTTCAAATCTGTGAAGGTGCTGCACTCAATATGCCAGCAAATTTGGAAAACTCAGCAGTGGCCACAGGGCTGGAAAAGGTCAGTTTTCATTCCAATCCCAAAGAAAGGCAATGCCAAAGAATGCTCGAACTACCACACAATTGCACTCATCTCACACTCTAGTAAAGTGATGCTCAAAATTCTCCAAGCCAGGCTTCAGCAATACGTGAACTGTGAATTTCCAGATGTTCAAGCTGCCTTTAGAAAAGGCAGAGGAACCAGAGATCAAATTGCCAACATCCACTGGATCATGGAAAAAGCAAGAGAGTTCCAGAAAAACATCTATTTCTGCTTTATTGACTATGCCAAAGCCTTTGACTGTGTGGATCACAATAAACTGTGGAAAATTCTGAAAGAGATGGGACTACCAGACTACCAGACTACCATCTGACCTGTCTCTTGAGAAACCTGTATGCAGGTCAGGAAGCAACAGTTAGAACTGGACATGAAACAACAAACTGATTCCAAATAGGAAAAGGAGTACGTCAAGGTTGTATATTGTCACCCTGCTTATTTAACTTCTATGCAGAGTACATCATGAGAAACGCTGGGCTGGAAGAAGCACAAGCTGGAATCAAGATTGCCGGGAGAAATATCAATAACCTCAGATATGCAGATGACACCACCCTTATGGCAGAAAGTGAAGAGGAACTAAAAAGCCTCTTGATGAAAGTGAAGGAGGAGAGTGAACAAGGTGGCTTAAAGCTCAATATTCAGAAAACGAAGATCATGGCATCTGGTCCCATCACTTCATGGGAAACAGATGGGGAAACAGTGGAAACAGTGTCAGACTTTATTTTTGGGGGCTCCAAAATCAGTGCAGATGGTGACTGCAGCCATGAAATTAAAAGACGCTTACTCCTTAGAAGGAAAGTTATGACCAACTTAGATAGCATATTCAAAAGCAGAGACATTACTTTGCCAACAAAGGTCCATCTAGTCAAGGCTATGGTTTTTCCAGTGGCCATGTATGGATGTGACAGTTGGACTGTGAAGAAAGCTGAGCACCGAAGAATTGATGCTTTTGAAGTGTGGTGTTGGAGAAGACTCTTGAGAGTCCCTTGGACTCCAAGAAGATCCAACCAGTCCATCCTAAAGGAGACCAGTCCTGGGTGTTCATTTGAAGGATTGATGTTGAAGCTGAAACTCCAATACTTTGGCTACCTCATTCAAAGAGTTGACTCATTGGAAAAGACCCTAATGCTGGGAAGGATGGGGACAGGAGGAGAAGGGGACGACAGAGGATGAGGTGGCTGGATGGCATCACTGACTCGATGGACATGGGTTTGGGTAGACTCCAGGAGTTGGTGATGGACAGGAAGGCCTGGTATGCTGTGATTCATGGGGTCCCAAAGAGTCAGACATGACTCAGCGACTGAACTGAACTGAAACCAGGGTTCAGGTAGAAGCATCATTTGGCTAGTGACAGCTGTATAAAATAGAGCCAACAATTGTTAAAAATCAGCTAATCTGGAGATGAATAGAAAGATTTAACATAGTATTTGCCCTGACATTACCCAGAGATCAGTTTTATAAGATACAAAGACACGTTTATCTACATACATAAAGAATAATAGAGAATTTTTGAAATACATATTCTTATAAATGTTTTAAATCTTCAGAATATTCCTAGCTAAACACATTCCTAGCTCTGTGTTTCAACATAAATGAATCCCATAAAACTAATATTTAATGGAAAACATACTAGTTGTAAAAGAATACGTGCCACCTGATGCCAGTTATGTAAATTTTAAATCCTTGTATATCAATACCCTGCTTAAGAATGAAACAGAAAAACCAATATAATATTGTAAAGTAATTAGCCTCTAATTAAAATAAATAAAATTAAACTTAAAAAAAAAAGAATGAAACAGAAGAAGCCTCTAATGTTCCTCTATTTTTCTTTTTCTCAATAAGGAGTCTTATTTTGGATTTTATATTTATTATTCCTTTGGTTTTTATAAGCTTCACTACTTGTGTGCGTGCATGTGTGCTGAGTCATTTCTGTCATTTTCTTTGCAAACTTTATGCAATTCTTTGTGACCTTATGGACTGTAGCCCACCCGGCTCCTCTGTCCACGGGATTCTCCAGGCAAGAATTCTGGAATACCTGGGTTGCCATGCCCTCCTCCAGGGTCATTATTTGTGTGTATCTTATCAAATATCTGAAGAGCAATTAAATTAGATAGAAAATAAAGAGGATTCAAGCCTTGGAAGAAGGAACCACAATGGGTGAGCATTCTTCATTCTTCATATCTTCATTCTGAGAGCACTCACCAATCAGACATAGTCAGGCATATGAACATGCTGAAAACCAACCTTATACCTCACGCATCAAGGTACAGTTTAGATCTCCCAGACTGACTAGAAATTGAAGGAATAAATTTCAGAAAGCAGGGAGCATCATCAGGGAAAAACAATCTGCAAATGAATCACATTTCATATCTTTGGTTCACCCTAGTACCTGCTATTGGAGAAGGCAATGGCACCCCACTCCAGTACTCTTGCCTGGAAAATCCCATGGACGGAGGAGCCTGGTGGGCTGCAGTCCATGGGGTCACTAAGAGTCAGACACGACTGAGCGACTTCACTTTCACTTTTCACTTTCATGCATTGGAGAAGGAAATGGCAACCCACTCCAGTGTTCTTGCCTGGAGAATCCCAGGGAGTGGGGAGACTGGTGGGCTGCCATCTATGGGGTCGCACAGAGTCGGACACAACTGAATCGACTTAGCAGCAGCAGCAGCAGCAGTACCTGCTATGTACTGACTCGAGGGAGGCCAGGGGGAAAATAACAGCTGGAAGTCTAAAAGAATACTGAGCAGAGATTTTAAGAGCCGCCCCACCAGAGGAGGAAAAAACACTGGAAATGACATAAATATTCAAAAATAGGAGACTTTCTAAAAAAATTATGATGTAGCCATATAGTATAACAATGAAGTCATTAAACCAATGTTTTAGACTAGTACTTAATGAATATAGAAATATTCACATGTTTAAATAAACATTCAGTAGCTTTAAAAATGTGTACAGTATGATTCTAACCTTGCAATTAAAAATGCCAAAGAGATAAAACATACAGCAAAATATTAATAGAGATTTTCTGGATGATGAAAATATGCGTGCCTTTTATTTCTTTGTGAGTGGCTTATTCTCCATATTTTCTGTAAGGACTCTATATTACCCTTATATTCAGGAAAAATACTATCCTTTGGGGAAAAAACGAGCATATACTATCTACCAGGTGCTCACACAAGGCACTACTTCAAAGGACTCTAGCCTTGCAAAGCGTCTCAAAAACTGTACTTTTGTTCCTCTCCCTTATAAAGAAACTGCAGCCTAGAAAAGTTAAATGATTTGCAAACACGTCAACCGTTTGTAGTGATAAGTAAGCCTTCTCACTGTCAAACCAGTGACTCATTTCTTTGTAAACCAGTTTAGACATAAAATCTTGGTTTATTCCTCATCATCCCTTGTAGAGGAGAGGTTTGTTTCATAAATTGCATTCTTTGGTGTAGTATGGCAGTGCAAAGTGTGTGGGCTTGAGAACGTTAGGTTGGCCCCTACTGAATAGCAATATGAAGGAAGGGAGCAAATGAGAGCTTAGTGAATCGTCGACGCAGAAGAAAAGAAGAAGGAAAAAAGGTGGAAATCTGGAGTACAGGGTTTGAGGCAGAGCCTGAATCCTGGGATGGGATTAAAGTGTGCGGCAGGTAAACAATAGGGATGGCCCACTTAACTGCAGAGGAGGTGGAAACTTGATTGCAGGATTAATGATTCGATGCATTTAACGCAGAACCGGGGTTCCAAATAACCGCAGCAACTAGTACTCTTGCCCAGGAGCCAAGAAATTTGCATGGAAGAGAAGTACTCTTGGAAAGAGCCTAAAATTGTTTGCTGCTGCTGCTGCTAAGTCGCTTCAGTCGTGTCCGACTCTGCGACCCCATAGACGGCCTCCTACCAGGCTCCTCTGTCTCTGGGATTCTCCAGGCAAGAACACTGGAGTGGGTTGCCATTTCCTTCTCCAGTGCGTGAAAGTGAAAAGTGAAAGTGAAGTCACTCAGTCGTGTCCGACTCTTCGAGACCTCATGGACTGCAGCCTACCAGGCTCCTCTATCCATGGGATTTTCCAGGCAAGAGTACTGGAGTGGGGTGCCATTGCCTTCTCCGAAAGTTGGTTAGTCTGTATTTTGGCAGTGGGGGGACAAAATAAAACAGTCTTTCGTCTCCCCGTCGGGGAATCGAACCCCGGTCTCCCGCGTGACAGGCGGGGATACTCACCACTATACTAACGAGGAAAACGACGACTACGTGTGTAAAATTGCTCACTAGGAAGTTACTTCTAAACTGCCATCGTCATTCCTTGAAAAATGGCTGTTATTCAACTTGTCTCTTTACTGTGTCTAGTCTGTCACATTGCAATTGAAACATAATGGGAGCTCTACGTGTAATTTAAACTTTCTAATAGCCAACTTAAAAAGTAAGAAACAGGTGATATTTTTAATAATATATGTGATTTAACCCAAAATCTCGAAATAAGAACTGGATTTTTTTACATAATTTTCAAGCTGGTAAGTATTTTTCATTTACAGATACCACATTTCAACTCAGACGTTAAATTTTCATTGGAAAAAAATGACTAATATTTAGATTTCATGACATTCACAACTGAAATTCAAGTGGATTCATAACGTACCAAGTTGTTCGTAACGTACGTTAACGTTCCGCAATAGGTAAATGGAGTATCTGTTTAACTTTTTACATCAATTTATTTCAATTAATTAATTACAATTAACTAGCCTTTACATGCAGTTCCTCAGACACATTCGCCAGTTTCAAGTGGCCAACAGCTTGTAGCTACCGTATCTGTCTCGGAAGTATAAAACCATGACCCGTTTCTGAAGCTCAGTTTCAGACAGGACATCCGGAAGATCCCAAAGATTTCTCAAGAGTTGAAAGTTTAAAATGGAAGGCAGGAGGGAAGGTAAGAGAGAAAAGAAACGCTTCAGATTCGAATCCCTCCAAAATGTAGCTGGACAGAGAATGAGGTCAAGGGAGAAAGTGAGGTACGGCTGCAGTTCTAGTTTCAGTTCTCAGTTTCGCTCAGGCTTTAAACTGCAAACTACATCGCACGCTCTACTTCTCTCTCTTAATTTAGTTAGAGTGAAAGAAGGAAAAGATTCCCTGCGTTGGCCGGGAATCGAACCCGGGTCAACTGCTTGGAAGGCAGCTATGCTCACCACTATACCACCAACGCCTGCTTGGCAAACTTTTCGAATTACACGTATAAGAGTAATAGAGACTATGAATCTGCAAATGTTTTTTAGTATTGTTCTGTGTCTGAAACCCCAAAATACACAGAGCCTTTTCTAGGCGAGGATGGACCCCGTTCTTACTCCTCTTAATCGGCCCCGCCAACTAAGGACTAGGGCCTGAAACGCAGAGACCACCAGGGGCCTGGAGCTGGAAGGACGGAACAGCGAGAAGCCAGGAGGGAAAGCCAATGCCTCGCTTGGCAGAGCATTTTCTTACCCACGCCCCCGCCTTCTGTCATCCGAACTCCCTGCTCCGCCGCTTGGCGCCGCCCCAGGACTAGATCCACAGGGTGTTGCATTCAGTAAGGGCGATTTGAAGCGAAAGGGCCGAGGGAGAGCAGCCAACAAGGGAGTCCACTCTGGTGTGGCTAGGTCTCCGGAGAAAAGGAGCGAGAGGGACACTGGAGAAATGGATCTTTGCAATTTAGGATGGTGATAACGTAGGAAAAAAGAGTCAGAAACAGTTTTATTTTCCCTATTTTGCGAAGAAGTCCAGGGAGGAGTTGTAATTTAAAATGAGAAACTAACCATGCTACAGCACTTTTTGACAGTCTTAGAAGAAAATAAGAACGCCGATTCTACGTGTGTCAGGATGGCCGAGCGGTCTAAGGCGCTGCGTTCAGGTCGCAGTCTCCCCTGGAGGCGTGGGTTCGAATCCCACTTCTGACAACATCCAGTTATTTTCTTCGGGCTTTTCTTATTTGTTTCCAATGAACAAGTAGGATTGAATTCGTGGAGAAACGACTATTGATTAATTAACACTTTATTCTTTAATCAACGCTTTATCAACACTTTTTAATGCTCCGTATCTACATATGAAGAATGTGCTTCGCTTTGAATATAAAACTGAATCTATTTGGTTCTATGTATGTGCTGTGTGTTAGTCGCTCAGTCGTGTCTGCCTCTTTGCGACCCCATAGACTGTAGCCCACCAGGCTCCTGTGTCCATGAAATTCTCCAGGCAAGAATACTGGATTGGGTTGCCAATTCCTTCTCCAATTTAGATCTATCCCTAGTTACAATTTTTTCTTTTTTTCCTTTATTATTATTATTTTTTTTTTTTCAGTGTTACAGCTCCATTTTATTTAGAAGATAGCAGGAGAGAGAGAGGGTGAGAGAGAGAGAGAGAGAGAAAAGAGCGCACGCACGCGGGAAAGAGAGTCCCTCTTTTTTTCCTTTAGACTCCAGTCTCTCAGTGCTTATTCACCTCATGGAGAAAAGCCCTCAATCCAGATCTCTTAAACTGCAATTGACCCGAGTCTTTTTGTGCTCAAGATTGTAGTGTCAAGCTTTGGTGAGACTCTGATTCCCCACCATCTTGCCAAACTGCTCCCACCACCAATTTTTATTCAAAAGGCTTGCTGTACCACCAAAAACCAGGGAAAGAAATCAACATACCAAACCCAGGGGAAAGTAATAGAAAGGGAAAATAAACGCATGGAGTTGTTTCAAGAACTTTTTCTTCAAGACCTAAACAAGCCACTTTCTCATTTGAGAGGAACTGGTTATAGAAAAATGTTGTCCTTTGCAGAAGAGAGAAGAACTGTCAATCCGAAGAGGCTGAATGTGTGAGGTTCATAAGCATGAAGATGGAAGGATCTTTAGGTTGGTTAGTGAAAGTTTACATTCTTTGTTATTTACTAGACTATAACCTTGGGAAATGTATTTGACTTTTCTGAGTGTTAGTTTGCTTGTTGTAAAATGGAGACAGAATTGTTGTGAGGATTGAGTGAGATGACCTAGGAGCTTATTAGAAATACACATCTCAGGCTGCACCTCTGATTTATTGAATCCACATTTTATAAGATTCTCAAATGATTCTCACGCATAATAAAGTTTGAAAGCACTGGTCTGTCTAATTTAAATCTTTAACTTGGAATATCCTTTCCCTTGCCACCTTTTACTCTGTATCATTTGAGCACTTGCAGTATGCCAGTCTGCTTAAAACAGAGACAAAAAGTTAAATTAGATACTGTGTCTAAACTAAAGAAGGTAAGAGTGTATCCATAAGAGAGACAGGGAAAAAATAACAAAGCTGAGCCTTAAACACATGATCAAGATTAAGATCACCAGAGTTGAGTCATATTGGTATCACATACCTCCTGATATAATGCAATAAGATGGGCATTTCACCCTGTGATATACTGCCCCCAAACCCCCACTCTAATCATGAGAAGTCTGACAAACCCAAATTGGGCGACAATCTGCTCCCCTGGTAGCTCAGCTGGTAAAGAATCCACCTGGGTTGGATCCCTGGGTTGGGAAGATCCCCTGGAGAAGGGAAAGGCTACCCACTCCAGTATTCTGGCCTGGAGAATTCCATGGACTGGATAGTCAGTCAGTCCATGGGGTCACAAAGAGTCAGACACGACTGAGCGACTTTCATGTATTTTCTGCCAAATACCTAACCAGCGCTTATCAAAATGTGAAATTTTGGGGGACACTGCTTTATTTATTTCTTTATTTATTCATTCATTCATTTTTGGCCATGCTGAGACTGCATTGCTGCATGTGGGCTTTCTGTCATTGCAGAGAGTGGCAGACTATTCTCTAGCTGGGCTTCTCCCTGCAGAGCAGAGGATCTATGTGCTCCAGCTTCAATAGTTGCAGCACGGGGACTCATTAGTTGTGGCTCAAGGGCCCTAGAGCGTGCAGGCGTGGGTAGTCGTGGCATGTGGGCTCAGTAGTTGCAGAGCTTGGGCTTAATTGTTCCAAGGCTCCATGTAAGACCTTACCATTAAGAGAAGGTGGATGAAGGATATACAGTGATTTTCTATAGTATCTTTACAATTCTCTGTCAGTCTAAAATTATTGCAAAATAAAAAGGTCTTAACAACAACAACAAAAAACTTAACAGTGGTTACCTGTTAGGAATAGTAGCAGTTGGGAGTGGGGCAAGGAACTGCTATTATTCTTGTTCTGCCTCCCCACCCCCACCACCACGAGGCTTGTGGGATCTTAACTCCCCCAAGCAGGGACAGAAACCCAGCCAAGGCAGTGGAAGTAGAGAGTCCTAACTACTGGACCACCAGGGAGTTCCCAAAACTGCTGATTTTTCATTGGAAGGGTTGTAGGAAGTTTTGATTTTTTAAATAATGGAATGTATTTTGTTTCAATATTTTGGGAAACAAATTAATATTGTAATCACAAAAGTTGTGATTACAGTAATCAAACTAAGACTATATATACACAATACAATGACATTTAAATACCATGCTGTCCTCCAACCCAGGGATCAAACTGCATCTCCTGCATTGCAGGGGGATTCTTTAACTCTGAGCCACCAGGGAAGCCCATTAACAGGAAACAATCCCCAAAGTATCTAAAGCATCAGCAACAGTCATTCAGAAGTAGATGAAGTAGTTCAGTTCAGTTCAGTCGCTCAGTCGTGTCCGACTCTTTGCGACCCAATGAATCTCAGCACGCCAGGCCTCCCTGTCCATCACCAACTCCTGGAGTTTACCCAAACTCATGTCCATCGAGTTGGTGATATCATCCAGTCATCTCATCCTCTGTCGTCCCCTTCTCCTTCTGCCTCCAATCCCTCCCGGAATCAGGGTCTTTTCCAATGAGTCAACTCTTCGCATGAGGTGGCCAAAGTATTGGAGTTTCAGCTTCAGCTTCAGTCCTTCCAATGAACACCCAGGACTGATATCCTTTAGGATGGACTGGTTGGATCTCCTTGCAGTCCAAGGGACTCTCAAGAGTCTTCTCCAACACCACAGTTCAGAAGCATCAATTCTTCAGTGCTCAGCTTTCTTCACAGTCCAACTCTCACATCCATACATGACCACTGGAAAAACCATAGCCTTGACTAGATGGACCTTTGTTGGCAAAGTAATATCTCTGCCTTTCAATATGCTATCTAGGTTGGTCATAACTCTCCTTCCAAGGAGTAAGCATCTTTTAATTTCATGGCTGCAATCACCATCTGCAGTGATTTTGGAGCCCAGAAAAATAAAGTCTGACACTGTTTCCACTGTTTCCCCATCTACTTCCCATGAAGTGATGGGACCAGTTGCCACAGTATTCATTTTCTGAATATTGAGCTTTAAGCCAACTTTTTCACTCTCCTCCTTCACTTTCATCAAGAGGCTTTTTAGTTCCTCTTCACTTTCTGCCATAAGGGTGGTGTCATCTGCATATCTGAGGTTATTGATATTTCTCCTGGCAATCTTGATTCCAGCTTGTGCTTCTTCCAGTCCAGCGCTTCTCATGATGTACTCTGCATATAAGTTAAATAAGCAGGGTGACAATATCCAGCCTTGACGTACTCCTTTTCCTATTTGGAACCAGTCTGTTGTTCCATGTCCAGTTCGAACTGTTGCTTCCTGACCTGCATATAGGTTTCTCAAGAGGCAGGTCAGGTGGTCTGGTATTCCCATCTCTTGAAGAATTTTCCACAGTTTATTGTGATCCACACAGTCAAAGGCTTTGGCATAGTCAATAAAGCAGAAATAGATGTTTTTCTGGAACTCTCTTGCTTTTTTGATGATCCAGTGGATGTTGGCGATTTGATCTCTGGTTCCTCTGCCTTTTCTAAAACCAGCTTGAACATCTGGAAGTTCATGGTTCACATATTGCTGAAGCCTGGCTTGGAGAATTTTGAGCATTACTATACTAGCATGTGAGATGAGTGCAATTGTGCGGTAGTTTGAGCATTCTTTGGCATTGCCGTTCTTTGGTAATAAAGTGGTTAGTTTGTTTAAATCTCTCTGTAGAAAAATAGATACCATCCAAATGAGATCTGAAGTGTTTTCACAACTAAGCATGATGGAATTCTCCTTCTTATAACCTGTGTCTGTTTAGAGAGAGAGATTATTGAAATGTGAGGAAACTATCCAAACGTAGGTGCCATCATTCTGTTTGAGAAGTTACAAACAGGTTGCGATGGTCAGTGTTGGAAGTGGGAAGGACATTCAGGAAAGGGGAAGTGTAATACAGAATATGTGTGTGAGATCATCTCTTTTTTGCAGGTTCTTTCAATGTAAAACAAGTCACAAAAGACTTGGGCCAGGTGCAGGAAAACGCAGTTTAAAATGTGAGCTGACAACCAGACTACAGGTGGGTCGTTACTGCAATCTCCTCTCAACCTGCAACAGATCACCCTTAGCTAAATATAATGTAGCATTCCTCTAACCAAGGCCACCTTCATTTCTGAGATAAAAATAAGTCTTTGGGCTGATTGGGAACTAACTTACACAAACTTATCCTTCTCTTATGTCATTTAACTGGCAGTAAAGTTGAGCCTGAGGATACTCCCCTGGTTCAGTCACTTGCTATAAAAAGCACATATTCACTTAATGAATAATGCAAAGATACAATAAAACATACTTTTTCTCTCAGGGCTCCGTGTCCAACTGTGTTCTAAAAGAATAATATGTACAATTTCACAACATCTGGGGGAAATCTTTCTTTTTTTTAATGGTCTGTTTGTGAGTTAACAGTGCACGGAATGTAGAAGCAGGCAGGATATAGTTCTTAATTTCAACTCTCCCCACTACCCACGTTCCCTGACTTAATAGATATGGATATTGAGTAAATTGTTTAACCTCTTTTAGCCTCTGGATCCTCACTTTCAAAAGAGATAATACACTGTTATGTTGCTGTGATGATTAGATTGTACATAGTCGACAATCAATTAGTAATAATTAGTAATAGTGAATATTTGTTGCTCAATACTAGATGCCTAGCCTAACATTCTTCTTCACTCCTCACATACTTATTTAATTGTACCCTCATTACACATCTGAGATATTATTTGATCATCATCCCCATTAAATAGAAGGGAAAACTGAAGCTCAGAGTTTAACTTGCGGAGTAGATAAAGGAACACCCGTCTGGTTCCAGTACAGCCATCTTACTACACAGTTGCCACTGTCACCATCATCATCGTCATCATCCTAGGGCCATCAGCACAAAGCAGATGGGACCATGCAATTCCTCTCACACAGATTAAGATCAATAATAATTTTAATTATACCAATAGACTTACTCTCTTAATCTAACAAATACTATTCCCCAGAATCCAGGACTTGGGGTCTGTTCGGTAAAAGAACAATAAGGTCACATTATGAGAGGCAAATAATTAGCATATAAACTTTTTGTCCGTGTATTAGGACACATAGACTGAAAAACTAAACTAAGCTCCCAATACAGAATTTTTATCTTAGGGTCTTGCCAAAACTTGCTTCTCTTCATTCTCTGCTTTTCCAACTCCACCTCCCTCCCTCTTTCAACACAATATCACAATTCTCTCCTCTCTCCTCACACTTCAATACTATCTCAGTGTGCCTTCCTCAAACTCTTCCTCTTGCTTTCCTTTATAGAAATTATGCACATAGCCTCATGAATTTTCTTCCCATCCCTCCTTCAAAACCCACCCCAATATTTCTGCTTCTGAAAGCCCTGCCCCTTCGTCTACTTAATTGGATAGAAAGAAAACTAAGAAATTCTAAAAGTTTATTTAGCTTTATTATTTCATATAACAAATCCATACATGCAAGTAACAAAATGCATTAAATGTAGGTAAAAGCAATATTAAAGGGCCACACAAATGTTCATAATGATTTTACTTCTGCTTGTTTGATGTAGGAGAAGATTTTTTATAAGTCAAATGACAAATATCTCAATAATAAAACATACTGACCAAAAAAAAAAATTCTCTGTTGAGGGTAAGATTCTCCTCCACTCCTACCCCTTAAGTTGGGCAGGATCACAGTAGAAAGTCTAGAAAGTCCACAAACCCAGCCCTTGCAGTCTCAGCTGACCCGTCCAGAGGGGCCATTTAATCAACCTCCTCAATGACAGGGCCAGTACTAGGGGCTCCATGTCGGGCTTGAGCTCCACAACTGCTGCCCACAGAGACACCAGGCCCCCCATAGAGCCTGGAGAAGATGGGGCAACAGATCTGCTCCAGCTCCCTCTTTTGATGCTCATATTCCTCTTTGTCTGCTAACTGGTTGTGCTCCAGCCAAGCAAGGACTTCCTGACACTTGTCTTGTACTTTGCGCCTGTCCTCTTCAGGAATCTTATCTCTAAGCCTCTCCTCTTGCAAGGAGCTCTTCACATGGAAGACATAGGCCTCCAGAGAGTTTTTGGCAGCCACCCTGTCTCTCTGGGCCTCATCCTCAGCCTTGTACTGCTCAGCCTCACGAACCATCCTCTCCACCTCCTCCTTGCTCAGCCGGCCCTTGTCATTGGTGATGGTGATCTTGTTAGCTTTGCCTGTGCTCCTGTCAGTGGCTGTCACACTCAGGATGCCATTGGCGTCAATGTCGAAGGTCACCTCGATCTGGGGGACTCCACGTGGGGCAGGAGGGATGCCGCTGAGCTCAAAGCGCCCTAGCAGGTTGTTGTCCCTGGTCATGGCCCTCTCACCCTCATACACCTGAATCAGGACCCCAGGCTGGTTGTCTGAATAGGTGGTGAAAGTCTGGGTCTGCTTGGTTGGGATAGTGGCATTCCTCTGGATCAGTGTAGTCATCACCCCACCAGCTGTCTCCAGCCCCAGGGACAGGGGAGCCACATCCAGCAGCAGAAGATCTTGCACCTTCTCACACGTGTCCCCCATCAATACGGCTGCCTGCACAGCAGCCCCATAAGCCACAGCTTCATCCGGGTTGATGCTTTTGTTCAGCTCCCTGCCATTGAAGAAGTCCTGCAGGAGCTTCTGTACCTTGGGGATTCGGGTAGAGCCACCCACCAGGACAATGTCATGGATCTGGGCCTTGCCCAGCTTGGCATCGCGCAAGGCCTTCTCTACCGGCTCCAGGGTGCTGCGGAAGAGGTCCGAGCACAGTTCTTCAAAGCGGGCTCGAGTGATAGAAGTGTAGAAGTCTACACCCTCAAACAGGGAATCGATCTCCAGAGTGGCCTGGGTACTGGACGACAGGGTGCGCTTGGCGCGCTCGCAGGCCGTGCGGAGCCTGCGCAGGGCCCGCTTGTTCCTGCTCAAATCCTTCCCATGCTTCCGCCGGAACTCCTCCATGAAGTGGTTTACCAGCCGGTTGTCGAAGTCCTCTCCACCCAGGTGAGTGTCTCCAGCCGTGGCCTTCACCTCAAAGACACCAGCGTCGATGGTGAGGACCGACACGTCGAAGGTGCCCCCACCCAGGTCGAAAATGAGCACGTTGCGCTCTCCGGCGCCCAGCCGGTCCAGGTCGTAGGCGATGGCAGCTGCCGTGGGCTCGTTGATGATTCTCAGGACGTTGAGCCCCGCGATGGCACCCGCGTCCTTAGTGGCCTGACGCTGCGAGTCGTTGAAGTAGGCAGGCACCGTGATTACAGCGTGCTTCACGGGCTGGCCCAGGTATGCCTCCGCCGTCTCCTTCATCTTGCTCAGCACCATGGACGAGATCTCCTCGGGGTAAAACGCCTTGTCCTCCCCGCGGTAGGACACGCGCACCTTCGGCTTGCCGCCCTCGCTCACCACCTGGAAGGGCCAGTGCTTCATGTCCGACTGCACAGAGGGGTCTGTGAATCTGCGCCCGATCAGTCGCTTGACGTCGAACACGGTGTTGTGCGGGTTCAGGGCCGCCTGGCTCTTGGCCGCGTCGCCCACCAGCCGCTCGGTGTCTGAGAAGGCCACGTAGCTGGGGGTGGTGCGGTTGCCCTGGTCGTTGGCGAGGATCTCCACCCGGCCGTGCTGAAACACGCCTACGCACGAGTACGTGGTGCCCAGGTCGATGCCTATGGCCAGCTCCCTCGCGGCGGTCATGGTTGTGGTTTCTCCCGCTCCCGGCGACCAGTGCTATACAGAGTCGGATGGATGCAGGAACCTGCGAAAGTTGGTGCTGCTCAGCAGTGTAGGTGTACGCAGCGGCGCCTCTCTCCTGCCTGCCCAGCTCGGATCTGCTCGGCTCCGGCTCCAAGAGCTTTTTATCCAGTTGCGGAAGACCCGCCTCCTCCCGCTGCCGCCGCCGCCGCGAAACTTCTAGCGCCTTCGCGGCGAGCCCAGAGCCGCCCGGCCCGCCCGCTCCGGCTGACTCAGCCCAGGAGGCGCTGCGCTGACTCCGGGAGAAGGTTCGAGCGGATCGGGCCGTGCAGGGAGCGGCGGCCCCATCAGCGTCTGACTCAGAGTTGCAGAGAAAGTTCCAGCTTCTCCCGGCTTGTTCTAAGGGCGAGCGGTTGGGGCAGAAGAATGGTAAGGTGAAAACTTGTTCTCCCTCTGGTTGGTTGAAGAGGGCGGTTTTGAGTCCAACGGCTCTAGAAAAACCGAAAGCATTAGAGCCATGGCTTCAAGGACAGAGGTTTAAAGTTTTATTATTTTAGTCTTGAAACATGAAGGCTGTATTTTCAAAATTGTGATTAAGAGGGGCGGTCAGATTTCTGTTACGGAGTGGACCTAGGGTCAGAGATGATGGTAAGACACAGTGTTGTGAACTGTTGTCACAGAAGTAGCATTGGTGGTTCAGTGGTAGAATTCTCGCCTGCCACGCGGGAGGCCCGGGTTCGATTCCCGGCCAATGCAGCCTGCTTTTTTCTTTCAGGGTATACCCGCATTTTAACATTTTTTCTGGTTTTTTTCTTTAATTCAACTTCTAAAGTGGATCTTCATTAAAAAAAAAAAATTCTATTTGAGTGTAGTTGTTTTTAAATGTTTCTGCTGCTGTATAACAAAGTGAATCACTTTTACAATTACATATATCCATTATTTTTTTTAGATTCTTTTTCCATAAAGGTTGTTCTAGAGTAACTATACATCCTCAAAAAGAAGGAACCTATTTTTATAACCCAAGAGGGAGAGAAGCTGTCAGCTTTAAATTCATTCTCTCTCAGTGTTTAGGCTGCCCAGGCCTGTGTGTCAAAAGTCAGGATATTTTAGGCAAGGCCCTGCAAAAAAGGGTGCTCACTTCAGAAAGAAAGATGTGGCCTGGCCTGGGGTCTGTGCCCTGTAGTTCAGGGACTACCTTGTCCAAGCTGCTCCAACTTTCTCTCCCAGCCCTCAGCAGCCTCAAAAGCCCTACACATCTACCCCCAAGAGTTCCAAGTTCCAAGAGTCCTACAGCTTCTAAAACAAGCTGTAGAACAAATTATGCAGTGCAGTCCAGTTACGGTATGTACAGATCTGTGACACCAACTACTTGTACATCCTTGAACAAATCATTTCAACCATCTGGTTCATTGCTTTCTCAGCTTTAAAATGAGGAGATTGAACTTCATCTTTTCTAAGACGTTCTATAGCTGTAGAAGTCTCTGGTTTCATCCAGGAGCAAAAGAGGATTCCTGTTTCCCCTAAACTATGTACCTGCTCTATATCTGAAAAAATCAAGCTTCTGTTGATAAGAAAAAGAGGAGTGATCTGCTATGTCTATCCTACGGTGCCACATATACTTTATTCATTTAAATAGATAATATTTATTATCTAATATTACTTAACAACAGTCCAGTAAGGAGCCTTAGTGTGCTAGATATCGATGATGCTTAAAAATATGTATGAGTCACCTCTTTTCAGCCTCAAAAAAGGATTGCAATTGCATGCCTCTTGAGGTCAGGTCGTACAACTTGTTTCAATTAATGAAATTTAAGTATGTGTATGTTACTTTTGGACAGAGTGCATTTAATTACTGTCCTAATTGTTACTGTTCTCTTTGCCTTCTTTGGCAATGTGTGGTAGTTGGTGTTAAAATCAAAGTATAGTATAAACCTGAGCCATCCCATGAGAGAGAGCTTCCTTAGGAAGTCTTCCACGTATATAGCAGAAAATGAGTGAGAAATAAACCTTTGATGATTTATGCCACTAAGATTGTATTTTTACAGCATATGAGCTTAGTATACTGGCTAGAGCTAGTCAAACAGGGTTATCCCCATTTTTTTTCCAATGTGACTAGCCCCAGAAACATAACTCACCCACAGTTCTACCTTTGATTTCGTCCCTACTCCAAGTTAGACCTTCTTATGTTTTTTTTTCCCCCAGTTACTATAGTAAAAGCAATATTATCTATTTAAAGGGAAAGTGCCAGCCAAATAGTGTGCTCTGAAGACATCAGATTCCATAAGCATTTATTAAACATCTACTATGTTCCAAAGACATTATGCTTCCATGTATGTTGTTACACTTTAACCTCACATGATATCCCTGGGGAGGGAGATAAAGATATCACTATTTCACAGAAGAAGAATCTAATTCATAGAGTAGTTAAATGAATTCTTCAAGACAAAGCACCTAGCAAATGGTAGAAACACAAATCCAAGTTGTTCAACTCTCTTTTTAGTATGCTTTCCACGGCTACTGTACAGGATTAGAAAGTCCATTCAATTAGAGGGCAGTAGGTCCAACTAATACACTACTTTACAAGATGTGATGGGTGAAAGTAAAAAATGAGTTTAGACAGATAACATTCAAAGCTGAAATGCATGTACTAGTGGGATATTTTGGGTAGTATCTAGTAGGGTGTTCAGTAGTACTGAATTGGACTTCTGCTTCTGGTAAGATGGAGTAGATGTACTTTTTTAAAAAGTGTCTGATTTTGAATGCTGAAGAACTTACTGATTCCATAAATATGTATTGAGGGTCTTATCATGTGCCAGACCCTGACCTTGACTCTTAAGTATATAGTAGTGAACAAAACAAAGGCCCAGATCTCCTGGAGCATGTTTTAATGAGAGAGGGAGTAGTCAGTTGGTGATACATCCATGGGGGAAAAAATACAGCAATAAACAACTGAACATATTCAGCTGGAGATGAGAACAATGGGGGAAAATAAAGCAGGAGAGCAGGATTAGGAGATGGTGGAGGAGTGAGGTTAGGTTGAATGACCAAGGAGACCTCACTGATGAGGTGATATTTGAGTAAAGACCATGAAGAAGCATGATGTGGATATCTGTAAGAACATTTCAGAAACAGTAAATAACATAAACCTGTAGCAGAAGTATAATTGAAGTGTCCAAGGAAGCAAAACAGAGCAATAAATGAGGTCAGAGAGGCATTGAGGAGCAAGATCATGTAGTACCTCGTAGAACATTGCAAAGGCTTTAGCTATTACTCTAAATGCAAGGGGGAAGCTATTACATAGCTTCCAGAAAAGAAGTGACAGATACAACACACATTGGCTGTTGTGAGAATAGACTGTTGGGTGACATGGTTGTGTGCAGGAAGACCAGGCAGGAGGCTGTTGCAGTAATCCAAGTAAGAGAGGATGGTGGCTTGGATCAAGATGCTGCCACGTCCACCCCCCTCCTGAGGCTGTGCCATCCCTCCAGGCAGCCCCGGCCCCCATGAGCCCTTCTGCAGCCTGTGAGAAGTGAGAAGATTGTTGGATTTACTTTGAAAGAAGCACCAGGATTTACTGAGGCTTCATATATTTGAGGAGCCTCTAGCGAGGAGCTGGGAGAACACATTTGCTGTGAGTCCATGTAGAGCTGGATGGGTGGGGACTGTGCCTTAGCCTTTGGGAAATCAGTGAAGGGAGGGATGGAGGAGCCTGGTAGGCTGCAGTCCATGGGGTCGCTGAGGGTCGGACACGACTGAGCGACTTCACTTTCACTTTTCACTCATGCATTGGAGAAGGAAATGGCAACCCACTCCAGTGTTCTTTCCTGGAGAATCCCAGGGACGGGGAGCCTGGTGGGCTGCCGTCTATGGGGTCACACAGAGTCAGACACGACTGAAGTGACTCGGTGGCAGCAGCGGCAGGGCCTGTTACCTTCTACTTGATCTGGAGATCACAGGTCTTTTCTTTCCCTGGAGGCTCCTTAGCCCAGGTTATTGTCAAAGTGAGGCCAGGGAAGAGGAAAGTTATGGACTGAAGAGTTGCTGCCACTACTGCTGTTACACCATGGAATGAAGGGTCATTTGTCCTGAGGGTCTTGGCTCCATCTGACTTTGTTATTCTTCCCGTCTCCCATGGAGCTTTGAAGGTCTCTCTGCACTGAAAAATACAGGCCTGTATCCACTGCCAAAAGGAGTCCCATCACCAGGCAGAAAGTGATTTGATACCAAGGTGAAAAGATGAGTGGAACTGCTGGACCTAATCGGAGAGGCAGAGGAATAGGAAAAATTACAGTTGTTAAGACAGAAATTTGGAACAGTCATGTCCCTAGTGAGGAGTCTTTGCAAAGCAACCCAAGCCAAGGCCAGGAGCAGACAGCTACCCCAGGAAGTCTTCAGTGGATCGCTTTGTCTGTCTGCCTTCCCAAATAAAGTGCTGGATCGGCATTTCCCAAAGGATGACCTCAAACACATCTGTTCTGCAGAACATTAAGAAAAGTTATAGAAGAAGAAGGGTTCTGTGGTTACCTGAGTTTAGCAAATGCCTTACCAGGCTCAATTTAAAAGTTTTCTTTGAGACAGGGCTTCTTGAAGCCTTTGGTGTGCATTATGAATATAAAAGGAGAGGAAAAGAATATGTAGTGTGTTCTGCATTAATTTGACCACAGAACCCTTCATTCTGAAAGGGCTCTCAAAGAGTTATGTGATTGGGGAACAGCCTTTGGGCAACATTGAACTCGGGAATACACAGATGACATCAACACATCTTCACTCACCACCTCCTCTGAACCCAGGGCTGGGTACTCACTAATGAACATCAGGCTGGCATAAATAATCTGTGATACCATCTGAAAGGACATAATATGGATTCCACAATGTACAGTTTCTCAAGAACAGGCAGAAGTCTAGTTCTTTATGTGTAGAGAGAGGTTCTAATGCCAACATGGCTGCAGCAAGCTAAGAGTCGATCCTAGGGTGAGAGGCTCAGTAGGGAAACGCAGCAAGCATTAGACGCCGGGAGAGACACGTGATAGAGTGGTTTGAGTGAGATGCAAAAGAGGGAGAATGGCAATGTCTGGGAATTGGATATGGAGCTTGAAAAGGTGGATTTTGTCCCCTGAGGGTTAAAACACCAAATAAATGACACCCATTTCTATAATCCCTGAGAAATGACCGGGAACACAGCTTCACATTCATACAACCATCAGGCCAAGCTAGGACTTTCAGGGTTCCTGTTTATGTTAAACAGGCACTCCCAGGAAAACAAACATTCTGGAGTCCAGAAGATTAGTAATCCCCTCACTACCCATCTTTCCAAGGTGTACATCTCCTTGAACAACCTTCATTCCCATCTTGGACAGTGATGTTCACTGGCTGTGATGAGTGTAGCATCTTCCCGATAAACGCTGTGCAGTGGTACTGGCCGCTGTGACTGAGGTTGGCGCGTGGGATAGAGAAGTTGGTGCGCTGATAGGAAAATATCTTGGATTTCCTATCCTGGTAGAATGTGATCTTATTCAGAGGCTGGTTTCTCCAGCTGTGGCACCTCAGCATGATGGGCTCCCCTTCCTGGAACACGAGGCTGGGGGTCTGGAGCAACAGCCAGTCTGAAAGACACAAAGGGACCACAGGACCCAGAAGGTCTTGACTCAGATCTGAGACCCAGACCATCCCTCCGGGGGCCAGTGTGTGTCGGGGGGAGTGTAAATGTGGACTCACACACTCCTGGTCTCTAATTCTGGCTCCTTCGTGTATGCACCCTGTGATCCTGGGTAAATAATTCTTTTGGACCTCAGTTTCTTCGTATGCGGAACTAGTCACAATAGTACCATTAGCTGCACTGTCTACAGTAGTTGCTGGCACACAGTAGGTGTTCAGATATGCTTGTCTTCTCGTTCCCATCCTGGGAGACGCAGCTGCAGCCCTTCTGGCCCAAGAGGCCTCTGCAGGAGGATACAGGGGACCCGGAGTGCAGTCACTTTCCCCGAGGGAGGTGGGGGAGAAGCCAGTCTGAGAGAGAAGACAGCATGTGAGGGGGACACAGCAGAGACTTGTGTCCTTGGGGAAAGTCACGGGCACCGACAAATATTGGTTTACTTGGTGCATGTTAGTAAACGTGGAATTCAGTGGGGACTTTGTCTCAAGGCAGCAGTGACATGGGTGGGCCATTAGCCGGCTGTGTATTTTTTCTCCCAAATTTAATTTTTTTACTGCGGAAAAATATTTAATTTCTTTGTTCCGTAGGGAATAGAGGCTTAGGTAGCTACTTCTAATCCTGATCTCAGCCCACACCGACTTTTTTCCTGAAGTTATAGGACAGAGCAGAGTTGAAATTGGAAAGAAAGGGTAGGAAACAGCAGATACCTTGGAAGGGAGCAGGGAGATAAGAAAAAATGACAACAGTCACACGTGTGCCAGTCAACCACACTTAGACCCTTCAGCAAATCATGACACCAACCAAGTTATATTTATGGAAGCCACCTCAATAAGAAGCCCATGCACCTCAACTAGACACTAGCCCACACACAGCAACGAAGACAGAGCAGCCATAGATGAATAAATAAATAGAAATTTAAAAGACACGAGTTTCACCTCAGTTGCACAGACAGGGGACAGGGATTAGGGAAATGCTGATTCTCACCAGGACCTCATGTGGGAGGCAGTGGTATCTCCACTAGCAAGTGAGGAAACTGAGGCTCAAAGGTGAATGAAATCATCATGTTTAGATGGCTAGTAATTCCCAGGGCTAAGGAAATGGCAACCCACTCCAGTGTTCTTGCCTGGAGAATCCCAGGGACAGCGCAGCCTGGTGGGCTGCTGTCTATGGGGTCGCACAGAGACACGACTGAAGAGACTTAGCAGCAGCAGCAGCAGCAGGATTCAGTTGTGCTGTGTCTGTGCATTTGACTCTGCCATAAAAATGGGAAGCTTTCTATGAATTAGAGATTTTCTTCTGCTTCTCTCACACCCAGATGCCTGTTGGTGGCCTGGTCACCTTCTTGCTCAATCAGCACCAAGACAAAGGAGCCCAACATATTCTGAGAAATCTCTTAGGAACTTCCACCTCACCACTCATACTAAGCCGAGGAGGTGGGTTGAGAAGGGAAATGAGTAGACCAAAATCACTTCAAACAACTCACAGCCGTGCTTTCCAGTAAGTAGGCGACTGCCCTTTCCTAAAAACCTCTGCATGGAAGCAGATTTCATCTCCCCTTGTTCTCCCAGACTCTCCAGGGCCTCCTCCACTGACCGGAAATCACATCCAGATGCACAGGGTCGCTGAGGCTGGTCTGCTCCCTCTGGCACCTGTAGGATCCACTGTCATTGCTGCCAGCCCTAAAGCTGTAGCTGGGCTGCTTCTGGGTGTGGATGGAGCTCCCGTTATGGAACCACGTGGTGAGGTTGCCTGCAGAGAAGCTGGTCCCCTGGCACATCAGCGTCACGTGATCCTCCCTGAGCACATTGATCCACGCAGGCTGGATGCTCACCACAGCTTTTGGGAGATCTGCTGAGGGGCAGAGAGAGGAGGCAGCATGAGGAAAAGGGACCCCAAGGGCCTAAGCAGACCCCAAATCTCAGATGATGGAAAACTGTGGCCATGCTGCAGAGATCAAGAGAAGAACCCAACCCAGAACAGGTCCGCACCTGAAGGCAATTCCTCCAACTCATGTAGCCACACAAGGGCCCCCAGGAACCCAGATTCTCTCAGGGAGGAGAGGAGGAGGGGTAGGGAAATGGGAGAGGGGGCAAGCACACAGTCGAGAAACACAAGTACACCTCGCCCAAGGAGCTCTGCCCAGTTCCTTCTCTCTGTCTCTATTTCTCTTTCTCTCTCGAACTCACACTCACAGACACACACACACACTACACATACATCCTTTGGGGAATCACTTCCCCCACCCTCATAAACTGAGGCATTTGGACACTAGTGGATAAACTGTCTTCCCATCTGGATGAAGACAAGTGGGGCCACCTGGTGGAGGTGCCAGGCTGAGAGTCAGAGGTCACATTTCTCTTCTGACCTGCTTCATTCCTTATCCTGTAGAATAGACCTGTCCTGACACCAAAGCACAGATGAATCTCTATGGCCTCAGGAGAATCAGAAAGAGTGAGAAAGGCCAGAAGGCCAGTCTAGGAGCTCTGGATTCAGTGACCCAGGAGAGCCCCACCCCCACCAGCCCTGGGTGGTGGAGAGGTTAGTGGTGCTGAGAAAGGAGTGCCCAGCAGTGTTCACCCCACCCAGCCGCAGCCAGTAATACGGCCTCCTCTTTCTGTCCAAGGGAACAGGCCCTGAAGCCTTCAGATACATGAAAAATGGACAATTTATCAACCCATGGGGATAATCTAAGCAGATCATGTGATTCTGCATGGCTTGGGCTCGTGGTTTAGTTTGGAAAGAGGAAGCAATTGAGACAGAGGACAGTTATTTTCTATGACAGAATCTGTGAAGTCTCATCATAACAGAAGCAGGAGGGCTGAGGCATCTGTGTCCCTTGGCTGCCCACCCCTGGTGGCTTCAGTGGAAGGGAAGCAGGAAGGAGAAGGGGGTGCAGGGCTTCTTGTGGGTGCAATTCCTCTTTCCTGGCTCTACCTCAGTTTTGGGTTGCTGGTGCCTCCAGAGTTCCTCCATACAGGGTGCAGGGAGCAGAGAGAGCTGGGGGACAGAGGGGATGTGGTGGAGTACTTACCACATTTCCCAGGAACAGGAGCTGCAAGAGAGAAAGCAAAGATCAGCCTGGTGTTTGGATATGATGATTCATCATTACAAATAATCACATTGTGAAAGGTTGTTGCCGAGCCGTGAAAGATGCCAGGACTCTTGGCCTCTGGAGGAGAGGAATTCAATCCAGGCCAGTGACAAGGCATGATTGCTCAGATCTTTTGTGTAATAAAGTTTTATTAAAGTATAAAAGAGATAGAGAAGGCCACTCCTTAGACTGGTCTTCTGACATAGACATCAGAAGGGGGCATAAAGAGTGCTGCCTTGCTAGTTTTTAACAAGAAGTTATATTCCTATCAGCAGCCTGCTGATTAGAGAAAGGAAATGTCTCAAAACTCAGAGAGTGGTACCAGGCCCCTTATTCACAACGCGCATTTTGAGGTAACATTGGCACAAGGTGAGTCATCCCAGGCCATAAAATGATTGACATGAATCTTGAAGAAAGGCAGATTTCCAAACAAATACATAGTCTCATTAACATAGCTTAAAAGAACATTTCCATTGGGAAAACACACTGGTCTGTTGAGCTCTTATGGGTTCTGAGTGTTAGGCTAAACCGACTTGAAGAAAGACAGAGTCCAAGGTAAATACATAGTTCATTAACATAGCTTAAGAAAAACATTTCCCTGAGAAAAACGCATTGGTTAGCTCAAGGTTTGAGAAAAGTTAAATTCAGGTGGAACCCGGTGTCGTCATGGCAACACAGAATTTTAAGGGAAACCTCCTTTTAATTTTGTATAGAGAAGGGGAATACAATCTGACACTTGTAGTTTCCTCCTGCCGTTTAAGAGAGAAATAAAAAAGTGTCTGATACTTGCAGCCAGTCCGCCATGTGGGGGCCCCTAGCCTTCCTGCCTGTTACCCTCTCCCTTGCAAATCCCCTTCCCTCTCTCGTGAGTCTCTTGAGGTCCTTTAACATCATGTCTGCATTTCGTTCACCTGTGGTGTTCATGCCTTAACTTGTTCAGCTGCGTTAACAAAATTACCACACAGGGGCCAGACTGATATCTTCATAAATTTACTGTCACCATATTCGGAAAGACACTAAACTGCAGTTCTGACACTTGAAGCCATTTGCTCTGATTCTCTTGGTAGTGATACTGATCTTTTCCTCTCTTCATGCTTGCAGTGCAAGGAGGCATTCTTGATGTCTCTGGTCCCACAACTGATGCTGCTGGAGTTGCCTGGCTAACATATTTTCTGATCTCCATCCCTGAATAACCCAGACTCTCGTGCGCTTTTCCCCAGGGGACTCTCCTTTCACAGAAAGAGAATAGGCCCTGCTGCCTGAAGTGGCAGGCCCAGAGGATGGCCTCTGCTCCCCAAGGCAGTTTTTATCGCTCCTTCACGCCTCTTATTGCTTAAGACAGCATTGGCCCTCTGGCCTAAGATTTAGTCCCAGTGAAACATACATTTCTAAGGAAGGTGAACACTTTGGCCATCATCAGTCCTTCAAGTCTAGGTCACTGGACATTCCTCAGGGCTGGCTCAGCTGTGGGAGGTGGCAGATTACCAGGGGCCTTAGTGCCCAGTGTCATTGGGCAAAATGTTTAAAAAGCCCTACTTCTGCCAATTTCATCATTTCCCAAGGCCAGCAAGGTCGTCAGAATGTGATTTTCATTAGCCTGCCTTCACCCTCCTGACTTTCCTGATGTGCTTCCCACTGCAGCCCTCATCCTTGCCTCTGGCTGTAGAGAGGTTAGTGGTGCAGAGAAAGCAGTGCCCAGCAGTGTTCACCCCACCCAGCTGCAACCAGTGCTACCACCTCCTATTTCTGCAACAACCCAGGGGGCAGCAGCTGACTTAGAGAAGCCCACCTGCCCATCGTCCTGATCCACTGTCCCTGCTGTGCCCCCCACTCACCCAGGAAAGGCAGAGCTGTCCACAGTAGCATGTGGCCCCAAGGATGCCAGGGTGTGCAGTGAGGTCGGTTCCTCCTGGCAGCAGGGAAGGCTAGGAATGAGGGGATCCCCATCACCTCCTGGAGCAAGCAGGTTGCTCTGACAGCCCTGCACGACAGGCACTGGCTTCTCTCGAGGCCTGATAGATTCCACCCAGTGGGCAAATTCTGGAGTCCAAAAGAGGAAGTGAAAAGAAGTGTTGCTTTATCATTGGCTCCTCCCCTTCCACCCTCTTTCCTCTAGGGAGTTCCCTCCCAGAAGATTCAGGGCTTCCCAGAATGAATCTGGCTCAGTCCCACTCCAAGTTCACAGAAAATGTAGAAACTGGGAAACAAATTCTCCTCGTCCTCTGGGGCCACAGCTGTGCTCAGCCCCAGGGAGGAAGAGGGGAATGGTCACCCCTACTCAACTCAGAACTCCCTGTCTGTCTCTAAGGCGATGGAGGAGAGTGTGCCAGGGGACTCCCCATCTTCTAGATCCATTTAGAGGTGCAGACACTGGCGTCAGACTCCTCCTGAGACTGAGCAGAGGGGCTTGAGGCCACATTTCCCCATCATTTGATTGCCTTTATTATCATAATCCAGACTCCATTTTGGATTGTGGAACCAGGACAGAGAAGTGTGTCAGGGTGGCGATAGAATGATCATTCCCATCTTTTATCACCCTTTGTCTTTCTTGTACTCTTCCCTCCAACAAATATCTTCTGAGCAGCAACTAGTGCCCTGGTTCTTTATCTTTCTCACCCTCATTCCCATCACTGTTCCTATCATCATGGCATGGTGAAAGAGCAGGGCTTTGGAGCTGTAGTAGTCTAATTTTGAATGACAGGTAGCTTCTCAGAACTACAGATTCCTCATCTGTATAAATGAAGATTAATATATCTATCCTTCAAACAGGATTTCTCAGCCTCAGTACTATTGACATTTGGGGCCAAATAATTCTCCATGTTAGGACCTGTTCCATGCATTATCGGGTGTTTAGTAGAGTCGGACATGACTGAGTGACTTCCCTTTCACTTTTCACTCATGCATTGGAGAAGGAAATGGCAACCCACTCCAGTGTTCTTTCCTAGAGAATCCCAGGGATGGGGGAGCCTGGTGGGCTGCCATCTATGGGGTCACACAGAGTCGGACACGACTGAAGCAGCAGCAGCAGCAGCAACATCCCTGACCTCTACCCACTAGATGCCAAGTGACATCCCCTAATCATGAAAATAGAAATGTCTCTAGACTTTGACAGATCTGCTTTTGGGGGCAACATTGCCTCTGGCTGAGAACCACTGCACTCAAGGTTTTTGAAAATTAAAAGATAATTTGTGTGCTAGCACCATCCTTTGTGGGTATCCAGTCAACACCAGTTCCCCTTTTTTGCTTTCTGTCGTCATCCTTGTCACCGTTTGCTCACCCTCGACATCCCCAGAACAGAAGATGCTCTGGGACCTCTCTCGGGGCCCTCTGCTGGGGCCTCTCTCCCAAATGCTTTCTCAGGAAACAAGCTGTAATATTCTAGAACATGATACTGTAAAACCTGCGTTTACACTCTGCGGTCTTCAGAAACCTCAACTACCCCTTGGCCCCATCGGCTAAGGCTTTACTACTGGTCCCACTCTACCCCGCCTCCCACTCCCAATCTACCTCCAGCCCTTATCTGATTCTTAGGTGAATAAGTTTCCTTAACCAGTGACAAGGCTCCAGTGAGCTGACATCAACACTTTAAAAGCTAATTTAGGAACAACTTGGTGGTCCAGGGCTTAAGGATCCGCCTGCTAATGGAGTAAACACGGGTTTGATTCCTGGTTCGGGAAGATTCCACATTCTGTGGAGTGACCAAGCCTGTGCACCACAACTGCTGAAGCCCACGTGCCCTCGTGCCCATGCTTTGCAAGTGGAGAAGGCACTGCGGTGAGAGGCCCATGCACTGCAATTAGAGAGTAGCCCCCACTCGAAGAAACCAGAGAAAGCCCATGCACAGCAAGGAAGACCAAGAGCAGTCAAACAAAAAAGGAAAGAAACTAAAAATAGAGTAATCATATGATCCTGCAATCCCATTCCTAGGCTTATATATATCCAGAGAAAACCATACTTCCAAAAGATATATGCACCCCAGTGTTGATTGCAGCACTATTGACAGTAGCCAGAACATGAAATGGTGCATATATACATTAGAGTAGTATTCAGCCATGAAAAGGGATGAAATAATGCCATTTGTAGCAACATGGATGATCCTAGAAATCGTCATATTGAGTGAAGTAAGTCAGATAAGGACACATATCATATGATATCACTTATATGCAGAATCTAAAAAAAAGTGAACTTATTTACAAAAGAGAAACAGACTCACAGACTAGAGAACTTATGGTTATGGGGTTAGTGGGGAAAGGGTGGATGGGAGGGAGAGCTTCGGAGTTTGGGGACTGATGTGTACTCACTGCTATTTTTGGAATGAATGGCCAACAGGGACCTGCTGTGTACCACAGGGAATTGGGCTCAATATTTTGTGGCAACCTACATGGGAGGGAAGTTTGAGAAAGAATGGATGCATGTATGTGTGTGGCTGAATCACTTTGCTGTGCACCTGAGCTAGCACAGCATTGTTAACAATCTATAGTCCAATATAAAATAAAAAGTTAAGAAAATACATCAGTTCAGTTCAGTCACTCAGTCGTGTCCAACTCTTTGCAACCCCATGAATCGCAGCACGCTAGGCCTCCCTGTCCATCACCAACTCCCAGGCTTCACTCAAACTCACGTCCATCGAGTCAGTGATGCCATCCAGCCATCTCATCCTCTGTCGTCCCCTTCTCCTCCTGTCCCCAATCCCTCCCAGCATCAGAGTCTTTTCCAATGAGTCAACTCTTCTCATGAGGTGGCCAAAGTACTGGAGTTTCAGCTTTAGCATCATTCCTTCCAAAGAAATCCCAGGGCTGATCTCCTTCAGAATGGACTGGTTGGATCTCCTTGCAGTCCAAGGGACTCTCAAGAGTCTTCTCCAACACCACAGTTCAAAAGCATCAATTCTTCAGTGCTCAGCCTTCTTCACAGTCCAACTCTCACATCCATACATGACCACAGGAAAAACCATAGCCTTGACTAGATGGACCTTTGTTGGCAAAGTAATGTCTCTGCTTTTCAATATGCTATCGAGGTTGGTCATAACTTTCCTTCCGAGGAGTAAGTGTCTTTTAATTTCATCACTGCAGTCACCATCTGCAGTGATTTTGGAGCCCAAAAAATAAAGTCTGACACTGTTTCCACTATTTCCCATCTATTTCCGATGAAGTGATGGGACCAGATGCCATATCTTCGTTTTCTGGATGTTAAGCTTTAAGCCAACTTTTTCACTCTCCACTTTCACTTTCATCAAGAGGCTTTTTAATTCCTCTTCACTTTCTGCCATAAGGGTGGTGTTGTCTGCATATCTGAGGTTATTGATATTTCTCCCGGCAATCTTGATTCCAGCTTGTGTTTCTTCCAGTCCAGCGTTTCTCATGATGTACTCTGCATAGAAGTTAAATAAGCAGGGTGACAATATCCAGCCTTGACGTACTCCTTTTCCTATTTGGAACCAGTCTGTTGTTCCATGTCCAGTTCTAACTGTTGCTTCTTGACCTGCATATATAGGTTTCTCAAGAGGCAGGTCAGATGGTCTGGTATTCCCATCTCTTTCAGAATTTGCCACAGTTTATTGTGATCCACACAGTCAAAAGCTTTGGCATAGGCAATAAAGCAGAAATAGATGTTTTTCTGGAACTCTCTTGCTTTTTCGATGATCCAGCAGATGTTGGCAATTTGATCTCTGGTTCCTCTGCCTTTTCTAAAACCAGCTTGAACATCAGGAAGTTCATGGTTCACATATTGCTGAAGACTGGCTTGGAGAATTTTGAGCATTACTTTTCTGCATATGAGATGAGTGCAACTGTGTGGTAGTTTGAGCATTCTTTGGTATTGCCTTTCTTTGGGATTGGAATGAAAACTGACCTTTTCCAGTCCTGTGGCCACTGCTGAGTTTTCCAAATTTGCTGGCATTAGCATATGTTTAATGACACACCTTCAAGTACCAGGAGAGTTCTGTCACCAACCATAAAAAGTCAAAAGGTTGGCAGTGGCCCAATTCTTGGAAATCTCTGCTCCTTCCCTGAAACAGATGGAACAATCCTCCCACTCATTAGCTTAGGCAATTACCCAGCCCATGAAAACTAACCACCATCCATATATGGGGGCCTGTAGCCTTCTGAGATAGCCCATACTCTGTGTGTGAAGTGTGTTTCTTCCAAGGCTGTTCTCACATTTTGAAATGGACTGCATTGGGAGAAATTGGAATGTATTGTTAGTCTTTCAGTTATGTTCAACTCTTTGTGACCCCATGGACTGTAGCCCGCCCGGACTCCTCTGTCCATGGAATTCTGCAGGCAAGGATACTGGAGTGGATTGCCATTTTCTTCTCCAGGGGATCTTCCTGACCCAGGGATCAAACCTGGGTGTCCCACATTGCAGGCAGATTCCTTACCATCTGAGCCACCAGGGAATGTGGTGGTACGTGATCTTGATTAAAAGACCATGGGTTCAGGTCCCAGTCTGGGGTGCACAGTTTCACTACCACTTGCTTCTCTCCTCCTTTACCAGCGCTCAGTAAACCAACTTGTTGCAGGGAGGGACACCCCTTCCAGGGTCCAAGAGTGGGCTCTTGTCTAACACTTGAAAATGAATTGTCTGAGGAGACACGCATTTTGACAAAGCAAGAGACTTTATTGGGAAGGGGCGCCCAGCTGGGCAGAGAGCAGCAGGGTAAAGGAACCCAGTGGCACACACATGGCTCAAGCAAGATGAATTCCAGCAAGGAGGATTCTGGGATGTTGGTAAGACATATGGACTGGTGTCTCCTCTCTCCTTTTGACCTTTCCAGAATTCTTCTGGTTGGTGGTAGCTTGTTAATTTTCTATTCCTTACCAGGACTTCCTGTTGTTAAGAGAATTCATGGAAGTTGGCTACTTTGGGGCCGGGCAGGGCAGGCAGTGTTTGTCAGTGTTTCTCCTATCAAATCCTGTATCTGAATTGCCCTTTCATTCTGAAGAGATCTTAAGACTGTAAACAAAAGTCTGCCAAGTTTGACCTTATTTGACACCCCTTATCTACCCTTAAAGGAGCAGGAAATGGCAACCCACTCCAGTATTCTTGCTTAGAGGATCCTGTGAACAGAGGAGCCTGGTGGGCTGCTGTCCATGAGGTCGCACAGAGTTGGACACGACTGAAGCAACTTAGCACTTAGCATTAGCATCTACTCTTAAAGGGAGGCTGCCAAATGGGCCCCTTATATGGTTGATGAGACTCTGATAAACTGCTATTAGTTATTCCCCTAAACGGCCAAGGCAAACTAAAATTAAAATTAATGGGCAACCTTACAAATTCTGATGGATACTGGAGCTTCAACTCTACTTTAAACCCCTCTTGCTTCAGAGCCTCCAGAAGGGATCCTGAATGAAGTGGCAGAAGACACTGAAGGGTGGGAATTCTGACCGGAGTCAGGATCTTCCAGATCTCTATCCTATAAAGTTGGAAGCAAAGAAGGGTTTCCAACCCCTCGTGGATAAATTCCTAAGGCATAGCCTGTTGGTGCCCTGCCAGTCCACACGTGACAATCCTGTTCTTCTAGTTGTTAAGCCCAATGGGGAATATAACAGGGCACAAGACCTTAGACCAGTAAATGATGCAGTGGTTCCTGTACATCCCCTCGTGGCCAACCCTGATTACATATTAACTGAAATCACTGAGGATGCTAAATGGTTTATTGTATACCATCTCAAGGATGCCTTCTTCTACATCCCACTTCATTCCTTATCACAATATCTGTTTGCCTTCGAGTGGACTAATCCTGACTCAGGCTGAACACAGTAATATACCTGAACAGTATTGCCTCCAGGGTTTCAGGACACTCCACACCTGTTTCCCCAGGCCCTGGGAAAGGAACTAAGGGAAACACACCTAGAAGGAAGTGTTATTCTACAGTACATAGATGATATTTTAACAGGTAATCCCTCCATGGAGTCCTCAGATCAAAATACCATTGAAGTATTAATTCAATTAATTTCCTTGGGGCCTAGGGTTACAGAGTCTCTCAGAAAAAGGCACAAATCACAAAGCAACAAGGTAAGTATCTGGGATATATTATAAACTCTGGATATAGACAGTTATCTCCAGATTAAAAAAAAAACTATATTAGGCCTAAGCACTTCAAAGACTAAGGAAACATCTCCATAGCTTTTGAGGGATGGCAGGATTTTGTACAGTTTTGATTCCAGGATTCAGGCTAATGATTAAGCCCCTGTATGAAGCCACTAAAGACCCAGATACAGAACCACTGGCCAACTGGAGGCGGCCTTATCAAGTACCAGGCTTTGCTCCTTGACTTCTCAGAGTTAATCCTCAAAACCTGCCATACTCTTAACCCCGCTACCTTAATGCCTGTTGAAAGCCCAGAGCTAACACATTCTTGCCTCCAAACCCTTGACAAGGTCTATGCTCACAGGTCTGACCTAACAGACACAGGCCGTAGAAAGTCCTAAAGAAGAATGGTTTACTGATGGCAGAAGTTTTGTTAGAGACGGTCAGGAGAGCAGGGTATGTTTTTGCGGGCACTCATAGCATCATAGAAGCAAAAATCTTGCCACCTAACACCTTGGCCCAAAATGCTGAACTGATAGCTCTAACCCAAGCCTTAATCCTAGGGGAAGGAAAGATTATAAATATATACCTAGTCTCAAAATATACCTTCCTTGTTTTACATGCCCACACAGCTATCTGGAAAGAGAAAAGACTTCTAAATGTAAGAAACCCCCCTGTAAAGAATGAGGCTGAGATTTTACGTCTCATAGAAGTGGTCCAGAAACCAAATCAGGTAGCAGTCATCCACTGCCTTGAGCACCAAAAGGGAAATTCTCAAATTTCCGAGGAAACGACAGAGCAGATCAGGAAGCAAAGTAAGCAGCCCTGATGCCCATAAATGAAATGGCTTTAATCTCACCCCTTACCCCTTCTAACATTATACCCAGCTACTCAACTTCCAAAGAGAACTGGACATGAGATAGAGGGAGAACTAAGAGAACAGATAGTTAGTGGCACATAGATCAGAAATGGCTCATACTTCTCTCTGAACAATGGAGAACTGTTAAAGAAGGGCTACATGATTCTCTCCCTCTGGGGAGAGATGCAATGTCTATCATTGTTTTCTGACTTTTTACAGGGAAAGGGCTCCTGGAGGAAATGAAAAGAGTTACTCAAGCCTGTGCCCTTTGTGTCACCCATAATCCTGGGGGCAATGTCAAGCCTCCCTCTTTTGTGAGCCCAGTCCAGCGTCATGGGACTTATCCAAGACAGGGCTGGCAAATAGATTTCACTCTGATGCCCTCTTTCCAGGGCTTCAAATACTTATTAGTCTTTATAGATAACTTTACTGGATGGATAGGTGAATAGAAGTCTTCTCCACTAGAACAGAGAGAGCAATTGAAGTGACTAAGACAATCCTAAAGGAAATTATTCCTAGATTTGATTGCCCCATCACTTTCAGAGTGACAATGGACCTTTGTAGCAGAGGTTTAACATTCAGGCAGAAGGGCAGGGTCGCCTGAGGCAGGCTGTTATGTATGAATGATCTCTCGTGATCTTCCACAAGAATGATCCCTCAGCCTGCAACAGCTTGAAGTGGGGCTTCCATTCCCAGCCAGAGATTGAGACCAGGTTGTGGTGGTGAGAGCCAGTAGACCAGTGCTCAGTGACAAGAGCCCTGGCCCTTCAGCTTTGCAGAAAAGAATTCCCACAAAGATGGAAAGTAGTGAAACAAGTCAAGTATTTATTAAGAGGGAAAAAATAAGGACAGTATGTGTGGATAGATACACGGGCAGGCTCAGAAGGAGAGTCCCTGAGTCTCACTCTCATAGTGGTTTGAATTACTTTCATAGGGCATTTCTTCTGGGTTTCTTTTGGCCAATCATTTGATTGGCCTGGTTCACAGTCCATATTTGGTATATCTCAGGATCTTCCTATGTGTGTGCGTGCATCTTTAAACCTAGATGGGGTGCTCGCTTCGGCAGCACATATACTAAAAAAAAAAAAATAATAAATAAACCTAGATGGGTTTTACTGAAAAAGCATGTGGATAGCCTGGCATTAATTACCATCACTCCCCTTTGACCTCCCAGGAGTTTTCTGCACATGTGTGGTTGAGGGGATCTCCTGACTTCTGGAGCGAGAAATATTTTAAACCAAAATGTCTTTGTTCAGGATGTTCAATGTCTTTGTCAAATGTCTTGTCCATCTGTGGATGACTACAGGACGGAAGAAATTAACACATCCCTTCCCTGAGGCTGCCTATTCCAGGAAATATTTGCAAGACTGAAAGTGAAAGTGAAGTCGCTCAGTCTTGTCCAACTCTGCAACCCCATGGACTGTAGCCCACCAGGCTCCTCCATCCATGGAATTTTCCAGGCAAGAGTATTGAAGTAGGTTGCCATTTCCTTCTCCAGGGGATCTTCCTGACCCAGGGGTTGAACCCAGGTCTCCCGCATAGCAGGCAGATGCTTTACCTTTTGAGCTACCAGGGAAGCTCCTTTGCAAGGTTAACTGCCTTTTAACTACTTCCTCACCTCCCCACTTCTCTGTTCTATAGAAGAATCTGGCATCCAGACTCCATAAAGGTGGCTATTTTGAGACATTAGTCTGTCATCTTAGTCAGTCAGCTTTCCAAATAAAGTTGCATTTCTTGCCTTAATACTTTGTCTCTCTGATTTATTGGCCTGTCTTGCGGTGTGCTGACTGAGCTTGGACTTGGTAACACTTCATTTTAGAGATTCTGGTGGGTTTAAATAACTAATCGATTGGTCTACATGGTTTTCGTTTTTTCTCATCCCGTTCTTTAAATCCCTGCTCTTATATAGTAAATTCACAAATAAAAAGTGAGGCCCCAAACCCCTAGGCACTCACTCTCAACCCCAATAAATGTGTTAGGGGAAGCACACTGACTGAAACAGCCCACCCTGGCCAGGCACCATAGTGACTATTTGTGTGAGTCATTTTATGACAGGAGGTCCTAGTAAGGAAATGGAACTAATGAGCCACCACCAACAGGAAGAGTTCAGGAAAGGTCAAAAGGAGATACCACATGTCTGACCACCTCCCAGAATCCTTATCACTGGCATCCATCTTGGCTGAGCAAGGCATGCACCACCAGGAAGGACTCTGAGTCAGAATGATTGCCCAAAGACAACCAGGAAACTAATCCCGTTACCATAAAACCCGAGACTTTGAGACCCATGGCAGAGCTGTTCTCCTGGGTTCCCTTACCCTGCTGCTCTCTTCCCACGTGCCCTTTCCAATAAAGTCTCTTGCTTCGCTAGCTTGTTTGTCTCCTCGGACAATTCATTTCTGAGTGTTACTCAAGAGCCCACTTTTGGGCCCTAAAAGGAGTTTCCTTTCTGTGACAAAAGCAGTACTCCAGGCCTGTATGTGTCTCCCTATGACCTTGTTGTGTGGCCCCAGGTGTGCTGGTAATTGCTAGGTCTTGTAAATAGTAAGGCTCCATTTTTTTCAGTTTGCTGATAGTTACTGCTAAAGGGCATCTTGCAGTTATGTCAGGGGAAGCACACTGATTGAAACCCCCCACCCTGGCCAGGCACCATAGTAACCGTCTGCATGAGTTGTTTTAAGACAGGAGGTCCTGGTAAGGAACACAGAACTAATAAGCCACCACCAACCAGAAGAGTTTGGGAAAGGTCAAAAGGAGACACCAGGTGTCCAACCGCCTCCCAGAATCCTCTCTGGCATCCATCTTGGCTGAACAAGGCATGTACCACCAGGAAGGACTCTTGAGTCAGAATGATTGGCTAAGGACAACCCGGAAACTAATCCCATCACCATAAAGCCTGAGACTGCAAGCCACATACGTACGTGGCAGAGCTGTTCTCCTGGGTTTCCTTACCCTACTGCTCTCCACACGGGTGCCCTTTCCCAATAAAATCTCTTGCTTTGTCAGCACATGTGTCTCCTGGGACAATTCATTTCTGAGTGTTAGACAAGAGCCCAGTTTTGGGCCCTGGAAGGGGTTCCCCCTTCCTGCAACATTTATAAGAACTAAAAAAGTTGGTCCAACTGTCACGCAAGTGTATGTTCCTTGGTTCTTTGTCTCATCACAACAAAGATTTGGAGTGATGGACATTAAAGCCCCCTCGGCATGTCACAGCTCTCGGGTCTTGGATAGACTGAGTTATAGCTCTCAGGTCTCAAAAGGACCATGTTGTAGCTCTTAGACAAATCAGCGTTACAGCTTGGTGTTACAGCTCTATTTTATTTAGAAGATAGCAGGAAAATCAATCTCTGAGGCGTAAGGGCACATCGATCCAAATACGTGAAGGGAAGAGCGCCCCAGCCCGCAGGAAAGAGCGAGAGCGAGAGCGAGAGCGAGAGAGAGAAAGCTAGCTTTGGCTGTCTTTTTATGTTTATCTCTCCCTGGGCCTGTCCTATGTAAATTGGGCCAGCCAGGAGTGTTGTTTGTTTTACCTGAGGTCCTCACTCCAGTCCTCGGAACTTTTGTTCTATTTTCGAGGGCTTTTCCCTTCTTTGTCTTTTAGCCACTGCCATTTTGGACTCCTTTCCCCTATTCTACCTACCTAACACAACCACAACATTAGTTGTTGGTAGCCTGAGACTAGCACAAAACAAGGTTGCACACCATTTATAGCTGAGGTCCTACTGTTGCCAGCTCTCAGGGGAATTAGCTAAGTATCTTGGAGACTTTTGTGAGTGGCTCTAGATCTTGGGAGAGCTATTATGTTCTGCATCCTGTTTTTTAAGGCATTCTCCCCTAAGCCAAATGACACTATATACCCAGAGTGAAGAAAAACATTCCGAGGAGAAACAGCTATGATCTACATACAGAACATAGGATTCTTTTTTTTTTTAAGTTGAGCAATTCCATCTTTTATTTATTTGTGGTTATTGAAGTATAGTCGATTTAAAGGTGTTTTTTTTTTCATTTCTATCTCAGTTGAAGATTTTCTCCTGATTAAAAAAAAAAAAAACAAATTGAAGATAATATAGTCAGACCGGTGGGTCAGACAGCCCTTTGGAGTATTCAGGTTGCAATGCATTTCTTTAAGGAATTAAAAACAACTGTTCTTGTAAGAACTGAATGCAGCTTAAGAAACAATTTCCCTTCATCTCGAAAGCTTGTAGGTCTTGTAGAAATCTGGATTTAGAAAATAAAATTCCTCCTTGGAGAACTTGCTTTCTTTCCTTGGTCTTTAAGATGTAAATGTACACCTGGTCTTCTCCAGGAACTCTTATCTAGCCCATATCTTTGAAATGCAAATCTCAGTGAGGTAACTTTTATTAGAAAAAAGGAAAAGATACTTGGAAACTAGGTAGATGAAAAATCTTTAGGGTTATCACAAATGTTATGAAAAAGATATGCCATCTGAGCAGGTAACTTTAACTTATTCCATCCACCAGAAACATAATTTTGATCTGTCTTTTTTTTTTTAAGTAAACTAAAAAAGTGAGTTTTTATCAACTAAAAGTGAGTTTTGCCTTATCGTAACCAAGCAGGACCCTATGGGGCATTCCTGGGACAGGCCTTCCCCCATATCCTCTGCTTTAGCTTCCCCCTGAAGTACTTAGATAACAGTACTTGATATACATTTCCTGAATTGTTTAGTTAGGGGAACCACTGACCAAAACTGCCTGCCCTGGCTAGGCAAGATAGTAGCCACTGTTGCAGTGAAAAACGAAAAAAAAAAAAAAAGGAGTGAGTTTTTAAACGTTCCTTTCCTGAGAGCAAAGAAGATAAAACAGTAAGCAGGCGGGAACATTCCTAGTTTTTTTTATTTTTTTTTTTTTTACTTTAACTGCTCCTAACTCTGAATGTCTATAACTAAGAAGTTTGCTTTCAGTTCAGTTCAGTCCCTCAGTCGTGTTCGATTCTTTGCAACCCCATGAATTGCAGCACGCCAGGCCTCCCTGTCCATCACCAACTCCCCAAGTTCACCCAGACTCACGTCCATCGAGTCAGTGATGCCATCCAGCCATCTCATCCTCTGTTGGCCCCTTTTCCAATGAGTCAACTCTTCGCATGAGGTAACCAAAGTACTGGAGTTTCATCTTTAGCATCAGTCCTTCAATGAACATCCAGGACTGATCTCCTTTAGAATGGACTGGTTGGATCTCCTTGCAGTCCAAGGGCTTTCAAGAGTCTTCTCCAACACCACAGTTCAAAGCATCAATTCTTCGGCGCCAGCTTTCTTCACAGTCCAACTCTCACATCCCTACATGACTACTGGAAAAACCATAGCCTTGACTAGACAGACCTTTGTTGGCAAAGTAATGTCTCTGCTTTTGAATATGCTATCTAGGTTGGTCAAAATTTTCCTTCCAAGGAGTAAGCGTCTTTAATTTCATGACTGCAATCACCATCTGCAGTGATTTTGGAGCCCAGAAAAATAAAGTCTGACACTGTTTCCCATCTTTTTCCCATGAAGTGATGGGACCAGATGCCATGATCTTCGTTTTCTGAATGTTGAGCTTCAAGCCAACATTTTTCACTCTCCACTTTCACTTTCATCAAGAGGCTTTTTAGTTCCTCTTCACTTTCTGCCATAAGGGTGGTGTCATCTGCATATCTGAGGTTATTGATATTTCTCCGGCAACCTTGATTCCAGCTTGTGCTTCTTCTAGCCCAGCGTTTCTCATGATGTATTCTGCATGTAAGGTAAATAAGCAGGAGAAGTTTGCTTTTCTCCCCCCAACTCTGCAGGAGCTGCACGTCACACCTATTTTCCTTTGACTCTATGCTAAACACATCCTGTGTCTGGTGTTTACCCTTACAACACCCTTTCCCTTGTAGTTACATATCAGAAAGAAGGCCCCAGAACCACCAAACTGCCAGACTCAAACTGGATTGCTGACGCCAGCCTATGATTGTCTTTGAAACAATGCAAAAGGAAGAAATCAAAATCCTAACCCCTTTGTTCCTCATTACAGACTCCTAAATGCAAGCCCCCATCTTATATAAGCCCCTAGACTCCTCATGGAGGGGTGGGCACAGTTCTTGAGGCATGAGTCCACTGTGAAATAAAGCCCCCTTCTATTTCCTCCAAACTTTATATCTGTATTTTTTATTCAGCTTTAGTGGGCAGAGAAAGGCTAGATTTTGGTGAGCAACACCACTTTCATGAATAATCTTACAACAGGAAGTCCTGGTAAGGAACTCAGAACTAACAAGCTACAAGCAACTGGAAGAATTTGGGAAAGGTCAAAAGGAGAGAGGATACTCCGGTCCGACCAACCTTCTAAAATCCTTCTTTCTGAAACTGTTGCAGGAAGGGGACAGAGCCACAAGAGTGGGTTTTTGTCTCACACTTGGAAAAGATTTGTCCGAGGAGACACATGCTGACAAAGTGTTAGGTAGTTAGAATAGGGAAAAGGAGTCCAGAATGGCGGTGGCTAAAAGAAAAGGAAGAGAAAAGCCCGTGAAAATAGAACAAAGGAAGGTCCGAGGACCTGAGTGAGGACCTCAGGTAGAACAAACAACACTCCTGGCTAACCCGATTTACATAGGGCAGGCGGGGGGTTGGGGGGGACATATAAAAAGAGAAGCCAAAGCTCTCTCTCGCTCTCACTCTTCCACGCGCTGGGGCATTCTTCTCTTCACGTCTTTGGGTCAACATGCTCTCACGCCTCGAGGATGGATTTTCCTGCTAATATGTAAATAAAATAGAGCTGTAACACGGAGCTGTAACACTGATTTGTCTAAGAGCTATAACATGGTCCGTTCGAGACCTGAGAGCTATAACACGCCAAGGGCTTTAATGCCCGTCACTCCAAATCTTTGTTGTGGCGAGACAGAACCGAGGAAAATACAGTTGCCTGAGAAAAGGGAGAGACTTTATCAGTCAAGGGCACCGAGTCGGAGAGCAGTAGGGTAAGGGAACCCAGGAGAACCGCTCTGCTACGTGACTTGCAGTCTCGGATTGTTTCTGGGTTGTCTTTAGCCAATCATTCTGACTCAGAGTTCTTCCTGGTGGTGCACACATCACTCAACCACGACGGATGTCAGCGAGAAGGATTCTGGGAGGTGGTTGGACACGTGGTATCTCCTTTTGACCTTTCCTGAACTCTTCTGGTTGGTGGTGGCTTATTAGTTCTGTGTTCCTTACCAGGACCTCCTGTGGTAAAACAGCTCGTGCAAATTGTTACTATGGTGCCTGGCCAAGGTGGGCTGTTTCAGTCAGTGTACTTCCCCTAACAACGCCCCCCTGGAGACTTCACACTCAAGGTATTTCCTAGAATTTGGGGCAGAGGTCTCTTTCTTCTGTAACTTCTTCCTTCTGTGCATGAGTCTAGTCCTCCCTAGCAGAGCAGAAGTCTTTCTCTACATGATCTAAGTTGAGGTGTTTTGTATCTGAAACCAGCTTCCACCCTTGTAGTAACATCAATTTGGCTTGAAACTGCTGGAGCCTGATGGAGATAAACTTTGCAAGGAGTTGGGGTATACAGGAGGCAAATAGGAGGCTTAATAAGATAATTATTACTGGACCCAGAAATGGCTGGAGCCAAGAAGGGAAAGGAGAACTCCAAACACCTCTTGAACTCAAATGCCAGATCTTTGTGGCCTGTTTCAAAAGTCCTTTGATATCTTCTTGGAGCTGCCCAGACTGGTTATAATAAAAATAGCATGCTTCCATTAGATAGAGGCAAGTGCCTCCTGCCCTGCAATCAGTAAATCTAGGGTCTGACAATTTTGTAGGACCATTGTCGCTGACATCGTACATGGCATTTCATGCAAAGATGGGCACAATAAAGGATAGAAATAGTATGGACCTAACAGAAGCAGAAAATATTAAGAAGAGCTGGCAAGAATACAAAGAACTATACAAAGAAAATCAACATACCCAGATAACCACCTAGAGCCAGACATCCTGGAATGTGTCAAGTGGGCCTTAGGAAGCATCACTATAAACAAAGCTAGTGGAGGTGATGGCATTCCAGTTGAGCTATTTCAAATCCTATGCCAACAAATTTGGAAAACTCAGCAGTGGCCACAGGACTGGAAAAGGTCAGTTTTCATTCCAATCCCAAAGGAAGACAATGCCAACGAATGCTCAAACTACCACACAATTGCCCTCATCTCACACACTAGAAAGTAATGCTCAAAATTCTCCAAGCCAGGCTTCAACAGTATGTGAACCGTGAACTTCCAGATGCTCAAGCTGGATTTAGAAAAGGCAGAGGAACCAGAGATCAAATTGCCAACATCCACTGGATCATCAAAAAAGCAAGAGAATTCCAGAAAAGCATCTACTTCTGCTTTATTAACTACACCAAAGCCTTTGACTGTGTGGATCACAATAAACTGTGGAAAATTCTTCAAGAGAAGGGAATACCAGACCACCTGACCTGCCTCCTGAGAAATCTGTATGCAGGTCAAGAAGCAACAGTTAGAACTGGACATGGAACAACAGACTGGTCCCAAATCAGGAAAGGAGTATGTCAAGGCTGTATATTGTCACCCAGCTTAATTAACTTACATGCAGAGTACATCATGTGAAATGCCAGACTGGATGAAGCACAAGCTGAAATCAAGATTACAGGGGGAAATATCAATAACCTCAGATATGCAGATGACACCACCCTTAAGGCAGAAAGTGAAGAGGAACTAAAGAGCCTCTTGATGAATGTGAAAGAGAAGAATGAAAAAGTTGGCTTAAAACTCAATGTTCAGAAAACTAAGATCATGGCATCTGGTCCCATCAACTCATGGCAAATAGATGGGGAAACAATGGAAATGGTGACAGACTTCAGTTTTTTGGGCTCCAAAATCACTGCAGATGGTGACTGCAGCCATAAAATTAAACGATGCTTGCTGCTTGGAAGAAAAGCTATGACCAACCTAGACAGCATATTAAAAAACAGAGACATTACTTTGCCAACAAAGGTCCATCTAGTCAAAGCTATGGTTTTTCCAGTAGTCATCTATGGATGTGAGAGTTAGACTAAAAAGAAAGCTGAGCACCGAAGAATTGATGCTTTTGAACTGTGGTATTGAAAAAGACTCTTGAGAGTCCCTTGGACTGCAAGAAGAACAAACCAGTCCATCCTAAAGGAAATCAGTCCTGAATATTCATTGGAAGGACTGATGCTGAAGCTGAACCTCCAATACCTTGGCCACCTGATGCAAAGAACTGATTCACTAGAAAAGACCCTGATGCTGGGAAAGATTGAAGGCAGGAGAAGGGAAGATGGTTGGATGGCATCACCGACTTGATGGACGTGAGTTTGAGCAAGCTCTCGGAGTTGGTGATGGACAGGGACGCCTGGTGTGCTGCAGTCCATGGGGTCGCAAAGAGTCAGACATGACTGAGGGACTGAACTGAACTGAACTGAGGGGTCCCCACCCCTGAAAATCTAACCCTAGATTAGGAACCTAAACAAAATACTCTCTACTTGGAGGACAAATCCCAGGATGCCTCACAGCACTCGAATACCTTCCTAAAGGCCCTCACTGCTGCCAGTTTCGTAGCAAGTGAGGTGAAGGTCTCCTCTCAGCTGCCAAGGAACTGCCCGTGTTCCATTCATTATGCCTTGTTCAGGTGGTAAGGCAGATGGAAATCCTGTCTGTCATCGTTTCCATTGTTTCCCCATCTGTCTGCCATGAAGTGATGGGACCAGATGCCATGATCTTAGTTTTTTGAATGTTGAGTTTAAAGTCAGCTTTAAAGAGCTTTCACTCTTCTCTTCCACCTTCATCAAGAGGCTCTTTTTGCTCCTCCTCGATTTCTGCCATAAAGGTGATGTCATCTGCATATCTGAGGTTGTTGATATTTCTCCTGGCAATCTTGATTCCAACTTGTGCTTCATCCAGTCCAGCATTTCACATGATGTACTCTGCATGTAAGTTAATTAAGCCGGGTGACAATATACAGCCTTGACATACTCCTTTCCTGATTTGGAACCAGTCTGTTGTTCCATGTCCAGTTCTAACTGTTGCTTCTTGACCTGCATACAGATTTCTCAGGAGGCAGGTCAGGTGGTCTGGTATTCCCATCTCTTGAAGAATTTTCCACAGTTTATTGTGATCCACACAGTCAAAGGCTTTGGCGTAGTTAATAAAGCAGAAATAGATGCTTTTCTGGAATTCTCTTGCTTTTTTGATGATCCAGTGGATGTTAACAATTTGATCTCTGGTTCCTCTGCCTTTTCTAAATCCAGCCTGAGCATCTGGAAGTTCACGGTTCACATACTGTTGAAGCCTGGCTTGGAGAATTTTGAGCATTACTTTTCTAGCGTGTGAGATGAGGGCAATTGTGTGGCAGTTTGAGCATTCGTGGGCATTGTCTTCCTTTGGGGTTGGAATGAAAACTGACCTTTTCCAGTCCTGTGGCCACTCTGAGTCTTCCAAATTTGTTGGCATATTGAGTGAAGCACTTTCACAGCATCATCTTTTAGGATCTGAAATAACTCAACTGGAATGCCATCACCTCCACTAGCTTTGTTTATAGTGATGCTTCCTAAGGCCCACTTGACACATTCCAGGATGTCTGGCTCTAGGTGTGTGATCACACCATTGTGGTTATCTGGGTTATGTTGATCTTTTTTGTATATTTCTTCTGTGTATTCTTGCCACCTCTTCTGAATATCTTCTGCTTCTGTTGCTGCTACTGCTGCTAAGTTGCTTCAGTTGTGTCTGACTCTGTGCGACGCCAGAGATGGCAGCCCACCAGGCTTCCCCATCCCTGGGATTCTCCAGGCAAGAACACTGGAGTGGGTTGCAATACTATTTCTGTCCTTCATTGTGCCCATCTTTGCATGAAATATTCCCTTGGTATCTCTAGTTTTCTTGAAGAGATCTAGTCTTTCCCATTCTATCATTTTGCTCTATTTCCTTGCACTGATCAGTTAGAAAGGCTTTTTTAATCTCCTTGCTGTTCTTTGGGACTCTGAATTCAAATAGGTATATCTTTCCTTTCTCCTTTGTCTTTCACTTCTTTCCTTTTCTCAGCTATTTGTAAGGCTTCGTCAGACAACCATTTTGCCTTTTTGCATTTCTTTTTCTTGGGGATGTTTTTGACCACCACCTCCTGTGTAATTTCACGAACCTCTGTCCACAGTTCTTCAAGCACTCTGTCTATCAGATCTAATCCCTTGAATCTATTTTTCACATACACTGTATAATCATAAGGGGTTTGATTTAGGTCGAACCTGCATAGTCTAGTGGTTTTCCCTACTTTCTACATTGTAAGTCTGAATTTTCCAATAAGAAGTTCATGATCTGAGCCACAGTCAGCTCCCAGTCTTGTTTTTGCTGACTGTATAGAGAATAACAGAGGTCAGAGTTGCCTGTCTGATTTAGAAACCGGGATGATTGGGTGTGGTTTTTTGGTCGTCCAAAACAGAACATGGATTTCTGATACTGGTTAATAACATCCGAGGAGAGCCTCGTGCTCAGGAATAGGTATAGCATGTCAGTTCTGCCAGCACTCCTAGTTTCAAGGCTTTGGGCTAAATCATAATACCCTAGGGCAATTTCTAGATCCCGGTTTTGTCAGATCAGTTCTGACAGTGAAGGTTACCCCACATCATGAGTTGTCCAGATTTCCTACAGACACCCTTGTTTGGGAGTTGCTTTTAAGACAGTTAAGGAGGATCACTTGGGTAACGTTAGTCAAGAGAGAAAATAAGGGCTTGGGTGGGATGCAGATGTTATCATGGGAGTAAATATAGACAGCTATTGCTGATGCCAAGGTGTGAAGTTTTTCTCCCCTTTTACCCAAAAGGCCATGCCATGACCAGAAGGTGTGCATTGGGTGATGGCATGTAGCTGGGCTGGAAGGGTGGGCCATTGATACCCTGGGATAGGTTGGACATATCCCCAGCTTCTGTCATTAATTCAGATCCAGTAAGGGGTGGTCAGGTTGAGTTGAGAAGCAGTGTGGTTTGCAAGCGTATATGCATCATCAAGGGAGAGATTAATAGCTGTGCAGGGAGACATGATCAGAAAGAGAAGGAACATCATAGGATGCATTTACTTATCTGAGGGAGATTTAATGGTGTTCCTCTTGAACAAGGTCTCAGGTCTTCAACAGGTTCGCAGGAGTAGTTGTCCTCTGGCTTTGGAGTCTAGTCCCCATCTCCCCCTCTTGTAGACCATAGGGTTTTATTCTAGAATTGTGGACCCAGGCAGATAGACCCTTCACTTTTACACTGGTTGAGGCTACTAGGACTTGATGGCCCTGTTCATTTCTCGAACAGTGGGTTTGGACTCCCTTTCTCTTGCCAGGTCTTTACTAATACTTTGGTCCCTTGGCTGTACTTGGGGATTTTTCAAGTCCTCCTGTGGTCTAGGGAGGACCTGTTCTCCATATCATTGGAGTTCTTGTTCAAACCTTCCAACTCAATTATATGTTTTAGGAATGCATTGGTGTCTTCATCAAAAAACAAGTCAGAAGTTAAGAATGGACATCCATACATCATTTCATAAGGGCTTAATAATAGTGGTCATTTGGGGGGCTGCCCGTACCCTCATGAGGGCTATGGGTAGCATATGGATCAATTTATTATGTGTTTCTTGACATAGTTTGGCCAGAGCCCTTTGAAGAGTCTGATTGGCTCTCTCCACCTTCCCTGAGGCTTGAGGCCACTAGGATGAGTGGAGGCACTATCTCCTTTAGCAGAGCTTTACAGACTTCTGTAGTTATCTTTGTCCCAGTAGGGAATGCTTCAATCCATCTTGTGAATGTGTCAACAAAGACTAGCAAACAAGAGAACATTTGGGTCTTTGTCATGGCTGTATAATCCACTTTGCCAGTCCTCCCCTGGGTATGATCCCCAATGTCGGACAGGTTTAATTAGAGGAGGTGGCAAGAGTCTGGTTTTTGGATTATTTCTTAGGTATCACAATTCTGTGTGACCTGCTACATGACCATAGCCAACTGGGGGTGGTAGAGAATGGGCTTGAGCAAGGTTTCCCGATTATCTTTCCTAAAATGGGTACTTTTATGTAAGGAGTTAGTAATTTTCCAAACCTGAGAGTCGGAGTATTATTTGGGCCTAATCAGTCTGGAACTACCCATGTGACCCAATCTCCCAGCCCTGCTCGGCATATTGGGAATGTTCCTCTGGGGTATAATTTGGAGTCAGGATTTCCTTGGGGCAAAGGGGGCAGGTAGCAGTGACAGGAGTAGCTTCCCTCGAGGCTTGTTTTGCCTCCTTATCAGCTTTCCTATTTCCCTGGGCCTCCTTTTCTTGTCCCTTTTGGTAACCCTTGCAGTGGATGATAGCTAGTTTAGCAGGAAGTTTGACCACCTCCAGGAGCCTGAGAATGAGCTCTTTGTGTTTAATAGGAGAGCTTTGAGCACTGAGCATCCCTTTTTCCTTCCAAATTGCCACATGGGCGTGCAGGATGAGGAAAGCATACTCAGAGTCTGTATATACATGAATCCTCTTTTCTTCCCCTAATTCCAAAGCTCTTGTCAGGGGAAAAGGTTCAGCTTTCTGGGCTAAGGTGCCTAGGGGAAGGCACTTTCCCTCATTTCTTCTAGGCTCACTATGGCATATCCTGCTTTCCTCTCTCCTTTTCTACAAAGCTACTGCCCATCTGTGTACCATTCTTCCTTTGGGTCAGATAAAGGTGTCTCTGATAGGTCAGGGCAAGAAAAGTATAACTCGTTATGATTTGCATGCACTGGTGATCCAAAGGGGAAGTATGGGGATCTGGCATTAAAGTGGACTGGATTTAAAGTCTGATAGACTCTTAATTTTATTTCTGGAGTGTCTTGGAGGGCTTGTTATTGGGTGATCCTTCCCCCTGTTATTCCATGTATCCCCTTTAGTTTCCAAGACTGTTTGCACTGGTGAGGCATATACACTGTGGTGGGCTGGCCCAGGATCAGCCTTGATGCCTCTCTAACCATAAGAGCGGTGGCCACTACTGCCCTGAGGCAAGTGGGTCATCCTCTGGCTACCTCATTTAGTTGTTTCGAGAAGTAAGCTACAGGTTGTAATATAGGCTCCATTATTTGCCCTAATATCCCAAGAGCAGTTCCTACCCTTTCAGAGACATACAGCCTGAAAGGCTTTTCCAGGTCCAGGAGGCTTAAAGCTGAGGCTGTAATGATAGCCTTTCAGGGCATTAAAGGCAACCGTGCAGGTCTCATCCCAGTCAAGTGGCTCTTCCTCTTTCCCTCTTAATTTTTCATATAGGGGTCAGGCCAGATTCCCATAACTGGGATCCAGATCCTGAAAACCCAGTCATTCTTAAAAAAAACCCTAAGTTGTTTTCTCATTTGGGGGTAGAGGGTACTTAACATGAGGGATTTTCTCTAGGGGTCAAGCATTCTTTTCCCCTCTGTGATTATAAATCCAAGGTATCTTACTTGGATCAAACTAATCTGAACTTTTTTGGGGGATACTCAATAACCCTTTTCATAGAGGAAATTTAAAGTTTTAATAGTATTCATTTGAGAGCTGGTAAAATCTAGGCTAGCTATGAGCAAGTCACCTACATACTGTATTATATTACTGTTTGTTAAGGTTAATTCCCTTAGTTCTTTCCCAAAGGAAGTCCTAAAAATATGAGGGCTGTCCCTAAACCCTTGTGGTAGTTGAGTCCAGCAAAGTTGTATAGCCTCCCTTGTTCCTGGGTCCCACCACTCAAAAGCAAAAAGAGCTTTTGGGATTTGGGATGGAGAGGAATATAAAAGAAAGCATCCTTAAGGTCCAAGACTGAGAAGTATTTAGCATTTCCTGGGACTTGGGATAGGAGTGTGTTCAGGTTCAGGACTATACTGCCCTTAGATCCCAGAAAAATCAATAAGATCCATCTGGTTTCTTAACAGGGAAGATTGGAGTATTTCAGGGAGACTCATAGGAGATTAGAATTCCAATATCCTGGTAGTTGTTAACTAGTGGTCTAAGACCCTCAAGAGCTTCTAGTTTTAAGGGATATTGTCTTCTTCAGGGGTAAGGAGCATTTGGCCTCAGAAGAATCTTCACTGATTAAACATTTATGGCTAGCCCGGGACTGGAGACATCCCACACCTGGGGATTGACCTCATCTAAGAAAGGGAAGGACTCCTCCTTTTCTACATCTGACTGCAAATATTCAGACACAAGACAAAAGAAATTATTGGTTTCTAGCTTTCCCCAAGTCATTCTGGTCTGGAGGCAGCAAAGAAGGTCTTCCCCCCAGTAGGGGAGCAGGGCAACCAGGGATGTATAAAAAAGGGTGGGTCCCTTGCCAATTGCCCACCTTACAATGGAAGGGCTTAGTAAAATTTCAGCTTTGGGGTTTTCCATCTACCCCCATCACCATTTTATTCATGGAGTCTAAAGGTCCTAATCAGAAAGGAAGAATAGAGAAGGCAGCCCCCATGTCCGGAAGAAAGTTCACATCTTTACCTTCTATTTGCAGAATCACCTAAAGATCGAGAGGAGTGATCTGGATTTCACCATTCGGGGGAATTTCTTGAGCTGCTGGGCATTGCCAGTCCCAGTTTCCCAGGATTCACACAGAGGGAGCAGGTGTAGGGGTCTCCATACGCCTTCCCTTAGGGTGATATGGACACTCCCCTTTCCAATACCCATCCTCTCTGCAGTAGGCACATTGGGTGCGTCTCAGCCACGGTGGATTTCTAAGATCCTTTCTTCTTCCTTACTCCCTCCATGACTCTGGCATAGTAGCAGGATGAATCAAGGCCAAGATTTTAGCCTGTTGTTGGGCCAAGGTTTGGGTCTGCCTCTCTATCCTCTTATCCTTTTGGGCTTCCTTTTGCTCCCTTTTGGCTTCCTCCTCCTGGTCCCTATTCAAAAACATCCTATTTGCCTCCTTCACCAAATCAGAGATTGGGCTTTCTGGTCCTTTTGCTAATTTTTGCAATTTTCTTCTTATGTCTAGGGCTGTCTGGGTTATGAAGGAATGGGCCAACAGGACTTTTCCTTTCATACTCTCTAGATCTGCCTGGGTAAAGTTCTTAAAGACCTCTGTGAGTCTTCCCTCCCACCCACCCCCCACCCCAAAAAAAGAGCTGGATTTTCATTCTCTCCCTGTGTAACCTCTTTTATCTTAATATAATTTATGACCTTTTGGACACCCTGGGTCATTCCTGGTAGTAGGCAAGTAGTGAAGATTCAAAACAAAAGACCTGTATACAGAAAACTATAAGACACTGACGAATGAAATCAAAGATGATATAAACAGATGGAGAGAGATTCCATGTTCCTGGTGGGAAGAATCAATACTGTGAAAATGACTATACTACCAAATGCAATCTACAGATTCAATGTGATCCCTATCAAATTACCAATGGCTTTTTTCTCAGAACTAGAACAAAAAACTTCACAATTTATATGGAAACACAAAAGTGTTTTCCTGACTAGCCAAAGCAATCTTGAGAAAGAAGAATGGAGCTGGAGGAATCAACCTTCCTGACTTCAGACTATACTACAAAGCTACAGTCATCAAGACAGTATGGTGAAAGTGAAGTCGCTCAGTCGTGTCCAACTCATAGTGACCCCATGGACTGCAGCCTACCAGGCTCCTCCGTCCATGGGATTTTCCAGGCAAGAGTACTGGAGTGGGGTGCCATTGCCTTCTCCAGAGGATCTTCCCAACACAGGGATTGAACCAGGGTCTCCCGCATTGTAGACAGATGCTTTACCATCTGAGCCACCAGGGAAGTCCTAGTTAGTGGTTGCTGCTGCTAAATCGCTTCAGTCATGTCCGACTCTGTGCGACCCCATAGACGGCAGCCCACAAGGCTCCCCTGTCCCTGGGATTCTCCAGGCAAGAATACTGGAGTGGGTTGCCGTTTCCTTCTCCAATGCATGAAAGTGAAAAATGAAAGTGAAGTCGCTCAGTCGTGTCCGACTCTTTGTGATCCCATGGACTGCAGCCCACCAGGCTCCTCCGTCCATGGATTTTCCAGGCAAGAGTACTGGAGTGGGGTGCCATTGCCTTCTCCAAGACATCTTGTTCCATTGGTCTATATTCGTGTTTTTATGTTAGACAGTATGGTACTGACATAAAAACATAAATATAGACCAATCGAACTAGATAGCAAACTTAGGGATAAATACACACACCTATGAGCGACTGATCTGATCTGATGGGTACCTTATTTTTGACAAAGGAGACAAGATTATATAATGGGGCAAAGACAGCCTCTTCAATAAGTGGTGCTCGGAAAACTGGACAGCTACATGCAAAAGAATGAAATTAGATCACTACCTAATGCCATACACAAAGATAAACTCAAAATGGATTAAAGACCTAAATGTAAGACAAGAAACTATTCAACTCTTAGTGGAGAACATAGGCAGAATACTTAATGACATAAATCAAAGCAAGATCTTCTATGACCCACCTTAAAACAAAAATAAACAAGTGGGACCTAATTAAACTTTGAAGCTTTTGCACAGCAAAGGATACTACAAACAAGATAAAAAAGACAACCTTCAGAATGGGAGAAAATAATAGCAAGGGAAACAACTGATAAAGAATTACTTTCCAAAATATACAAGCAGCTTATACAACTCAATACCAAAAAAGCAAACAACCCAATCAAAAAGTGGGAAAAGGACCTGAAGAGATATTTCTCCAAAGACATACAGATGACTAACAAGCACATGAAAAGATGCTCAACATCACTCATTGTTAGAGAAATGCAAATCAAAACTGCAATGAGACACCACCTCAAACCAGTCAGAATGGCCATCGTCAAAAAGTCTACAAGCAATAAATGCTGGAGAGGGTGTGGAGAAAAGGGAACACTCTTGCATTGCTGGTGGGAATGTAAACTGATACAGTTACTATGAAAGATTGTATGGAGACTCAGGGGACTTAAACAGGGGCTCTGCAACAGGCTGAAGGGTGGGGTGGGAAGGGAGATGGGAGGGAGGTTTGGGAGGGAGGGAACATGGGTATGCCTATGGCTGATTCTTGTTGATGAATGACAGAAAACCACAAAATTTTGTAAAGCAATTATCCTTCAATTAAAAAATTAAAAAATTTTTTTGCTGTGGTGGGACAGAACCGGGGAAGTTACACACTCCCCCAACATGTATAGTGCCATGACTCAGATTTAACCTGGCAGGAACAACCTCAGCTCAACCCCTGCAAGGCGGAAGCCAAGCACAGCAGAAGACCAACTCGGTGAAGCTCCCACAAGTGGAAGCTGAACAAGAAAACCCAATGCAGAGGAAGTGACAAGAAGCCCAGCGTGCTGAAAACTGGGACAGCAAAAACAAACAGCAGAAAGCTCACGGGGCTCAGTCTCAGATTCCAGAAGACCTCCGGTTAAGGTAGGATGTCCTCACTCCTATGGATGGAAGGACATATGGCTAACAAAATTTTAATTCCTATACAATCTCTTGTTTCTTGTTTCCTTGAACACCCCGTGAATAGGCGAGCGGCAGTGGGTGCAATTGAGGGACTCTGGCAGGGTCTACTTAGTAGCTGTTGCCCAAGCTGGTGGGGGTTCTTCTGTCCTTAATCTTCTTTGTGCCAAGGATTAGGCCAATGAAAACTGTGAGCACAGGCCAGGTATTTACATTTTCCAGCAGGTTATGAAGGGGATTACTTGGCACGTTTTTCCCACTGCTTTTTCCTCCTGTCCTTCAGCTCCTCTCTCCCAGGATTTGACCCTGGCCAAAACCCACAGTGCCTGGCTTCAAGACCTAATGAAGCTCAGGCTTTTGATGTCTTATTGCAAAAAATTCAGTGAGAGACACAGGGATAGGTAAGATAGGTAGATTTGTTTGGATTCAGAGAGAAGCACTCTCCAAGAGCGTGGGCCATCACAGAGGGAAGCAGCCATGGAATATGGTGTGGTTAGTTTTCGAGGGCTGGGTGATTTCATATGCTAATGAGTGGGAGGGTCATTCCAACAACTGGGGAACCACCCACTCCTCGGTCTTTTGACAGTGCCTTGGAACTGTCCTGGCACCTCTGGGTGTGTCATTTAGCTTGCAGATTGAGGATCAAGGTGTAGTTGAATTTGACTTGTCATCTTGGACCCATTTGATTTTAATCGGTTTACAGTAGGCCCTTGGGTTATGTCATTTTTTCAAAAGTTGTGCCCTGCCCCCTTCCCTCCTGTTTCAGGCTCTTTTCTTGAGCCCTGTCCGGGCCCACAATGTTGCCTCTATAATCTTCTGGTGGGACAACCAGAAAATAGCTGGCCTTTGAGAGAGAAATGCTGTATAATATCCAATCTCTCTAGATATTCAGCCTTCATCTTCCATGTTTCCTGCAACATGTGCAACAACAGCATCTCTCAGTGAACCCACTGAGTGGGTGACAGGCACTCAATGCCTACTAGAGGTTTATCTGTTTGTGGCATCCCTTCAAGGGCAATTGGGCATCCAGGGATAATATTTGGGCCCAAACCCTTACCACCCTTCTCCTAAAGTTACAAACATACCCCTGGATCAAATCTCCATTCCACTTTTATGGAACATCCAGTCTGTTGCCTCTTATCAATTTGCTCTTAGTTCAGTTCAGTTCAATCATTCAGTCGTGTCCAACTCTTTGCAATCCCATGGACTGCAACATGCCAGGCCTCCCTGACCATCACCAACTCCCAGAATTTACTCAAACTCATGCCCATTGAGTCGGTGATGTCATCCAACCATCTCATCCTCTGTCGTCCCCTTCTCCTCCTGCCTTCAATCTTTCCCAGCATCAGGGTCTTTTCCAATGAGTCAGCTCTTCTCATCAGGTGGCCAAAGTACTGAGTTTCAGCTTCAGCATCAGTCCTTCCAATGAACACCCAGGACTGATTTCCTTTAGGATGGACTGGTTGGATCTCCTTGCAGTCCAAGGGACTCTCAAGAGTCTTCTCCAACACATTTCAAAAGCATAAAATTCTTTGGTGCTCAGCTTTCTTTATAGTCCAACTCTCACATGCATCCATGACTACTGGAAAAACCATAGCCTTGACAAGATGGACCTTTGTTGGTGCTGTCTAGGTTGGTCATAACTTTTCTTCCAAGGACTAAGTGTCTTTTAATTTCATGGCTGCAATCACCATCTGCAGTGATTTTGGAGCCCTCCAAAAATAAAGTCTGCCACTGTTTCCACTGTTTCTCCATCTATTTGCCATGAAGTGATGGGACCAGATGCCATGATCTTCGTTTTCTGAATGTTGAGCTTTAAGCCAACTTTTTCACTCTCCTCTTTCACTTTCATCAATTTGTTCTTAAGCCACTTACTAACTCCTACAACCAGGACCCTGCCTCTTTGTAGGCAACATTACTCTACCCCATTTATTATTATTAAAATACTCCTAACACCCCTAACAGGACCAGATAACCTGTTCCTTTGTCATTACTTCCGTTATTACCTAAAGTGAGTCTATGAGATGTTTACCATTGGAAACACCCTAAACTGCTCTTGTGGAGGACTAAGGGAAGAAATCAGTGACTTACATTCCCTCAGAGTAATAAGAGGATAAGGCTTATGACTATTTCTCCAGGTTCCCAGTCTCAGGGCACAGAATTGGATTGCTTTACATCATAATATCTATTCCCATCTGTGATGGACAAACCAGCAATGAGTTAAGATTACAACCCCTTAGAAAAAAAGAAAAAAACAAAACAAAATGAAAAACTAATAGGCCTCCTATTTCCATGGGTGGACTTTCTTAAGGATGAGGCTTTTTGAAGCTTATCCTACCCAGCACTGTTGCAACCTGAGAGTCAGGCATCCCCGGGTCAGAGTGCAGATCCCCAGGCAGGCTGAGGCGTGACAGCCTCCTGGAGATCAAATCGCCAGGCAGGTCAAGGCAGGTCAGCCTCCCGAGAATTGGGTCCTGGGGCAGGTCTAGGCATGCTGACCTCCTGGGACCCCTGGACAGGTGGACCCTCGAGCAGGCTGAGGTGTGACAACCTTTCAAGGACCAGATTCCTAGGCAGGTTGAGGCAGGTTGACCTCCTGGGACCCCCGGACTGGAGTTGGGCACCCTCAAGGTCTCCAGTGTGACAACTGGGGTTGCCTAGACCTGCCCAGGGACCCAATTCTCGGGTGGCTGACCTGCCTCAACCTGCCTGGGCATTTGATCTCCAAGAGGCTGTCATGCCTCAGCCTGCCTGGGGATCTGCACCCTGCCTCAGGGATGCCTGACTCTCAGGTTACAACAGTACTGGGTAGGATAAGCTTCAAAAAGACTCATCCCTAAGAAAGTCCACCCATGGAAATAGAAGGAGGCCTATTTTTGTTTGTTTGTTTTATTTTTGTTTTTTCTTTTCCTCCCTGTCATCACTGTCTTTCAGAGGGGAAATAACCAATCCACTTCCTGACAGATGCCCTTGAGATCCATCCTTGATAGCTGGAAGCTGTTCAATCCTCAAACCCTAAGGAGAAGTCACTTAAAATTCTTTTGTGCCACTGCATGGCACATTATCCTCTGGGGGACAAGGAACACTGGCCCGAGGATGGGAGTTTAAGTTACGATACCATCCTGCAGCTAGACTTATTCTGCAAAAGACAAGGGAAATGGACAGAGATCCCCTATGTCCAAATTTTCTTCCACCTAAGAGATATGAAAGAACTCTGTCTTAAGTATGGGATTGTTGTACGCCCTAAAAGTGAGCCTACTAGGCAAATGGTGTTAGGTACAGACAACCAAGAGAAGGAAGCCTCCCATGAAGGCTCACCTCCCACGGCTCCCGAGTTGCCTGATGTTCCTTCCTTGTATCCAAACATGCCCCCATATCTGGGAGCACCCCCTCCACAGAAGCCAATTCGAGTATGTCCCCTAGTTGAAACTGGAGAATTTGGACCAACCCAGACCCATAAGCCGTTCTCCAAGACAGATCAAACAAGACCTGGGAAGCTATCCAGATGACCCAGGCAAATATATAGATACATTCCAACACATTACCTTGGCCTTTGACTTGACATGGAAAGATATCATGGTCATATTTAGTCAAACTTTATCTGGACCTGAGCATGCTAGGGTCTTAAAGGAAGCCTGAAGGTATGCTATAGGGCTTCACATGTCAAGCGATAAATACCCCATAGGGGAAACAGCGGTCCCCTCCTTAGATCCTAATTGGAATTATAATGACCCTGAACACATCTGGGAAAGAGATCATTTTCTGATCTGTGTAAAGGCAGGACTAAGAGCAGCCCAGCAAAAAGTAATCAACTATGCCTTGGTCTCAGCAATAAGTCAGCAGTCCAACAAGAACCCCACTGCCTTTCTCGAAAGGCTAAAAGAGGCCCTCCAAAAGTTTACCAATCTGGACTTAGACTCTTACAAGGGACAGGTGATTTTAAAGGACAAATTCCTGTCCCAATGTGCATCAGACATCAGGATAAAGTTACAACAGCTACAGCAGCAGGACCCTGCTGCATATTTAGATGAAATGGTCCAGACAGCCACCAATACCTTTTATAACAGAGAACAGGAGAGGGAGGCCAAGGCCCATGAAAGGGATAAAAGGAAAGAGACACTCCATGCCCAAACGCTGGCCGCCCTCCAGGGAAGCCCTATGGCAAACCCCAAGTCCTTGAAGGACAAGGCACGAGGCAAATGCCTAATCTGTAGACAAGCGGGACATTGGGCCAAAGAGCATCAAAACCATGACAAGTCTCCTAAAACAGCTGGCTACAAATGCCATCAATTGGGACATTGGGCAGCACTCTGCCCTGGGGACCCAAGAGCCTCAAGGTCAAGCACCAAGCCTTCCCTCACCACGGCTCAACAGGACTGAAGTGACCCGCTCCAGACAGCCCACCTGTTGCTGGAGCCAAGGGTGCAACTGGATGTGGCAGGTAGGTCCAAGGATTTCTTGGTTGACACAGGGGCTACCTACTCTGTCCTGACCTCCTACTCCAGAGCCTTCTCCTCCCAAACCTGGGAGGTGCTACAGGAAAAAATTTTACTTTTAGGTGCTACAGGAAAAAAAATTACAAAAATACCCACCTGAGCACCTCTTTGTTGCTGGGATGGACAAATATTTTTCCACCAGTTTCTGGTGGTCCCTGAGTAAAAGAGATATACTCAGTAAAGTGGGGACCACCCTTGTGATGGGAAGCTTTTCAGTCCCTAGAGCCCTACTGCTTCTGGTTACTACTGAGGAACCCATTATACCCTGTTCAATAGGGAAGGGCCAGAACTATGGGAGGACAAAATTAACCCCCAGGTGTGGGACCAGAAAACTCCAGGACGACCCCACCAAGCTGCACCAGTTGTCATTGTCCTCTGAGATCCTACTCGGTTTCCAAATCGAAGCTTCTCTTCCAGAAGAGAAGCTCAGAAAGGACTACAGCCTCTAATAAATAAATCCCTTGCCCGTGGGCTGTTGGTCCCCACCAATTCATCGTGTAACACTCCAGTCCTCCTTGTAAAGAAAAAGGATGGGACCTGGCAAATGGTTCAAGATCTCTGGATCATAAATGAAGCTGTAGTCCCCCTCCATCCCACAGTACCCAATCCCTATGCAATCTTGGGAGAAATCCCACTCAGTGCCAAGTGGTTTACAGTCCTGGATCTCAAAGATGCATTCTTTTGCATACCACTGGCTAAAGAACCCCAATATCTTTTTGCCTTCAAGTGGGAGGCTCCAGGAGAAAAATACCAACAGATAACTTGTACAGTATTACCTCAGGGGTTCAGAGATAGCCCCCACATTTTGGGGCAGGCTCTTAGCCGGGATCTCCTAGATCTGGACCTGGGACCTAATAGGAAAATATTACAATACATAGATGACCTACTAATCTGCTCTCCAGATGAGAAAAATGCCCAAAAACATGCAATTCAAGTTCTAAACTTTTTGGCAGAGAAGGGATATAAAGTGTCCTGTGCTAAAGCCTAGATGGTCGAGACAAAGGTCACTTACCTGGGAGTCCAGGTTACACATGGGTCTAGGAGGCTGTCCTCTGATCCGGTACAAGGAATTCTCCAGTTGCCCTCCCCCATGACTCAAAAACAATTGCAAGCTTTCTTGGGGCTAACTGGGTATTGTAGAATCTATACCCCACTATAGTCTAATTGCCCAGCCCTTATATGAAAGCTTGAAGGGATGGGATGATGTGGGATGCCTCAAAAGAAGGCAGAACCTACACTAAAACAAGCCTTAACTCAAGCACCTGCTTTGAGGTTGCCAGACTCAGAAAAAGAATTCCAACTTTATGTCCATGAAAGAAAGGCCTTGGGAGTGTTAACTTAAAGGTTGGGATCTGAGCCCCAGCCTGTAGCTTACTTATCCAAGAGGCCCAACCCAACTGCCCCAGGCTGGCCTCCCTGCCTTCGAAATCTTGCTGCTATTGCAGTCCTGATAGGAGATTCTTTAAAACTCTCTTTTGGGGGCAAACTAACTATTTTTACCAGCTGCCAAGTAAAAAAACTCCTAAATGGGAGAGGCCATTTATGGATGTCTGATCAAAAAATCCTCAGATATCAAGTTGTGCTGATGGAAAATCCAGGCCTGACTATATCACCTTGTGAGGTTCTTAACCCAGCCACCCTCCTGCCTACACCTGAGGGCTCTCTCCCCTTTCACTCTGTCTAGAAACCTTGGACCACTGGACAAAACCCTGAGAGGGATTGTCAGAAGATCCTCTGACCAATCCTGAGGGAATCTCGTACACTAATGGAAGCAGCTTTGTCTTGAATGGAAAAAGAGCCAGATATGCAGTAGTCTCCAATTTTGAGACCATAAAGGCTAAACCTTTGCTACTAGGTACTTCAGCTCAATTAGCTGAGCTCATGGCCCTGACTCGAGCGTTAGAGCTGGAAAAAGAAGAGAGTAGCCATTTACACTGACTCCAAATATGCCTTTCTGGTGCTACATACACATGCTGCTATTTGGAAAGAAAAGAGGCCACTTGACCACCCGAGGGCCCCCAATCAAATATGGTGATCAAATCCTTAGGCTCTTGGAGGCAGTCCATCTGCCAGATGAGGTTTCAGTCTCCCACTGTAAAGGACACCAAAAAGGGAGCACAGAAGTGGCACGAGGGAACCAAGCAGCTGATCAGGCAGCTAGGAGAGCAGCATTACAGAACCATGACCTAATAGGGATTGCCACCTTAGTTCCACAGACTAATTTGCCAGAAACTCCTTCATATACTGAAGGTGAGACTCTTAAAGCTAAAAGTGAGGCGTTTCAGGAAGATCATATGGAGTGGTTCCAAAAGGAGGGACTCCTTTTTCTGCCTGGGAACCTCCAATGGAAGTTGGTTAACTCCTTACATGCCACCACTCATTTAGGGGAGAAGGCCCTCCAAAGATGACTAGAAAGTTCCTTCAGAAGAACAGGTCTCCAAATGACTATAAGGCAAGTGGTCTCCTCTTGTCCAACTTGCCAATTAAACATCCCCCCAGGAGCTTGAATATCCCAGCTGGCCCAGCCTATCCAATGATGTGGGGCCTACCCAGGAGAGGACTGGCAGATGGACTTCACCCAGATGCCAGCTTCTCAAGGGTATAAATACCTATTAGTCATGATAGATAGCTTCACAGGATGGATTGAAGGCTTTCCCACCCGAACTGAGAAGACTGAGGAGGTGGTAAAAAAAAAAAAAAAAAAAAAACTGCTCCATGCAATCATTCCGAGATTTGGTCTGCCCAGATCATTACAAAGTGACAATAGGACATCATTTACTTCTAAGGTCACCCAAGGGGTCTCGAGAGCATTGGGCATTATTTATTATCTCCATTGTGCCTGGAGGCCTCAGTCTTCAATAAAAGTAGAAAAAACCAACCAGTTCTCAAAATCAGTGATAAAAAAGATAACCCGGGAGACCTCTCTGGGATGGAAGGAGGCTTTACCAATAGCTCTCCACCCATATTGGCCCTAAGGAACAGCTTGGTCTTAGTCCTTAAGAGATGCTATGTGGGAGAACTTTTGTTTATGTCAATGACCTCTCCCTAGATCCAGAGGCTCAGACCCTCCAGTCTTATACCATGGCCCTTAGGCAATTCCAACAAGACATATGCTTGTGGGGTGCCAACCAGGATCCAAAAGATTCTAAAGAGCCACCACTATATGCTCCAAGGAGTCAAGTCCTAATTAAAGTCTGGAAAGATGGGTCCCCAAAGGCTCAACTCCAGCCCACATGGAAGGGCCCCTACCCTGTAATACTTTCTACCCCCACAGCAGTCAAGGTACCAGGACATGACTCCTAGATTCACTACTCACGAGTCAAGCCATGGAAGAAAACAGAAGAGAACACTCAATACCCCTGTGAGCCCCTGGGAGATCTCAGAAAATTGTTCAGAACCACAAATAAGTGCCGTTCTAATGAACACCCCCAAAATTAAGTTTCTGGGGATAAGATTTCTCAGGACACTCTAAAGAGCCAACAAAGCTTGGCAGGGGTTGTACTCCAAAACAGACAGGAGATAGATCTCTTGACCCCGAACAAGGAGGGACTTGAGCCATCTTGAATGAGACATGTTGTTTCTGGGTAAATCAGATCAGATCAGTCGCTCAGTCATATCCGACTCTTTGCGACCCCATGAATTGCAGCATGCCAGTCCTCCCTGTCCATCACCAACTCCCAGAGTTCACTCAAACTCACGTCCATCGAGTCGGTGATGCCATCCAGCCATCTCATCCTCTGTCGTCCCCTTTTCCTCCTGCCCCCAATCCCTCCCAGCATCAGAATCTTTTCCAATGAGTCAACTCTTTGCATGAGGCCAAAGTACTGGAGTTTCAGCTTTAGCATCATTCCTTCCAAAGAAATCCCAGGGCTGATCTCCTTCAGAATGGACTGGTTGGAACTCCTTGCAGTCCAAGGGACTCTCAAGAGTCTTCTCCAACACCACACTTCAAAAGCATCTATTCTTTGGCACTTAGCCTTCTTCGCAGTCCAACTCTCACATCCATACATGACCACAGGAAAAACCATAGCCTTGACTAGACGAACCTTTGTTGGCAAAGTAATGTCTCTGCTTTTGAATATGCTATCTAGGTTGGTCATAATTTTCCTTCCGAGGAGTAAGCGCCTTTTAATTTCACGGCTGCAGTCACCATCTGCAGTGACTTTGGAGCCCAGAAAAATAAAGTCTGACACTGTTTCCCCATCTATTTCCCATGAAATGATGGGACCGGATGCCATGATCTTCATTTTCTGAATGTTGAGCTTTAAGCCAACTTTTTCACTCTCCACTTTCACTTTCACCAAGAGGCTTTTTAGTAAATACCTCCAGCTAAATTAAAGAAAGTCTAACAGTCTTCGAGAAAAACATTCCAGATCCTACAGGACCTCAAAGAACGAAATGGAGAGTTCTCGGGGTGGCTACAATCTCTCCTTGGGGATCCTTCTCCTGGTGAGGGAGGATTTGGAGTTGGCTAATATCCCTACTAATCCCTGTTATCACCATTTGATGCTGCTTATGATTGCTCCATGTATTATCAATGTCTAACCCATTTTATCTCTGCCCAGGTCAACAAGCTACAACATGGGGTGCCCGTTCAACAAGGATGTATAAAACTACACCTGACCATGGGAAATATCACTCACCCTTAGATGGACACCGCTATACAGACTCTGAAGATTGCAATAAGCAAGAGGGGGAGGCCCAATGCCCCTTGCTGTCCCAGCTCAGCAGGAAGTAGCCAGAGAGACCTCGACGCCCTATTCCCAAAGAATTGGGCCACCCACCTCTTGAGGGGGGAATGTTAGGTAGTTAGAATAGGAAAAAGGGGTCCAAAATGGTGGTGGCTAAAAGACAAAGAGAAAAACCCATAAAAATAGAACAAAGGAAGGTCCGAGGACCGGAGTGAGAACCTCAGGTGAAACAAACAGCCCTCCTTGCTAGCCCAGTTTACATAGGGCAGGCTCAGGGGGAGGAGAAAAATCTTACAAAAAGAGGAGCCAAATTTCAGTGGGGGGTTTCTCTTCTCTTCGCATCTTTTGGGTCGGCCCACCCTCACACCTCAAGGACGTATTTTCCTTTGCTTGCCGAATAAAACTGAGCTGTAACATGGAGCTATAACACTGGTCGGTCCTTCACTGCAAACTTTTGCTGTGGCGAGATGGAACGAGGGAAGTTACACACTCCCCCAATATGATGTTATTAATAACTTCTATGACCCTGCCCTGTTACCCATCAGCCAGTCAGAGAACTGTGCCTAAGATGATCACAGATGCTTGGAACCCTCCTCCCTCACCTGACTTTTAAAAATGCTTGGCTGAAACACTTCAGAGGGCAGGGGGTGTTTTAGAGCTCATACCACCCACCTCCTTGCCTGGCCCTGCAGTAAACCTTTCTTGGCTCCAAACTCTGACATCTCAGTTTGGCCTCACTGCGTCAGACTCACAGACTTGGGCTATCATTATCATAATAGTCTTGTGACTAAAATCTTTAAACAGCAGCATAAGATCTCTGGGTCTCTACATATGTCTGTGTATGTCTATGAGTATGTTTTATAAATGTGTAATTTTTTAACACTGTTGGATGATATTGCCAAAATTAATTGGTGAGGAGCTCTAATTGGCTTAAAGAAAATTAAGCATTTATATAAATCAAGTGTACTCTCAGAAATATGTAATATGTTTTTCAATTTCACATAATCTAGGTTAAAGTTTGCTGGATAAAAGCTACTTTAAGCTTGTCAGTGTTGTTAGGGGAACTATTGATTGAAACTGCCTACCCTGGCCAGGCACGAGAGTAACCACTTGAATGAGTTACCTTACAACCGGAGGTCCTGGTAAGGAATACAGAACTAACAAGCTACCAACAGCCAGAAGAATTCAGGAAAGGTCAAAAAGAGAGAGGAGACTCCAGTCCATATGCCCTACTGATCTCAGGTGATCTCGACCTGCAGTGGCTTGAAGCAGGATTTTGGTTCCCTGGCCAGAGATTGAAGTCAGGACTGGCAGTGAGAGTGCTGGATCCTAGCCATTAGACCACGAGGGCCAGTAGCCAATGTCACCTGTGACAAGGCTCTGGCCCATTGGCTTTGTAGAAATGAATTCCCACAAAGAGAAAGTAATGAAACAAGTTTAGTGTTTATTTGGAGGGAAAAGGGTACATGTGAATTGACTCACACAGGCAAGCACCCTCATGGTAGTTGAATTACTTCTATGAGGCATTTCTTCTGTATTGCCTCTGGTTAATCATCTTGCTTAGCCTAGTTCTGAGTGTGTACTTGGTTTATCTCAGGGTCCTCCCCCATGTGTGACTTCCCCTTCTTTTGGCCAGAGGAACCTTTCTGCATACATGTCGTCAGGAAGATCTCTTGACCTCAAGTATGAGAAATATGTGGGCTTGGGGCTTCCCAGGTGATCCAGTGGCTAAAACTCTTTCACTCCCAGTGAACACCAGAGGCCTGGGTTCGATCTCTGGTCAGGGAACTAGATCCTACCTGCTGCAAGTAAGATTCTTATGCCACAACTAAAGATCCCACGTGCTGCAACTAAGGCCTGGCACAGCCAAAATAAATATAGTTTTTAAAAAGAAAGAAATATGGGGTCTCTTATTTAGACAGGACTCAGCTCCCCTCTCCCTTTCTGCTATTAATATTATCTTCATCTTGGAGTACCTGTCTACAGGGGACAAACTCCAGCTGTTCAGCCTGGAGCTCATCAATCTCCTGCCTCACTACCAACCTCCCAGAATTCCCTTACTGGAATTCATCTTGGCTGAGTAATGCACGCACCACCAGGAAGGACCCTCAGTCAGAAAGATTGGCCAGAGACAACCTGGAAACTAATGGCATCACCATAAAACCCAAGTCTATGAGCCACAGGGCAGAGCAGTTCTCCTGGATTCCTTTACGCTGCTGCTCTCTGCCCAGGCATCCCTTTCTAATAAAGTCTCTTGCTTTGTCAGCACATGTGTCTCCTCAGACAACTCATTTCTGAGTGTTAGATAAGAGCCCACTGTGTCCTTGAAGGGGTCCCCCTTCCTGAAACTAAGAGTCATGTGTCCAACTCTTGAGACCCCACGGACTGTAGCCTGCCAGGCTCCCCTGGCCATGGGATTCTCTAGGCAAGAAAACTGGAGTGAGTTGCCATTTCCTTCTCCAGGGGATTTTCCTGACCTGGGAATTGAACCAGGGTGGCCTGCATTGCAGGCAGATTCTCTACGGACTGAGCTATGTGGGAAGCCCCTTCCTGAAACAGTTTGATTAAAACAGGCATGCTTTTAGAAATAGCAGCATTAAATATAATACTTTTGTAACTGAGAAAGATGCTATGGGACCTTGGTGCAGATCCCTCCCCCATATCCTCTGCTTTTATCTTCTTCCTGAAGTACCTAGATAATATTATCTGATGCACATTTCCTGAATTGTTTTATAGATGCTAAAGCCACCACCAAATGGAAGAAATTAACTACTTGATCATGAGTAGTAGCTTCCAGACCAGTTGGTATCTGACTAATGTCGATGTTAACTCCTACCGCACTGCCCTGTTACCTCACCATCGCCAATCAGAAAATTATGCACAAGCTGATCACATACCCTGGGACTCTACTCCCTCATCTTGCCTTTAAAAATGTTTTGCAGAAACCCACTGAGAAGTGTGGGCTTTCTGTTCACTAGCAAGTTCACTAGCTGTCCTGAGCTCACCTGCCACCCTGCAATAAACACTGCACTTTACCACAACCTGGGTCAGTAGGTTGGCATTACTATGCCTGAGCCAGCAGACCCACATTTGGTTCAGTAATACTTTTATTCTACCTAGGCTTACTAAAAGTCAAATTAGCTCATGTTATATCTGTTACAGAATTTGTCAGCAAGAAAGATAAATTAAGATGATGGTTAGCAATTTAAACAAAATGGTTAAGAGCAAATAAATAGATGTAACTAAGATACAAGATTATAAATGAAGTTTTCAACAGTAATTATAATTCATGATACATCTACTTAAAAATAGTTTCTAAAATATTTCTGGTAACTTAAAATCTTAATGTTATACTAAACTATCTTATATAATGGATATTCATTGAATATCTAGATCATTCCAAATAAGATAAAATTCTGAAACATTAATTACTGAACATAGGCTTATCTGCTTTTGGCTTCCTTTAGTAAACATGGTTTTTGGCACATTGAAAACTTTTACTATGAGGAAGAATATACTTCTAAAAATTATGAGATGTTTTTTGTATATTTGCCAATTCACAAAATGCTAGTGCAACAGACAGTCCACAATTACTTACTTTTCAGGTTTCACTAGGAACTAAGGGATTCTAAGGGTAAGAATTATAATTAATACATGAAATTAAAACTAACAGAAATAATACAGGAAATATCTCTATGCAAGATGTGGAGATGTGTTTTTCTTAAGGGAAAAAGAGAGTAGTTTTGTCCTAATATAAAATGATTTTGTCTTAATCTAAAATGACAAAAAAAAAATAGGAAAAAACTTGAATGGATGGAAAAAACGTTGTAGAATGTTTGTGGGAAAGGATTCTTGTGGGAAAGCAGTTTTAAGTGTGGTCAAGCTGGAAAATGTGGCTAAGATTGGGATGGATTTACTTAAGGTTTTTTTAATGTTAATATCACAAGTAAACTGGTACAAAATTAGAATTTGGCTTTCTGTTAAAAAAACAAACTTTTATTGCACTATTAATAAGAAACTGGGAAAGTCTTCTTTTTTTTAGCCCTTTGGGTAATCTACTTGGAAAGCAAAGCTTTTGAGTCTTACCAAAACAATTTCCTGTGTTTCATATTGTCTTTACCAGATCTTTACTTACTTAAGAAAACTCAGTCTTCTCAATATTAAAAAGCAAAGATTTGTTCACAACTATAACCTTCCTCATTGGCCTTTAAAATCTTTTAGTGTCACTCTACTTAAACAGATAAGTATTATTTCATAATGATCTGTGACCCTATGTAGTCAAATGTTCGAGCCTTTTTGCCATCTTCAAGTTCCCAAGTTCTAAATAGATTGTTATTAACCTCAAAATAACAAATCCAAAAATCCCTTGGAATGCTCAAGCGATTTGTCTCTCAGCTTATAAAGGAGAGATGTTAAACTATGTTTATTTGTTACATTAAATGATATGCAAAACACTGTCAAAAAGTGTTGGTAAACCTTTTTAAGGTAAATGGGTATGAGTATATGTTACTAATATAGGTATTCCAGAAATTGTTTTATGGTGCTAGAAATTTTTCAATACTTTTATTGTCCAATCATCCTAAATTACTTTATGTCATAGAATTAACTGGAGAAGGCAATGGCAACCCACTCCAGTATTCTTGCCTGGAGAACCCCAGGGACAGGAGCCTAGTGGGCTGCCGTCTATGGGGTCGCACAGAGTCGGACACAACTGACGTGACTTAGCAGCCGCAGCATAGAATTAACTATATTTCCTTATGAGATGAACTTTCATCAGATTTGTATCCATGAGCATTAAAGTCTTCTGTCATTGACAGACAGTTATTATTTTACTTTGATGCTTTTGCAAAATGAAATTCATGGAAAGGCCCTATGAAAAATTGTTGACCACTCACACTGCTGCCTGGAGAAGGAAATGGTAACCCACTCCAGTATTCTTGCCTGGAGAATCTTGTGGACAGAGGAGCCTGGTGGGCTGCTGTCCATAGGGTCACATAGAGTCAGACACTACTGAAGCGACTTAGCATGCATGCATGCATTGGAGACGGCAATGGCAACCCACTCCAGTGTTCTTGCCTGGAGAATCGCAGGGATGGAGGAGCCTAGTGGGCTGCCATCTATGGGGTTGCACAGAGTCAGACACGACTGAAGTAACTTAGCAGCAGCAGCACACTGCTGCCAAATCACCGGCGGCAAACTGATACTGTGCAGGGCCCTGTGGGGCTCCTGGGCACAAGGCCTTTGTGACCCCATTTCTTTGCTTACAGTAAACAGCCTTCATTCAGACTCCAGGACCTTCCCCGAGTTCCAGTGGGCATATACAAGCCATTGTTAATTAGGGAAAGGAGGGGATGCGAAACCAGGGAAAAACCAGTCCAGAGTGGCCTTGGGGCAAGGTCCTATTTCCCATCAATGGATACACACAACAATATCTTTGAACTATTTTGCAGATACTGAAACCCCCTCCAGGTGGGAGAAGTTAGTGATTAAAGATGGCATGCTGCCCACAAGCATGTAGACCCCAGACCATGAAGGTTGATATTAACTCCTACTTACATCACCACCAACCCATCAGAAGAATGTGCACGAGCTAATCACACTCTCTTTGAACAATTACTATAAAACTTCTCACTATCTTCCCCAGGTTGAGACACATGGTTTTGAAGGCATTAGCCTGCTGTGGCCCCCTTCACCTGGCAAAGCAAAAAAGCTAGTCTTTTCTGCTTCATCCAAAACTCTGTCTCCAAGATTTGATTCAGCACAGGTGTACAGAGAAGCTGAGCTTTTGACATCAAAACCTTGCATATACATTTCACAACTGAAAAAGGGTCCACCTGGCATCTGGTTCTGTACAAATGGTGGAGAACTCACAATCAAGCTTACTAGAATGAGAAGCTATTGACATCATTAGGTAGACTGCTTGCACCCAAGACACTAACAGGCAAGAATCCTAGTCCCTTTGACTCTCATCATGAAACACCCTCTCCTCTTTGTACCTGCTTCACCATTCTTCTTTCCTTCTTGTCACTTGTAAAGATAAAGCTATCATCTGTATTTCTGGGGCTCTTGCAAAAGAGGAGACTTACCTGATTATTAAATGCCGGGGTCCAGCCCCGGTGGATCCAGGGAATTCGAAGCGGGGACGGCAGTCGGCGAGGATCAGGAAACAACTGCTTAATTAAACTTTAATTAAGGATATAAAGAGTAATGGAATAAGGATAGCTCAGTGAGGAAATTCAGTGGAGAAAAGAGGCTGAATAATTCAGCCAGAAGGTAAGAGAAAGAATGAAATGGTGAGACCAAGTTTCGGTGAACAAGGCCCGCACTTTATTTTCCAAAGTAGTTTTTATACCTTAAGTTATGCATAGAGGATAATGGGGGAAGGGGTAGAGTCATGCAGCAAGCCAGGCTTTCTTCCTGCAAACTTATCATATGCAAAAGCTTAGGTGATTTGCATCATCTTCTGGCCCGGAGGCCTGTTAACATTTTAAGACCCTTTCTTCAGAAAACTTATTTTTCTCTAAAGGTGATTGGTCAGGAGCCACCCTCCAAAAGCATTAGATAAAGTTGCATTCCTACAGAGCAAAGGTGTGGTGGGCTATAACAAGAAAAAGAATTAACTCAAGGGTCCCAGGTTACAAACATTAAAGCTACTACTTACACCAATTATATTAATCAATACACTGCCAGGGACACAGCAGGTAAGGGATATGGAGACTTAGCAGCAAACATTGGCCCAACAAGTGAAAAACCCTTCACCAATACAATTTCTAATCAATCTTTTAACTGCTCAAAGGAATCTGTATTTAGACAGTTTAGAACATCTCATGCCTCTCACAGTTGGGAGGCTCTGAACAATCACGTGTGGCCTGAAAAACCTATTCAGGCAGGCTAGAGGACTTCCAAAGGAGTTTGTAGGTTAAACACTGTCACACCCAGGAATTATTAACTGGAGCTGTAAGCTAACTCTTTTTTCAGAGAGAGGTAGTGGGGGACAGCCCCCCCGTAAAGTCAGAGGTATAGGTGAAGGCACAAAGCAGAAAGTAGGCAGACTCTGGTTTGGGGTGTAAATGCTCGAGAATTTCCAGGGAGACTCCTGAGGCTTGATCCCGCCTTTGCGTATGCCAAGCCTCCTTCCTCAAGACCTTTGCCAGGGGCGGAGCTCGCTCCCCACAATTAAATTTGCCACCAAAGCAACAATTACTATGATACTGGTAATCCTGTAATTCTGCCTGTTACAAACTTCTCCCTGATTTCCAATGCCTCAGTTTCTTTGGACCAAATGAAGCACCGACTCTTAACCCTGACTCTGCAAGTCAATTTCTCTGCTTCCAGTTGACAACTCTACAAAGAGAAATCAGAATACTCTGTGCAATGTACAGACCCTTAACTCTTTAGTCATAAATTATCTGACCTCTCTGCACTTCTATTCCAGCATTCTCCACCATGGGAATATTTCCTTTGGTAGGACACCTGTGCTGTTCCCAGGTTTATCTTTGTCTATGGATGATAGTCGGAGAAGGCAATGGCACCCCACTCCAGTACTCTTGCCTGGCAAATACCATGGATAGAGGAGCCTGGTGGGCTGCAGTCCATGGGGTAGCTAGGAGTCAGACATGACTGAGCAACTTCACTTTCACTTTTCACTTTCATGCATTGGAGAAGGAAATGGCAACCCACTCCAGTGTTCTTGCCTGGAGAATCCCAGGGATGGGGAAGCCAGGTGGGCTGCCGTCTATGGGGTCGCACAGAGTCGGACACGACTGAAGTGACTTAGCAGCAGTAGCAGCAGCATGGATGATAGTGCCCTTCACACATGGGAAACTCAATGTTTAAATAATTGGGAAATGGTGGGAAGCTGTGGTCTGAGCTAACCATGTCTCTGATGGTCCACAATCAAACCAAGGCATCACACTGGGTTGCACCTATCTATTTACATTACAGATCAAATGGGAATTACCAGGAGGCATCCACAATTCAAATTTTTCTTCCTTTAGATTCCTTAAAAAACTGGAAACAGAACTGCCATATGACCCAGCAATCCCACTGCTGGGCATACACACTGAGGAAACCAGAATTGAAAGAGACACGTGTACCCCAATGTTCATCGAAGCACTGTTTACAATAGCCAGGACATGGAAGCAACCTAGATGTCCATCAGTAGATGAATGGATAAGAACGCTGTGGTACATACACACAATGGAGTATTACTCAGCTATTAAAAAGAATGCATTTGAATCAGTTCTAATGAGGTGGATGAAACTGGAGCCTATTATACAGAGTGAAGTAAGTCAAAAAGAAAAACACCAATACAGTATATTAACGCATATATATGGAATTTAGAAAGATGGTAATGATGACCCTATATGAGAGATAGCAAAAGAGACACAGATGTAAAGAACAGACTTTTGGACTCTGTGGGAGAAGGCAAGGGTGGGATGATTTGAGAGAATAGCATTGAAACATGTGTATTACCATATGTGAAACAGATCACCAGTCCAGGTTCGATGCATGAGACAAGGTGCTCGGGGCTGGTGCACTGGGATGACCCTGAGGGATGGGATGGGGAGGGAGGTGGGAGGGCAGTTCAGGATGGGGAACACATGTGCACCCATGGCTAATTCATGTCAATGTATGGCAAAAACCTCTACAATATTACAAAGTAATTAGCCTCCAATTAAAATAAATTAATGAATTTAAAAAAATTTTCTTCCTTAGGCAGATCCCTATTTCCTAGGCTAGGAGTCAGTGTAAATGAGGCTGTGATTAGGAACCTACCCTTAACTCTTGAAGATATCATAGAAATCTAATGTTAAAACAATAGCTGCCCAACCAAAATCCCTGGATTCTCTGGCCAATGTTGTTCTTGAAATAGGCTAGCCCTTGATATCTTTTAGAGGAGCAAGAAGTGTCTGTGCCATTGCCAACACCACTTGCTGTACTTGGATTAACACTTCTGGGGAAGTTGAAACTCAGTTACCTGAGATAACTGAAAAAGTCACTTTGCTTAGTAAAGTGTCTCCTTTGATTCAGCCTTTCTTTGATCTATTTGATCTAAGTTGTTTTGGGCCAGGGGACTGTGGTGTTTGAGCGCTCTGCAAATGTTGGGAATTATTCTGCTTATAATCTTTTTGATAGTCTCCCTCGTGCTCCTGCATTTTCTCTTAAAGGCACGGGCGCAGCTGCAGGAGACCAGACAAATGATCTACCTTCACCTAGAATGCCAAAGATAGGATGAAGAAAATTGCCAGTTATGGGACTGAGACCTCAATATTCTAACCTATAGATTCCAATCAGAGAGCCAATATGATTCTATGGGAGCTCAGAGTTGTGCCAATACTTTAACTTTGATCAATACTCTCAATACAACTGGAAGTATGATCAAAGGGGAGTGGAATCAGTCAAATTAATCTACATATCAGGATCCTTCATGAGGAGACTGCCCTCCGTACTGTAGGCCCAGCCCACAACACTTCACATGTAAATCTAAGTCAGCCTGCACTAACAGAAAGCCCCGTGCAGGCAACCTAACACCCACCAATCACAATTCTCCAACTCAGCTTTAGCTAGCATATCTTACCCACAGAATAGGACCTACTGGGACGTCTGATTTCAGTTTGGGAGAAAAAGTTCTTGTAAGGAAAATTTGGGGTGAGAGCTGCATGGTGTATGACTTTCTTCTGATTGGTGGATGGTGAGGTAATAGGACAGTCTTCCAGGAATCCAATGCTCAGCATGAAGTCACCATCCTCCACCTAGAGCAGAGCGTGAGGTGAAGGGGGGCTTAGTTTTGAAACCAAGCAGGACCCTGTGGGGCTCATGGGCACAGAAGCTTTTCAGGGCCCTCTGCTCCTTGTTGCAGGGAGTAGACTCCACATTCAGCACCTTCCCTGTGTCCCAAAAGGCAGATTCAAACAGTTGCTAATCAGGGAAGCGAGGGGATACAGAGACAAGTCAAGAGAGGAGCAGCCAAGAAACAAGAGTATGGCCTTGGAGCAGGGTCCTGGTTCTGCTTCAAGGGATATACATAACTTTCTAAGCTCTTCTACAAAACTAAAACCTCTAACATGTGGAATATGAACTACTAATGAAGCAAAACTCATTCCAGAGAGGTTAGGGTTTGATATCCTTGAGAACCAAGCCACTTCAGGCCAGACTAAAGGACTGAAGGCCCTGCACACACCCTAATTTTATCAACAACCCTGCCTTTGAACCATTCCTGTAAAACTCCTGAACAAATCTTCCTGGATTGGAACACAGTTTTTCAGGGCACAAGCCTGCTGTGTTCCCCTTTGCCCAGTAAAGCGATAGTTATTCTTTCCTACTTCACCCCAAATTCTCTTTGAGATTTGATTCAGCACTGGTGCACAGAGGCCAATTTTTCAGCATTGGTTTTTGCAGAACTTAAAGATATGTGTCATATTGCTATGTATATCCCTTGAGGAGGAACTAGACTCTGTGTTATATCACTATATTATTGTTTCTTGACAGCTTTTCCTTTGCTTCTGCATTCCCTCACTTCTTCCCTAATTAGAAACTGCATGCATCTGCCGTTTGGAACGAGAGAAGTTCTAGGTGGCTGAAGCCTTTTCCCTAAAAATAAAACACAAGGAACATGGAAAAGCTTATTTACCCAGGAGTGAGACAGGAGATAGTGGACCCCGGGCTGAGAAACTGGAGTCTTCTCAGTACCTATGGATACTCTAAGATGAAGATAATAGCAGGAGGATTATAATGGAAGCTGAGCCCTGCTCGGATGAAAAGACAGAGACCACATTTTCCTCATTCTCAAAGTCAAGGAGATGGTCTGGACTACACACGTGCAGAAAGCCTCATGAAGGTCAGAAACGGAGGGGGCACCACCCCTTAGTAGGTGATGTCAACCTACCCTTAGGTCTCTTCAATAGAATTCATCTTGGCTAAGAGATATGTCTACACACACAGGAGGACCCTGAGATAAACCAAATAGGGACTCAGGCAAAGCAAGATGATTGGTCAAAGGAAACTCAGAAAATTCGCCCAATATAAATGATTCAAACTACCACAGGTCCATGATGCTCTCTCTCTCTGAGTCTGCCCTTGTGTGCCCATTCACACGTACCACTTTCCCTCCTAATAAATGTTTTACCTGTTACACTATTTCCATATCTTTGTGGGAATTCATTTCTACAAAGCCCTCAGGCCAGAGGCTTTGTCACAGGTCACTGTCCCTCGCAGTCTAGTGGCTAGGGTTCAGTGCTCTCACTGCCACAACCTGACTTCAGCCTCCCAGGGACTGAAATCCTGCTTCAAGCTACTGCAGGCTCAGGCCACCAGACATGGGAAGGGCTCAGCAGAGTCCGGCTTGATTTCCATTGCCTTTAGCTTAAAATAATTCTCACACAAAAATGGCATTTTGAGGGAGACTCTTTCTGAAGCCCTACACCCTCATTTGCACAAAAAGAAACTGTTAAAAGATAAACCGGGGCATATTTTTAAAAATTTTAAGAGTTCATTTGAGCAATAATCAGTTCCAACTGGGCAGCACCAAATTGGAAGTGGTCATGGTCCATACACAGGTTGGAAAAGAATTTCCAGACATAGGCAGAATGAGACGAGAGTAAAGCTTGAGTGAGAGGCACTGTTAAAACAGCAGGACAGCTCAAGGGAGAGCTGAACCCTTTCACAGGCTAGTCGCCAATTTTTATAGCCTCAAAATAGAGAAAATCCCTACTGCAATGGTGGCCATAGATGATTGGTTAGGATGCTGTAGGGTGGGTAACAGAGTGGATATTTTACCTAATGTGGGTTCAGGGAACTGGCTGGTTTAGATTCGGAGGCTAATGGCGATAGTTGCTATGGGGCTTGGTCAGTCCCAGAGATTTTTATCCTGTGACCTTGGTACAGGGCTCCACACCTGTAACTTTGGTATAGGGTTCCACATTACCCCCTCTTTCTACTTGTGAGCCAAATCTTTGGCCCCTTAACAGCCTGCTCATGACTGTAACTGTCTACCTATGGGATAGACCATGGGGACTCAGTCTGGGGACCCAGACTTATTGGGGAGAGAGGTGATGACCTCTCTGACTTCTTCAAACTGGGCAGTGGTGTCATAGGGTCCTGGGTTCCAATGCCCACTTTCTGTCAGGGTGCAATTATGGAGGGAGATGAGAGTCCAAGAAATGATAAGGCAGCTTGTTCCAGCATTGTCTGGGTGTTGGCAGAGTGATATTCCTGTCTTATCTACCACTTGGTGATTTATTTGTTGTATTCTAGAAGAAAGAAACTTAATAAGAAGGTTAAAGATACATGGGCCAAAGATTAACAGAAGTAGAAAAGCCGCCAGGGTATAGAAGAGGGGCTGGCCAGGAGAACTAGGACCAGAACTCAGTCTGTGAGGTTAGTGTTTCTATCTAGGTATGAGAAGATGCAAGAATTTGGGTTCATAAAATTCTTTACCTGAAAACGTCTGACTGTCTGAAGGCCTGTTCTTCCGGTTTTTCCCCGTGCCTCTGATCACCACCCTGAACTCCTTTCAGCTGACCCTGAAGGTCAGCAGCTTGCAGGAGTCATGAATTAATCTTTGTAGAGGCAAATGGCAAGTGCAATTTCCAGCTGGCAGAACCCCTTTGGGTCATAAATTTGACCCTGGTTTGGGGGCATTTCATGGCCATTGTGTCCCATGGTGCTAGGAAAGCTCATTCCCAGTTCTGTTGAAGCTTTTGTTGATAGGCCTCTCAGTGTGCTGTTATTGGACCAGGCCTTGCAAGTAGCAAAAGTCTCTGGACCACACTTATGTTACTAGCCTCTTGGTCCAGGAAAATATTCCCTCTTGTTGCTTCTTCCCATGTCTGATCTCATATAAAAGTATATATCAGCATTTTATCAGACACTCAGTCACACATTTGGTAATGTAAAAAACAACCTTATGAAACAGGTGACATAGAAAATAATATAGCTAGCTGTTATTAGTAATGTCAAAAGTAAGAATTTAAGTCAAGAACTTCCATTAAGCATAGTCCATTACATCCCCAGGCCATCTGACAGCTTGTTAAATGGCTGTAGCCTGGTGTTAATTTCCTGGTTGTAGATCATGGAGCATCTGGTCTTTATCCAAAGACTGATTATTGAGATATGCTTTAGAAACAAATTTAGAGTGTCTCTTTTAATAGTTTAAATAAACCTTTTAGCAATATAACATAACAATTATCTCAGAAATGAGTCATAGTAAACACAGACTTTAGTTAACAAAACTAGAATTTAATATTCAGTGAAACATAATTTCTTTTTCATTGTGAGGGCATTAACACCACAGCCAGAAAAGGGTTTAACCCATCAAATAAAAATGAGGTTTTGCAGGGAGCTGGGAAAAGCCAAGTGGCCTTGTTGGATTTCCAAAGCTCTGATCGTTTGATTTACAGCTATTATTTACCCATTTTAAATTCCCTGATTTAGGAGTAGACTATTGTCAAGTTTTAAGGACATCAGGATAGCAAAAGTCTGACAATGAGGGGTTAATTTTTTGTAGAAGCAGAATGAGTTTTATCTACATGTACCATAATCTTCATAGATAATTGTGAAATAATATTTATTTACTTTACCAAAGCAACAAAATGTTTTAGAAACAAATATAAATTATTTAAAGGCAAAAAAATTCACATAGTCTGTTATCAAAAGCCACATTCCAAGTAAACTTTGTTCTTTTAACAGAGAAAGAAAACCAAATACCAGTCTGATACCAGATTCAAGGCTGTATATTGTCACCCTGCTTATTTAACTTATATGCAGAGTACATCATAAGAAACGCTGGGCTGGAAGAAGCACAAGGTGGAATCAAGATTGCCAGGAGAAATATCAATAACCTCAGATATGCAGATGACACCACCCTTATGGCAGAAAGTGAACAGGAACTAAAAAGCCTCTTGATGAAGGTGAAAGTGGAGAGTGAAAAAGTTGGCTTAAAGCTCAACATTCAGAAAACGAAGATCATGGCATCTGGTCCCATCACTTCATGAGAAATAGATGGGGAAGCAGTAGAAACAGTGTCAGACTTTATTTTTGGGGGCTCCAAAATCACTGCAGATGGTGATTGCAGTGATGAAATTAAAAGACGCTTACTCCTCGGAAGGAAAGTTATGACCAACCTCGATAGCATATTAAAAAGCAGAGACATTACTTTGCCAACAAAGGTCCATCTAGTCAAGGCTATGGTTTTTCCAGTGGTCGTGTATGGATGTGACAGTTGGACTGTGAAGAAGGCTGAGCGCCGAAGAATTGATGCTTTTGAACTGTGGTGTTGGAGAAGATTCTTGAGAGTCCCTTGGACTGCAAAGAGATCCAACCAGTCCATTCTGAAGATCAGCCCTGGGTGTTCTTTGGAAAGAAAGATGCTAAAGCTAAAACTCCAATACTTTGGCCACCTCATGTGAAGAGTTGACTCATTGGAAAAGACTCTGATGCTGGGAGGGATTGGGGGCAGGAGGAGAAGGGGACAACAGAGGATGAGATGGCTGGATGGCATCACCGACTCAATGGACATGAGTTTGAGTGAACTCCGGGAGTTGGTGATGGACAGGGAGGCCTGGCGTGCTGCGATTCATGGGGTCGCAAAGAGTCGGACACGACTGAGCAACTGAACTGAACTGAACCAGCTTACTATTAATTTAACCTTAGAAAGTCCTTTTCCGTAAATCTTGAAGAGGTAATATATAAATATATAAATATATATATATATATATATATATTTTTTTTTTTTTGCAAAGGCATCAGAGTGAAACCATAGTTTTCTATGATGACAAGAAGGCACATTTAAAATCTGACTACAATGCAACTGAAAAAAAGTAACTTGGGAACTTCCTTGGTGGTAAAGGGGTTAAGACTTCACCTTCCAATGTAGGGGGTGCAGGTTTGATCTCTGCTCAGGGAGCTAAGATTCCACATGCCTCCTGGCCAAAAAACTGAAATATAAAACAGAAGAAATATTGTAACAGATTCAATAAAGACTTTAAAATGGTCCCCATAAAAAAATTTGTTTTTAAAAAAGTAACTCGGTTACTGCTGTGATATGCAACACTTAGATAATAACTAGAATTAGGACTGATATTTTACCAGGACATACCAGATCATTATGAATGATTAGGTTAACAAACAAGCATTAACAGCAGATATTAATTTAATACTGAATTTCTCCCAGTTTGCACAAACCTGAAATTCATTTAGCTTAATTTCTTTTGTATTTAGAATTGTTTTATTTGTAAGCACTTACTTTTATTTAGGCCAGTTAAATTAGAGCTCATTTACAAATTAACTTCAGCAATATTGCCCAAAGACAAAGACACACACAGAGACATACAATAAATAGAGAGATCTCATAATTTTCCACTTGAGATGTACTGTCTCTTTACCTTCCCCCACTTTTTTGGCTTGAGGTTCTAATTTGCCCAATGCTGAAGTCTCAGGCAAAGGACATGATAAGTTAACCTCAAGCTTTCTCCTAGGCATATTTTTGCTTAACAAGCTAACTTTCTCTAGTTGCATATGCAAGAACAGTTTTGTAATTTCAAAAAGGTTTCATTTTAATCAGTTTTCTCCAGGGTCTAATATCATGGCCATATTGTCTTTTTCTTTCTGTGGTTATGGACTCAGAGCTAAAATTTAGATAGTACTCAAATCGGCTCTGATAACAGGGGCAGACTGACTGATAAGATGTTGTCCCAGCAGAGATTGACCCTCTGGGGAGGTGAGGTCTTCCGTTTGATCAGAAGAATCTGGAGGGGTTGGGGGAAGTTTGGTCCCTTCCCACCCTGAGAGATAGGAGTAGTTAGAAGGGGCTTCTTTAGAATATTAGGAGAGTTTTTTGATCCCTCAGGCATTTGATTATAGGAGAAAGTCCTAGACCAAAGGGAACTTCAGAATCCTTTCCCTGTCTCTGACAACAGAGATCAAATATGGATACGAATGGAGGAGGGCATGGCAACCCACTCCAGGATTCTTGCCTGGGGAATCCCATAGACAGAGAAGCCTGGCAGGCTACAGTCCATAGGGTTGCAAAGAGTCGGACACAGCTAAAGTGACTTAGCACATGTGCACATGGATAGGAAAGGTCAAGTAGAGGTCATCTAGGCAATCTGATGGAGCAGAAGACAGAGAGGGATGGGGGAAAAGGCAACAACAGAAAGATACATGTGGCATGAGTCCCTCAAATCTGAATTCTGACTAAGGGCCATGAAGGACTGAACATCAGGAACCTCTGAGTCCTTTCCTGCTTGTGGCAAAAGAGATTAAGTTGAAGGATTGTGCTACAATCTGGTGTGCCATTCGGAGGGCTTTTTTTTTTTTTTTTTTTTTGGTCCTCCAATTTATATTGGGGCCAGTCCTTTTTGAGATTTTCAAGATCAAATTTTTTCAGTTTCTGAGGATGTAGCCAAGGGGTGTGTCTGAGAGGCTCCTTGGATATACCATTCTTAGCCTACATGCCATAGACTGCAAGTACTTAGTCACCAGCTTACAGAAAGGCATACCTTTGTCCCAGTGATCTCTCCATGTGACTAATGGCACAAAACAGCCAATCATCCTAAGAGTTGCTTCTTGAGAACCTACAAGCTAAAGAACCATGTGACCCAGGCAGGGAAAGACAGAGATTCCTGGGAGCAACTGGGTAACTCACCATTTGGCACTTCCCTGAAATGTGGAAGGCACTCTTGGGATGGCTCACAGGCAACACTTAGGCTCCTTAAATCAACCCAGATGGAAAGGAAAAGAAGTGAAAGTGATAGGGAAGACAGGCTGGGGATTCCACCTTACAATCCTGTTGGGGAGGCAGTGGCCAGCGGACAATGGGCTCTGTTTTGCTCGAAGTAATATGTGCCTGACATGGAGCACGCAAGTTGTCTTGTTGAAGGTGGATGCCCTTGTGGTCTGGTCCATCCCATAACTCCCTTATCCTTCAAGGGAACTTTCAAGTGGCAGACACCCTAAGGTCTCTTAAGTGTCTGACCCATGCCTGCACAATATTGATTGGCCTAGTCATCATTTGGAAAGAAGTCAAAAAGTGAGACCCTCACCTATTTGGGTGGTAGCTACTGGGGCACAGTCGGCTGTAGGGCCTTTGGAATACACCAGATGGTAACCCTGGCCAGAGGTCCTCAATTGCTGCCACAGGCTCTTGCTTGCTCACAGAGGGCTCCTCTGAAAAAGAACAGGTGATGGAAGAGACCCCAAATCCCTGTATAGGCCACCAAAATAGTGTGGTCTGTGCATGGGTTGGAAAAGAATTTCCAAACATAAGGCAGAATGAGAGGAGAATAACATTTATTACACTAGGAGACACTGTTTGAGCTGCAAGGGAAATCTGAACCTTTCGCAGGCTAGTAGCCAATTTTTATAGCCTCAAGACAGAGAAAATTCCTACTGGAATGGTGGCATTAGGTAACTGGTTAGGGTGTTATGGGCTTCCCCGGTGGCTCGGTAGTAAAAAGAATCTGCCTGCAATGCAGACCTAGGTTTGACCTCTGGGTCAGGAAGAGCCCCTGGAGGAGGGAACAGGAACCAACTCCAGTATTCTCCATTCTGGAGAATTCTATGAACAGAGGAGCCTTTCAGGCTACAGTCCATAGGGTTGCAAAGAGTTAGACACAACTGAAGTGACTGAGCACGCATGCACAGAGGATGCTACAGGATGGGTAATAGGGTGGGTATTTTACCTAATATGGAGTCAGGAAACTGACTGGTTTAGACCCGAAGGCTCATGGCAACAGTTCCTATGGGGCTTGCTCACTTCCAGGGATTTTTGTCCTGTGACCTTGGTTCAGGGCTCCACACCTATGACTTTGGTGTAGGGCTCCACAGAAGTGATTGAGTGGTCCACAAATAGGAACTGGGAGAAAGACTGCTTTAGATAAAAGATGGAAGCAAAGCAAGGAAATTATTTGATTGGCTACAGCTTAAGTATTTGCATTATTTTAGAAAAGCCTAGTGATAGCTTATGGTGAACAAGGTTGGATTTATGATCTCAAAAGGAGAGAATTTAGCTTCAGGACCAAAGATGCAGCTTCACTCACTCAGAGCTTCATGCAGCAAAAGATTTATTAAGGTGAAAAGGGGACAGAGAAAGCTTCTGACGTAGACATCAGAAGGGGGCAGACTCAGCAAGGGATCTATATACTTTTTCAATTGGTTACTAGCAATAGATCAAAAGAATGTCTCAAGTTTGTAAAGGTCTTAACAGACCCACTCCCACAACATACATCTTAAGATAATAGGATTAGTCAGAAGACTTCTGTGAAGAAGGAGAAACATGTCCTCAAGAAAGATACATTGTTGTTACATAATCATTAGTACAGAGCTTAAGGAAAAACATAACTTGAGCAAGATGTGTTGTTTTATTGTGTAATCATTAGCTCTGAGCTTAAAGAAAGTTAGTTTAAGGCAAAATAGATTGTTGCCACAACAACTCAGAGCTTAAGAAAAAACATCTTATGTGACTAAGATGTAGGAATGTAGAAGAAAAAGTTTATCCCTTCCTCCTCCTTGAGGGCCCTGGTTTCCTTATCAACCTACCTAAGAATTAGCTCTCTCACCTAAGTGTCTCTTTGTTACTGGTTGAGAAGGGAAGCAGAATATACCACCCCAAAATATGCCTCACTGTCATAAGGATTATCTTGAGCTGCTTGAAACAGCAGACACTAGAAAAGCTCTGAAAACTAAGCAGAATTTTCTCTGTGTAAGGGAAAGTTACATTTAGAAAGGAAATCCCCATTTGTACAGATATATCGCTATACATACCAGGAAGAGAAGAATCACCCTAAATCATAAGAAATTATTATCTCTGCAGAAGGCACAGACTAAAACCTGCAATAATAATCTTACCCTTTAATGCACTTTTCCTAATAACTTGCCATAACTCACTCCCCCACTTCCAAAATCTTTCTTCTGTTTTTAGCAGAATATAGGTCAGAGAAGGCAATGGCACCCTACTCCAGTACTCTTGCCTGGAAAATCCCATGGACAGAGGAGCCTGGTGGGCTGCAGTCCATGGGGTTGCTAAGAGTCGGACACGACTGAGCAACTTCACTTTCACTTTTCACTTTCATGCACTGGAGAAGGAAATGGCAACCCACTCCAGTGTTCTTGCCTGGAGAATCCCAGGGATGGGGGAGCCTGGTGGGCTGCCATCTATGGGGTCGCACAGAGTCGGACACGACTGAAGCAACTTAGCAGCAGCAGCAGCAGCAGTATTTAAGGTCATGACTTGAGCCATTTCAGGGAGCCATTCAGCTTTCCTGGGTATCTCTTATGTATACAGGAGGTGTGTGGTTGTTGTTCAGTCACCCAGTTGAGTCTGACTGTTTGAGACCCCACGCACTGCAGCACGCTGAGCCTTCCTGTCCCTCACCATCTCCCCGAGTTGAGCAGCCCATGCACTGCAACTAGGGTTACCCCCACTCACCACGACTAGAGAAAGCCCACATACTGCAATGAAGACCCAGTACAACCAAAAATAAATTTAAAAAAAAAATTGATGGAGGAAAACAAACAACTTTAATAATATGTATACCTCCTATATAAAATTAACTTTGGCTGCACTGGGTCTTCATCACTGTGTGTGGGCTTTCTCTAGTTGTGGTTAGCAGGGACTATGCTCTAGTTGCAGGGCGCCTGCTTCTCATTCGCATGGCTTCTCCTGTGGCAGAGCAGGAGCTCTAGAGTGCACAGCCTTCAGTAATTTCAATGCATGGGCTCAGTAGCTGTGGCATACAAGCTTAGTTGACCCAAAGCATGTGGCATCTTCCTGGACCAGGGATTGAACCCATGTCCCCTGCATTGGCAAAGAAAGTGAAAGAAAGTGAAGTTGCTCAGTCGTGTCTGACTCTTTGTGACCCCATGGACTGCAGCCTACCAGGCTCCTCCCTCCATGGGATTCTCCAGGCAAGAGTACTGAAGTGGGTTGCCATTTCCTTCTCCAGGCCTGCATTGGCAGGCATGTTCTTAACAAACGGACCACCAGAGAAGTCCTCCATTAATGTTTTATTATAAGGCGGATGGAGGAGGGTCATCTCAGCCAAGACCCTAGAAGAATAGAGGGAAAACTATTTTTCCTTCTGAAGGAAAGTTATGACCAACCTAGACAGCATATTAAGAAGCAGAGACATTACTTTGCCAACAAAGGTCCATCTAGTCAAGGCTATGGTTTTTCCAGTGGTCATGTATGGATGTGAGAGTTGGACTGTGAAGAAAGCTGAGAGCTGAAGAATTGATGCTTTTGAACTGTGGTGTTGGAGAAGACTCTTGAGAGTCCCTTGGACTGCAAGGAGATCCAACCAGTCCATTCTAAAGGAGATCAGTCCTGGGTGTTCTTTGAAAGGACTGATGCTAAAGCTGAAACTCCAGTACTTTGGCCACCTCATGCGAAGAGTTGACTCATTGAAAAAGACTCTGATGCTGGGAGGGATAGGGGGCAGGAGCAGAAGGGGACGACGGAGGATGAGATGGCTGGATGGCATCACTGACTCAATGGACATGAGTTTAAGTAAAGTCCGGGAGTTGGTGATGGACAGGGAGGCCTGGCATGCTGCGATTCATGGGGTCGCAAGGAGTCGGATATGACTGAGCAACTGAACTGAACTGATAAAACAAAAACATATCTCTCTTTCCCATCACAGCTGAGAAAAGACTAAAGAAAGAACAAATTACAAGATGTTTCTAAAAGAAAACTGAAATGAACAGGACCATGTGGGGCCCTCTGGAGTGCAGATATTTTCTACTTCCCTTTCTTGTTTTCAGAAAAAAAAGGCTTCAGCCTTCTACACTGATTCCAAAGAGCAAATTGAAACACTTCCTAATCAGGGAAGTGAGGGAATGCAGAAACAAAGGAGAAACAGTCAAGCAGTCAAGTCAAGGCATCTACTGGGCAAGGTCCTGGTTCCTCCTGAAGGATTATACATAACAATACCTTTCAGTTCTGCAGAAACTAAGGTCCTCACTCAGGTAAAGGATGGTAACTTCAGATTGAGCCCTTGATTACTGGAATACCACCTGGTTTCCTCACCATCACCCAATTAGAAGTCATACACCCTTCAGCCCTCACTCTAAATTTTGCCCATAAAAATTCTCCCCCAAAACTAAATGAGAGTTCCTCTTTTTATGAGCACAAGCCACTCAATCTCCTTGCTTGGCCCTGCAATAAAATTTTCTCTGCTCCAAACTCTGATGTTTTCGTTTGTTTGGCCTTACTGTTAGGCACACAAAGTTGAGTTTGGTGACCGAGTCAGGAGTCTGTGTCCATGGCAGACTGACTCCAGCCAGGAGCAGCCTCTTGGCAACCCACTCCAGTACTCTTGCCTGGCAAATACCATGGATAGAGGAGCCTGGTGGGCTGCAGTCCATGGGGTAGCTAGGAGTCAGACACGACTGAGCAACTTCACTTTCACTTTTCACTTTCATGCATTGGAGAAGGAAATGGCAACCCACTCCAGTGTTCTTACCTGGAGAATCCCAGGGACAGCAGAGCCTGGTGGGCTGCCGTCTATGGGGTCGCACAGAGTGGGACACAACTGAAGTGACTTAGCAGCAGCAGCTGCTGCAGGAGCTCATTTTACTCTGGGGAAGATAAAGGGACTCTTCCTGACAGGCCCCAGCCACCACAGCATGAGGCTTTTTGGAACCAAGAAATGTCCTGAGCTACAATCCATATTCTGCATCACTTGGGGGTGATTTGCTCCAGTTTGTGCAGGCTGAAATTTTCTCTCTATTCTATCCAGGCTCATTGCCTTGCAAGGACTGAGCCACTTTGGGCTCACTGTGAGCCAATCTGGGCTTAAGGCAGGAGGCATATTCTTTTCTGCAAAGCCAAAGGGCCAGGGCCCTTGTCACTGACCACTGGTCTAGTGGCTAGGATCTGGTGCTTTCACTGCTATGACTCAGCTCAGTCTCTGGCTGGGAGCCCAAGCCTTGCTCCAAGACATTGAAGGCTGAGGCCACCCAAGAGCAGGCTCATTGCAAGCCACTCTGGATCTTTCTTTCAAGAGCTGGGCCAATCTGTTTGGAGACCTCCATCTGGCACTGGGAGTAAAATTTTGGACTATACCTCTTCTGATTTTCTGTCTCTGTGACCATACCGTATTAGTTGTTGGTGTTTTTGTGTGTGTTGATTGAATTGGGAAGAGCCACTCTGGCTTGTGCAGGATGGGAAAATTCTACCTGCACCATCTGGGCTCACTTCCCTTTCAGGGACTGAACCATTCAGGACTGATTATAAGACACTCTAGATTCATTCTCTTTCAGGAGCCAGGTCAATCTGGAAGTCTCCATCTGGCACTGGAAGTGGAATTTGGGGGCTACAGCTTGTCTGATCTTTTGTTGGTGGAAACATATTTGTTGTTTTTAAGTATGTCTGTGTGTATCAGTACTAGGATTGGGTGGTTGAGACATCCATGGCCTTTGAGCCCTGACAAGGGTGTTTTCCTTTATTGCATTGGCTTTGAATATAGTGGAACATTGCTTGGAAATTTCCGTTTTGAGGCCTGCTGCTAAGTCACTTCAGTCGTGTCTGACTCTGTGCGACCCCATAGACGGCAGCCCACCAGGCTCCCCGTCCCTGGGATTCTCCAGGCAAGAACACTGGAGTGGGTTGCCATTTCCTTCTCCAGTGCATGAAAGTGAAAAGTGAAAGTGAAGTCACTCAGTCGTGTCCGACTCTTCGCAACCCCACGGATTGCAGCCCACCAGGCTCCTCTGCCCATGGGATTTTCCAGGCAAGAGTACTGGAGTGGGGTGCCATCGCCTTCTCCACTTTTGAGGCCTAGGGAACTGCAACCCTGAGAGACTCGTCTATATTGCACTGGTTTGCTATTTCGCCATGAGTAATTAAGTATGGGTGACAGGAGCGCTTTTATCTTATAGTTCCCGCCGGGTGTTTATGCTCCCATGAATGAAACCAATCCGTATTTCTCTTCCTATGCCTTTGACATGTAGATCACCTATCTGGTTTTAAGGAACTTTAAAATCATAATCTAACTTAAATTTTATTGATCACAGCAGTTGCTGTTGTGGTTTATTAAACATACCTTCTATATCTACGTTCACGATTGATGAGTATAGTGTATTTAAGAGTCAAAATGGCAGCACCTATGGTTCAGACATCCAAAGTAAAAGCAGGTAGTAGTCACAGTGGCGGGAAATTCAGACACATTCATGACAAATTGAATTTTGCAAACTGTATCAGATTTGAGAACAGCATCAGCAATCTCGTCACCTACCACCAACTATCCAACTGTCTGAGTCTGAGTCACTATACACACTCTGAAAATCACACTAATTCGCATAACTAGGATTACAGAAGTTGCCACATCCAGCACAATAATTTCAAATTCATTGGGGGTACCATGCAATCAACTTAAGAGTTCAATATGATGGGGAACACAGGTATACCTGTGCGGATTCATTTCGATATTTGGCAAAACTAATACAATATTGTAGTTTAAAAATAAAATAAAATTTAAAAATAAATAAATTTTAAAAAAAAGAGAGAGTTCAATAGAAGTCCACAAGCTCCTGGCACACTGTAATCTCTATTCATCTTTGTCCCTCAGCAGAAATAGGTTTCTAACTGCACCGCCACAACCACATCAAACATCAATCCTCCCCTGAAACCCTCTTCCCCACTCACCTTAGCATCAGCCCTGCCCAAGACCATCACCACATCAGCCTGAACCCTCACCATAACCCCACTCCCAGAGACAGAACTCCTGGCTCAACTTCGGCTGCCGGCCCGCGCCCCGACGCCCACCGCGACCCCCACCCGCCCTGTCCAACCTCACCTCCTACCACCACCAACAGCAGGAGAACCAGCACAAGCCCAGTAGAATCACCGCCGCCACCAGGTCCAGCAGCCACAGCCCCTCAGGAGAGAGCGAGGCGGGGGATGGGAGGCCTCACGCGGCTCATGATGGAAGCGGCTCGAGGTTGCCACTGTGGCCAAAAGGTTTGCCCCGGGGTTCGGCGGAGGTGGCCTGAATCGTGCTTGGCCTGGAGGTGCAGGGTCCCAGGGTGCTCTGGCGCAGCGCTTAGCAAGAGAAGGTTAAAAGCGTGGGAGTGTCGCGGGAGAGGACAACGGTAGGTGGCAGGCGGAGAGGAAGTAGAAAGGCTTCCCTGACCGGGAATCGAACCCGGGCCGCGGCGGTGAGAGCGCCGAATCCTAACCACTAGACCACCAGGGAGCGTCTGGGACCCACTCTCGCCTGCTCCCACTAAACAAAGCGCCTCCATGCCACCCGCGCGCGCCCCCTTGATGCCAACACACGGACTTTGCAAGTCCAGCCGCCCGCCGGCCCTGTCAGTCCGCCTGCCCTGGCGTGCCGTCTTACTTTGAGCACCCTCAAAACACTGTGCACGCCGTCGCTTCTCGCACACACGCCAAAAGACGCGGGCCACCGGGCTGGCTCCACTCTCCCAGCTCTTTCTCCCACAAACGCCCCTGCCGGGAGGGCGGTGGACCTCAGCAAAAGGTCGGCCCGCTGCGTTGGCCGGGAATCGAACCCGGGTCAACTGCTTGGAAGGCAGCTATGCTCACCACTATACCACCAACGCTACACAGCCCGAGCGGCCTCCAGATCCCAGGCCCGGGGTCGCCACAGTATACTCTCGACGCCGAAGCTGCCGCCGCCTCCGCATCACTGCACCGACGCACCGCGAACCGGGGGATGTGCGCCGCCGCCGGCGCCAGCAGCCAAGCGGCGCCTTATCCGCGCAACCGCTAAGCGGCAGCCGGAGTCTACCGGACCGAACGCCCCGGGGCGGCGCTCACGCAGCCTTACGGCCCTCCGGCCCTTCCTCGCCGCCGCGGCACGCGAACCACTCCGCCTTCAACCGCAGCGGGCAACGAGGGGCACGCAACCTCCAGCACCCAGCTAGCCAAAGCCCTTCTCCAACAGGCGATGGGCGCGGCCACTTCCCACGACGACTTGGGGACACGGGTCCCACCTGCCTGCACGCGTCGCGGCGCTGTGCCGAGCCGCACGGCGCGGACGTGGCGAGCCTAGGAGCCCACCGAGGCAGCCAGTGGGAGTGGGTGCGTGGGCGGCCGGGCGGCCCCGCGGGCCGCAAGCTCCGGCTCTGGTCGGGCAAGGCCGTGGGGTGGCCAAGGAGACCCTCGCTCGGCCGTGGCGACCGTGAGCCCGGCGACCACAAAGGGCTCAGGCTGGAGAGCCGCACGGGGAGAGGGGGTCGACGGTGGCTAGGCCGCGCACCGCGCCCTGGCGCCTCGCCAAAAGGCGGCGGAAAGAGACGAAGGGCCGTTGGGGGCCTAGGGGCAGGACAGAGAGCGACCGCGGCCACCAAAAAGGGTGTGTGGCCTCCCCGTCGGGGAATCGAACCCCGGTCTCCCGCGTGACAGGCGGGGATACTCACCACTATACTAACGAGGACGGCGGCGACCGTCCTACCGCCCGGCCGCTCACGGGCTCTCGGGCTGCCTGCCGACGCGACCCCTGCCCAGCACGGGCCCCCGGCCACCGCGGGTCTCGACCCAACCGCGCACCCAACCAACCGCCTCCGTCATAGTGGCAGCCCGCCACCCCGACAGGCCCCGGACCCCCGGGGCACTGGACACTCCTCAGTGCGCGCCGCCTCTTGCTTCCAACGTGGGCATTCCGCCGGGAGAAGGGGGCCCGAGAAGCCAAGCGAGGCTGTGAGGACACGGTGGGCGCGCGCGGGCCGGCGTCGGGCCAGGAGGGGCGCGGCTGGGGAGGGGCCGGCACGCCGAGGGCATGGCTGGGCCCGGGGCGCAACAGGCGGCCGAGCCAGGCGCCTCGGCCGGCCGCCGCGCGCCAGCTCCGTCGACACCAACCCCGGACGGCCGCCTGCCCGCCTGCCTGCCTGGCGCGGCGCAGTGCGCAGCACGCCAAGGGCGCCGGGGCTCGCGCCGCGTCAGGTCCCAGCCAGGCGAGCGGCCACGCGCCCAGCCAGACTCGCCGTCAGGATGGCCGAGCGGTCTAAGGCGCTGCGTTCAGGTCGCAGTCTCCCCTGGAGGCGTGGGTTCGAATCCCACTCCTGACAAGCCAGCCTTTTGGCCCGCCGGACAAACGCGCCCGTCCTCCCCGCGCCACTGCCTTGCTCCACACACGCCCCGCCTCCCGCCACCTGCACCCCCACCCCAGGAACCTTCAGTCCTCCTCAGCGCATCTTTCCTCCCCAGCTGGCTGCAGCTGCAGCTGCTGGTTTTCCTGCCTCCCCGCCTCCCCCTCGCCCACCCTCCCACTCCCACGGCCCCGCCCCGCCCCCGCAGCGCCGAAGCACGCAGCCCCGCGGCGGCTGGCAAGCCCTCCTCGCGTCGCCGGCGCTCCGACTTCTGCGGGGAAACGGCCAACTCGCTCTCCCAGCCTTGCTTGCATGTCCGCCCCCGGCCGCTCTCCCTCCGGCCGGCACCCTGTCCTCCGCACCCGCCCCGCCGGCCCGCCTGCGCTCCCCAGTCACACCGAGGCGGCCGAGCCCCCGCCTTGCCCGCCAGGGGGGTGCTGCGTGCCCTCGACGCTTCTGCGCCTTGCGGCCTTGGCCGCGCCACACCTGCCTGCCGCCCGCCAGGGACACGTGCCTCCCAGCCTTCCTGCTGGCCAGCGAACACCGGTCTTCCTGGCACCAGTCCGTCCCGGGAAGGGTGCTTCTCTGGGGAGGAAGCGGAAGCCCTGCGTGCCCGTGCAGCCCACCCACAGGCGCCCGGCCGGCGCCCCCGATCTCGGCGCCACTGCGCCCGTTGCCGGGGGAAGCCGCTGCCCGGGCCGGAGCCAAGCCCTTCCTGAGCGCGCTCCCTGCCTCAGCCGGCAGTCCCCGAGCCAGGAGCCGCTCTGCCAAAGGGCCCCTCCTCACCAGCACCACCACCTCGTCAGAGCCGGACCTCGGGCGCGCGGTCCGCCAGAGAGTACGAGCCGGCCTCACACGCCTTTGGGTCGGGAAACGGCGTTCGCTGAGAGGAACGTCGGCGCGCGGCAGCAGCGACCACGCAGCGCCTGCGCCTGCACCTGACAGCGATCTCGGCGCCAGGCAGACGGCGTCGGCTCCCGGCCCCCTCGGGCGACACCGACAGGGTCGCGGCGGCCGTGGTCGGCGCAGAAGGCGCGCGACGGGCCGAGTGGAACCCTCCGAGAGCGCCGCGCCCTGTGGTCCTGCACGTGCCCGGATCCTGGCTTTCAGGTCGCCCCCCGCCCCCCACTTCCATCCCCACCGTCGTCTCCTGCTCCGATGGAGCAGATAGATGCCGACGGGCGACGGCCGAGCAGTGAGCAGTGAGCAGTGCCGGGCGGGTGGCGGTCAGCGCCTCTGGGGCAGCGTCGGGCGGCGTTGGCCATCGGTGCATGGGTGGTTCAGTGGTAGAATTCTCGCCTGCCACGCGGGAGGCCCGGGTTCGATTCCCGGCCCATGCAGCCGCAGCGTCCCCTTTTGGTCCCGCAGTGCAGCCCCAGAGCCCAGCTAGGTCTGCCGGCTGAAAGGCGCTCCAGGCAGCGCTCCTGCAACCGCTGGCTGCTACCTGCCGCCCGCTGCCTCTCCCGCGCAGACGCCCACCACCCCGCCCCACCCCACCCCACCCAGAAAAGGCCCTGCTGCCAAGCCTCCGTGGCCCCAAGCCCTGCGGGCTCAGCCGCCCGTGCGTCCAGGCGCCTTTCTTGTGTTTGCTCGCTTCCTCACCCGGACCCAGCCGGGGGCTCAGGGATTGCACTTGGAAGGAATAGCCCACGGCTGGCAGCCGCCCGCACCACCTCTTCAAGACCTTTCACAACGTCCGTCTCCAAGCTCCCTGCCTCACTCTCCCCACACTCCGAGAATCAATCACACTACGTTTGCACAGTCAGGAGCAAGGAAGTTGCCACATCTGGCAAGCATACCTCCCTTTCGCCTGGAGGGTCCCTGGACCAGCGTCTTGCAGGAGGAGTTCCAAAGAAGTCCACCAGCTCCCGTCCCTCGGCAGAAATGGGTCTCCAACAGGGACGGCCTCACCGCCTCAAACACCACCCCAAACACCACCCCATGCCCCTGAAACCCTGTTGCGCGCCTCACCTCAGCATCAGCCCTGCCCCAAGAGCACCACCACCTCAGCCTGCACCCTCACCGTGCCCCTACTTCCCCAAACGCAACCCCCATCCCACCCCCACCCGGCTCCCCACCTCCACCATTTGCACACCACCCCCCCCCCCCCAACGCCCAGGTCCTCCCTGAGCCATTCCAAATCCCAGGCTGTCCAGGAACCTGCCTTTGCATTTGGCGCACTGGTCTGCCTCCCCCCACCCCCTACCCCAGGCCAGGGCCTGCTCCTCCTTCTGCTTCTTCCAACACGAGGAGAACTGCCTTACAGTCCTGGGTTAGTCTCAGGTGCTCGGCAAAGTGATTCAGTCCCCTGTTCTTTTCCAGGGGATTTTCCAGTGTAGGTTAAGGCGAGACACGAATACAGTTGTCATGCTACAGAGGAAAGCTCTGTTGCTCATCGACTGTAAGTACAGTATTTCCTATCTCTTGATCCGACTCCAACTTCGTCCCTCCCCTGCCTTTCCCCTTGGCTAGCCCTATGCACGTTCTCTCCGTCTCCAGGTCGGTTTCCCCTTTGCACATAGATTCACTGGTATTCGTTGTTCGAGTCCACAGAGCTTTGTCCCTCTCCACCCGACTCACTTCAGTCAGCGGACCCTTCTGTGGGTCCGTGCGGCGTTGCGGCCCATGGCGATGGCCGCTGCTACTTGACGGCTGCGTCATATTCCACGGTACGTATTTGCCTCACCTTCTCGTGCCGGCCACGGGTCGACGGGCACGTGAGCGTTTCCCACGTCTCGGCTACGGCACCGAGGGCTGCGATGACCCTGGGGGATGCCCGCCTCTCTTCCCATTGGGCGTGTTGTCTTTTCCCGATGAGTAGCCGGGATTGGGTCTGCTGGATCATCATGTGAGCTCTTCTTTGTCCTACTGTTGGACCGATCCTCGACGGATTGACTTCCCCGGAGTGGCAGTTGTTGTTCTGGAAGTGTACAACTACAGCCTGGTGCCCGTGTCTGCTGTACAACGTTGTGATTCACACCTGTGCGTGTAGGATGAGGGTTTCAGATCGGTTTCCGTTACAGGTGGTGACAGGATATGGGATCTCATTCCCTGTAGTATCCCGTGTCTCCTTGTTGCTCCTCTCCTTTCTACGCAGTACTGGTACGGTACATCCGTTGAGCCCGGCTCCTCATCCATCCCTCCGTCCGTGACTCTGCCCTTGGGAAGCCCGAGGCTGCTTTCCCGAGTCTGAGAGTCTGTCGCTGGTTGCCACAGGGGTGAATTTGTACAACACTTAAGATTCCGCCCATCTGTGACCCTGCCTGTTTGACTTCCCTCACCAAGGGTAATATTCTGCAGCTCCAGCTTCCGCTGCTGCTGCCAGTGACACTATTGGACTCGCGTGGATGGCTCAGTGCCATCCCATTCTCTCCCTGTCTCTGGTATGGCACCTACGTGGGTGAGCCGTTGGGGATGGGCACTAGGGTTTCCTCCACGTCTCGGCTTCGGCAAACGGCGCTGCTACGACCGTGGGGTTTGCACGTGTCTTTCCGAATGAAGAGTTGCGGCTCTCACGGGTATGTACCCAGGGTGGGATTGGGACAGCGCGCCTGTTTCCCGCCGACTTACTTGCCTGTTGATTTCGTTTCTTCTGCAAAGCCGACTCCAGTGTCGGAGTCACGGTTGTTGCTCAAGTACAGTGGGTTTCCAATATTGTGCTCGTTTCCGGTGGACCGCAAAGTGCTTCTGTTTCCCGTGTACAGATTTTGGATTTCATGTATGTTTTCAGATTCTTGTCCACTCGAGGGGATTCCAGGGTACTGACGCTTATTCCCTGTGTTGAACTGGATCACCTTGGCGCTTCTCCCTTTATCCAGGGTCCTGCGAATCTGTTCGTCCCAGCTGCACACGCATCCCTCCAGCGCTGCCTTTCCGCTGGCGTTCCCCTGAGGTGGCTTTCTGCGTGAGTGGGTTTCTCCTCGGCAAATAGCTCCGTTTTGTATTCTTTCACACGTTCCACATGCCTTTGTCCAACGCGGTCTGACGTGCTTCACCAAGTGTAAGAGTCTCTAGGTCCATCATTGCTTGTGACAAGTGGCAACACTGGACTTATTTCTTTATGACTGAGTGATGGTTCCATGCTACATCTGTGCCACCTCTTCTCGGGCCCGCCACGTGTGGATGGGCGCTGGGGTTTGCTCCGTGTCTTGGCCATGGCAAACAGTGTCGCCGTGTCCGTGGCGGTGTGGGCACCCTCAGACCTCCCCGAGGTTTGCCCTCTGCGGGTGTGTACCCTGGAGGGACGGCTGTGCTCGGTCACGTGGGAGCTCTCCTTGGTCCTCGTGAAATCTCAGCCACCGGAGCTCCCAACCACCACCCCCCATCCCACCCTGTGCCCCCAGCCATGTCACACCCGAGACTGGACATTTGCTCCTGATGAGTGGTGACTTTGGTCTCTGGGGCGGTACGGCGGGCCCACCCATCTCGGACCAGGTCTGGCCCCCGTCTGGCACCCCGTTTCTGTCGTTGGCTTGCCTGCGTCCTCAGCCCACCGCTGAGCCTGAGCAGCCTGCGGCACCGCGCACCAGTGTGGCTCGCCCGCTCACCCGCTACCCCGCCCAAATGAATGGAGTGCTCCCCCACCATCTTCCTCATGCCACAGCCCCATCACTGTCACGGCCTGCCCTCTGCCTTTCCCTCCAGACTCCAGGCTCGGCCCCATCCGCCTCCCCCCCCAACCCCGCCCCGCCACCATCGCCCCGGAGCTCGGGCCACCCCTCGCACGTCCTGCCCTGGCCTGGCCTGCCCTGCCCTGAGGTTCACCAGTGCGGGCCTCCCTCCGGCTCCGCAGACCCACCCCGACCCCACGCCCACCCCTACCTCCCGCAGATCCGTCCCAGCCTCTCACATGGGCCTGGCAGGGCTTCGCCACCGCGCCCATGCTCCTGCAGAGGGCCTGCTCCAGTGGCCTGCCGATCTTTCGGCCAGGTTCCCGCGAGCCCCACCCATCCCTTCATGCTGGCCCTCCAGGAAGACTCCACCCAAGCACCCCTGGGCCTGCCTGCCAGCCCCTCGGCTCGCCGCCGCCCCCTCTCCCTGCGATGATCGCTCTGCCCAGGTCCCTGATCCACGTGGGGCGCCCACCAGCCATGGCCCCAAGCACCTTCGTCCCATAGTCTCCCCCACGCACGCTGATGCCCACGGCCCCGGCAGGGGCCTCAAGGAAACCTCCTTTGGCCACGGCAAGCACACGTCGGGCCACGGGGGCTCCTTTCCCATAGGGGACAGGCGCCATCCCACCCGAGTGTGCCGCCCTCGCCGCACTTTGGTGCCCTTGGTCGGCCGTCCACTTCCCCTCCGAAGGACACAGTCCTTGAACGGACGTGGAATGAAACCCTTTGGGGAAAGACGACCTCGAGATTGGCCCAAGGGGAGACTGTGGTGGGCGATTACCCTCGGGGAGAGTTCCTAGGGGAAGACAATGACAGGTTGGCGAGAGGGATGGAGTGGATCCTGGATAGACAGTTGGATGAGAATGGGAAACTCGTAGACGTCATAACTAGGGGAGGGGTGCGGGGAACAGGGCGCTGTGCGTGTGTGTGTGTGTGGGTGGGTGTGTGGGTGTGTGTGTGTGTGTGTGTGGGTGGGTGGGTGGGTGGGTGTGGGTGTGCGCGCGCCCCAGTGCCCACCTTTGGTTACGAGTGGGGGAGGGAGGCCTGGGGAAATCTTGCCTCAGTCCGGTAGGATTGAGAGCTGTGGTCAGGCAAGGGAAACACCCTGACGGTCGGGTTGTCCTCCCTGGCAGGCATCGCTGCCTCGAGCGCATCTGCCGCCTCCAGGCTGGTGGGCTAGCTTTGCCCAGCCGGGCCGGCCCGCCCCGCCCGGATCTGCGAGCTCTCTCACTTCCACTAAGCGGTGGTGGGATTCGAGGCACAGGTCCACATCCATCTTCACCCCTTTGCCTCGGGGACAGCGAAGAAGAACTAAAGAGCCCCTTGAGGAAAGTGAAAGAGGAGAGTGAAAACGTTGGCTTCAAACTCAACATTCAGACAACTAAGATCATGGCATCCCGTCCCATCACTTCATGGCAAATAGACGGGGAAAGAACGGAAAGCGGGAAAGACTTCATTTTGGGGGGCTGCCCCAAAGCACTGCAGACGCCGGCCGCGCCGGCGAAATGAAAAGACGTTCGCTCCTTGGGAGAAAAGCTATGACCAACCTGGACAGCATGTCGCAAAGCAGAGACGAGGTCTGTGACGAGGGGCTGTCTCGGGAAAGCTACGGTTTCTCCAGCGGTCACGTACAGATGTGAGAGGTGGAGTATAAAGAAGGATGAGTGCCGAAGAATTGATGCTTTTGGACTGCGGTGTTGGAGAAGACTCTTGAGAGTCCCTTGGACTGCGAGGAGACCCATCCCGTCCATCCTAGAGGAAATCAGTCCTGAATATTCATTAGAAGGACTGAGGCTGAAGCCGAAACGCCAATCCTCTGGCCACCCGACCCGCAAAACTGATTCACGGGGAAAGACCCTGATGGAAGGCAGGAGGAGACCGGGACGACCCGACAGAAGACGAGAGGCTTGGATGGCATCCCCGACTGGACGGACATGAGTTTGAGCAAGCCTCGAGAGTTGGTGATGGACAGGGAAGCCTGGCTGCTACAGTGCCCTGAGCGACTGAACTGATCCCGATGCCTCCCGGGCGCCGTGGTCCGCCTCTCAGAGCCCACTCAAGACCAGAACCCTCTTGGAGACACCAGCACCATACGGGAGTCACAGCCAGCCCGGGACCTGGCGCGCAGTGGCCAAGCCGCCCAGAGACGGGGCTGGCATGAGGGACATGGGAAGGCAGGCGTGTCCGTGGCCACTGGCCCCCACTCCCCGAGGCACAGCCCCTTCGCTCACCTTCGGCTGCGGCCACCGCCCCTGCCGCTGCTGGCCCCCGCTGGCGACCACCACAGCTCGCGCCCCTACCCCCGCCCCTATCCCCACCCCGCCCTATCCCACCCCACCTCCTCACCCCACCCCCCGCGCCCCCCCCCCGCCCCCCACAGCAGGAGAACCAACACAAGCCCAGGAGCATCACCGCCGCCACCAGGGCCAGCAGCCGCAGCCCCTCAGGAGGGAGGGAGGCGGGGGATGGGAGGCCTCAGGCCGGTCGTGGTGAAAGCGGCGCGAGGTTGCCACCGCGGCCAACAAAGGTTTGCCCCGGGGGACGGCGGAGGTGGCCTGAATCGTGCTTGGGCTGGAGGTGCAGGGTCCCGGGGGCCTCTGGCGCAGTGCTGAGCTGCTAGGTCGCGTCAGTCCTGTCCGACTCTGTGCGACCCCATAGACGGCAGCCCACCAGGCTCCCCCGTCCCTGGGATTCTCCAGGCAAGAACACTGGAGTGGCTTGCCATTTCCTTCTGCAATGCATGCAAGTGAAAAGTGAAAGTGAAGTCGCTCGGTCCTATGGGACTTTTAGCGACCCCATGGTCTGCAGCCTCCCAGGCTCCTCCGTCCATGGGGTTTTCCAGGCAGGAGGACTGGAGTGGGTTGCCATTGCGTAGGCTAAAAGGGTAAAGGTGGGAGGGTCGCCGGCGAGGATCCCGGCAGGTGGCAGGCCTCCGGAGAGGAAGAAGAAAGGCTTCCCTGACCGGGAATCGAACCCGGGCCGCGGCGGTGAGAGCGCCGAATCCTAACCACTAGACCACCAGGGAGCGTCGGGGCCAGGCCCTCGCCTGCTCCCGCTGAACCCAGCGCCTCCATGCCACCCGCCCGCGCCACCTTGCCGCCCACACCCGGCCTTTGCAAGTCCAGCCGCCCGCCGGCCGCGTCAGTCCTCCTGCCTTGGCGTGCCGTCTTGCTTTCAGCCCCCTCAAAACACTGCGCGCGCCGCCGGCTTCTCGCACACACGCCAAAAGCCGCGGGCCAGCGGGCTGGCTCCCCGCTCCCAGCTCTCTCTCCCCCGCCATCGCCCCTGCCGGGAGGGCGGTGCAGCTCAGCAAAAGGTCGGCCCGCTGCGTTGGCCGGGAATCGAACCCGGGTCAACTGCTTGGAAGGCAGCTATGCTCACCACTATACCACCAACGCTACACAGCCCGGGCGGCCGCCGGACGCCGGCCCCGGGATCGCCCCAGCATAATCTAGCCGCCGCCGCCGCCGCCGCCGCCGCCCCTGCCGCCCCTGCCGCCCCTGCCGCCCCTGCCGCCACCGCCTCCGCATCCCTGCCCCGACGCCCCGTCAGCCGGAGGCTCTGCGCCGCCGTCGGCGCCACCAGCAGCCGCGCGGCGCCCCATGCGCGTCGGCGCTACGCCGTTGCCGTGGTCCACCGGCCCGACGGCCTTGCGGCCCTGCGGCCCTTCGCTCCCCGCCGCGGCCCGCGAACGCCTCCGCCCTCACCTCCGGCGGGCAACGCGGGGCACGCAGCTTCCCGCACCCAGCTGGCCAAAGCCCTTCTCCACCGGGCGCTGGGCGCGCCCACTTCCCACGACGACTTGGGGACACGGGACCCAGCTGCCTGCACGCGTCGCGGCGCTGTGCCGAGCCGCACGGCGGGGGCGTCGCGAGCCTAGGAGCCCACTGAGGCGGCCAGTGGGAGTGGGTGCGTGGGCGGCCGGGCGGCCCCGCGGGCCGCAAGCTCCGGCTCTGGTCGGGCAAGGCCGTGGGGTGGCCAAGGAGGCCCTCGCTCGGCCGTGGCGACCGTGCGCCCGGCGACCACAAAGGGCTCGGGCTGGAGGCCCGCACGGGGAGAGGGGGTCGACGGTGGCTAGGCCGCGCACCGCGCCCTGGCGCCTCGCCCAAAGGCGGCGGGACCAGACGAAGGGCCTCTGGGGGCCTGGCGGCAGGACAGAGAGCGACCGCGGCCACCAAAAAGGGTGTGTGGCCTCCCCGTCGGGGAATCGAACCCCGGTCTCCCGCGTGACAGGCGGGGATACTCACCACTATACTAACGAGGACGGCGGCGACCGTCCTACCGCCCGGCCGCTCACGGGCTCTCGGGCTGCCTGCCGACGCGACCCCTGCCCAGCACGGGCCCCCGGCCACCGCGGGTCCCGACCCAACCGCGCACCCAACCCACCGCCTCGCTCACAGCGGCAGCCCGCCACCCCGACAGGGCCCCGGACCCCCGCGGCACTGGACACTCCCCAGGGCGCGCCGCCTCTTGCCTCCCACGCGGGCATTCCGCCGGGAGAAGGGGGCCCGAGAAGGCAAGCGAGGCTGCGAGGACACGGTGGGCGCGCGCCGGCCGGCGTCGGGCCAGGAGAGGCGCGGCTGGGGAGGGGCCGGCCCGCCCACGGCCCGGCTGGGTCCGGGGCGCGGCCAGCCGCCGAGCCAGGCGCCTCGGCCGGCCGCCGCGCGCCGGCTCCGTCGACACCCACCCCGGACGGCCGCCTGCCTGCCTGCCTGCCTGCCTGCCTGCCTGCCTAGCGCGGCGGGGCGCGGCGCGCGGCCCGCCAAGGGCGCCGGGGCTCGCGCCGCGTCGGGTCCCAGCCAGGCGAGCGGCCACGCGCCCAGCCAGGCCCGCCGTCAGGATGGCCGAGCGGTCTAAGGCGCTGCGTTCAGGTCGCAGTCTCCCCTGGAGGCGTGGGTTCGAATCCCACTCCTGACAAGCCAGCCTTTTGGCCCGCCGGACAAACGCGCCCGTCCTCCCCGCGCCACTGCCTTGCTCCACACACGCGCCGCCTCCCGCCACCTGCACCCCCACCCCAGGAACCTTCAGTCCTCCTCAGCGCATCTTTCCTCCCCAGCTGGCTGCAGCTGCAGCTGCTGGTTTTCCTGCCTCCCCGCCTCCCCCTCGCCCACCCTCGCCCACCCTCCCACTCCCACGGCCCCGCCCCGCCCCCGGCCGCACCGAAGCACGCAGCCCCGCGGCGGCTGGCAAGGCCTCCTCGCGTCGCCGGCGCTCCGACTTCTGCCGGGGAACGGCCAACTCGCTCTCGCAGCCTTGCTTCCACGTCCGCCCCCGGCCGCTCTCCCTCCGGCCGGCACCCTGTCCTCCGCACCCGCCCCGCCGGCCCGCCTGCGCTCCCCAGTCACACCGAGGCGGCCGAGCCCCCGCCTTGCCCGCCAGGGGGTGCTGCGTGCCCTCGACGCTTCTGCGCCTTGCGGCCTTGGCCGCGCCACACCTGCCTGCCGCCCGCCAGGGACACGTGCCTCCCAGCCTTCCTGCTGGCCAGCGAACACCGGTCTTCCTGGCACCAGTCCGTCCCGGGAAGGGTGCTCCTCTGGGGAGGGAGCAGAAGCCCTACGTGCCCGTGCAGCCCGCCCACCGGCGCCCGGCCGGCGCCCCCGGCCTTCCCGGGGGAAGCCGCTGCCCGGGCCGGAGCCAAGCCCTTCCAGAGCGCGCTCCCTGCCTCAGCCGGCAGTCCCCGAGCCAGGAGCCGCTCTGCCAAAGGGCCCCTCCTCACCAGCACCACCACCCCGTCAGAGCCGGACCTCGGGCGCGCGGTCCGCCAGAGCGCACGAGCCGGCCTCACACGCCTTTGGGTCGGGACCCGGCGTTCGCTGAGAGGAACGTCGGCGCGCGGCAGCAGCGACCACGCAGCGCCTGCGCCTGCACCTGACAGGGATCTCGGCGCCGGGCGGGAGGCGTCGGCTCCCGGCCCCCTCGGGCGACACCGACAGGGTCGCGGCGGCCGTGGTCGGCGCAGAAGGCGCGCGACGGGCCGAGTGGAACCCTCCGGGAGCGCCGCGCCCTGTGGTCCTGCACGTGCCCGGATCCTGGCTTTCAGGTCGCCCCCTCTCCCCGCTCCCCACCGTCGTCTCCTGCTCCGATGGAGCAGATAGATGCCGACGGGCGAGCAGTGAGCAGTGAGCAGTGCCGGGCGGGTGGCGGTCAGCGCCTCTGGGGCAGCGTCGGGCGGCGTTGGCCATCGGTGCATGGGTGGTTCAGTGGTAGAATTCTCGCCTGCCACGCGGGAGGCCCGGGTTCGATTCCCGGCCCATGCAGCCACAGCGTCCCCTTTTGGTCCCGCAGTGCAGCCCCAGAGCCCAGCTAGGTCTGCCGGCTGAAAGGCGCTCCAGGCAGCGCTCCTGCAACCGCTGGCTGCTACCTGCCGCCCGCTGCCTCTCCCGCGCAGACGCCCACCACCCCGCCCCACCCCACCCCACCCAGAAAAGGCCCTGCTGCCAAGCCTCCGTGGCCCCAAGCCCTGCGGGCTCAGCCGCCCGTGCGTCCAGGCGCCTTTCTTGTGTTTGCTCGCTTCCTCACCCGGACCCAGCCGGGGGCTCAGGGATTGCACTTGGAAGGAATAGCCCACGGCTGGCAGCCGCCCGCACCACCTCTTCAAGACCTTTCACCACGTCCGTCTCCAAGCTCCCTGCCTCACTCTCCCCACACTCCGAGAATCAATCACACTACGTTTGCACAGCCAGGAGCAAGGATGTTGCCACATCTGGCAAGCATACCTCCCTTTCGCCTGGAGGGTCCCTGGACCAGCGTCTTGCAGGAGGAGTTCCAAAGAAGTCCACCAGCTCCCGTCCCTCGGCAGAAATGGGTCTCCAACAGGGACGGCCTCACCGCCTCAAACACCACCCCAAACACCACCCCATGCCCCTGAAACCCTGTTGCGCGCCTCACCTCAGCATCAGCCCTGCCCCAAGAGCACCACCACCTCAGCCTGCACCCTCACCGTGCCCCTACTTCCCCAAACGCAACCCCCATCCCACCCCCACCCGGCTCCCCACCTCCACCATTTGCACACCACCCCCCCCAACGCCCAGGTCCTCCCTGAGCCATTCCAAATCCCAGGCTGTCCAGGAACCTGCCTTTGCATTTGGCGCACTGGCCTGCCTCCCCCCACCCCCTACCCCAGGCCAGGGCCTGCTCCTCCTTCTGCTTCTTCCAACACGAGGAGAACTGCTTTACAGTCCTGGGTTAGTCTCAGGTGCTCGGCAAAGTGATTCAGTCCCCTGTTCTTTTCCAGGGGATTTTCCAGTGTAGGTTAAGGCGAGACACGAATACAGTTGTCATGCTACAGAGGAAAGCTCTGTTGCTCATCGACTGTAAGTACAGTATTTCCTATCTCTTGATCCGACTCCAACTTCGTCCCTCCCCTGCCTTTCCCCTTGGCTAGCCCTATGCACGTTCTCTCCGTCTCCAGGTCGGTTTCCCCTTTGCACATAGATTCACTGGTATTCGTTGTTCGAGTCCACAGAGCTTTGTCCCTCTCTACCCGACTCACTTCAGTCAGCGGACCCTTCTGTGGGTCCGTGCGGCGTTGCGGCCCATGGCGATGGCCGCTGCTACTTGACGGCTGCGTCATATTCCACGGTACGTATTTGCCTCACCTTCTCGTGCCGGCCACGGGTCGACGGGCACGTGAGCGTTTCCCACGTCTCGGCTACGGCACCGAGGGCTGCGATGACCCTGGGGGATGCCCGCCTCTCTTCCCATTGGGCGTGTTGTCTTTTCCCGATGAGTAGCCGGGATTGGGTCTGCTGGATCATCATGTGAGCTCTTCTTTGTCCTACTGTTGGACCGATCCTCGACGGATTGACTTCCCCGGAGTGGCAGTTGTTGTTCTGGAAGTGTACAACTACAGCCTGGTGCCCGTGTCTGCTGTACAACGTTGTGATTCACACCTGTGCGTGTAGGATGAGGGTTTCAGATCGGTTTCCGTTACAGGTGGTGACAGGATATGGGATCTCATTCCCTGTAGTATCCCGTGTCTCCTTGTTGCTCCTCTCCTTTCTACGCAGTACTGGTACGGTACATCCGTTGAGCCCGGCTCCTCATCCATCCCTCCGTCCGTGACTCTGCCCTTGGGAAGCCCGAGGCTGCTTTCCCGAGTCTGAGAGTCTGTCGCTGGTTGCCACAGGGGTGAATTTGTACAACACTTAAGATTCCGCCCATCTGTGACCCTGCCTGTTTGACTTCCCTCACCAAGGGTAATATTCTGCAGCTCCAGCTTCCGCTGCTGCTGCCAGTGACACTATTGGACTCGCGTGGATGGCTCAGTGCCATCCCATTCTCTCCCTGTCTCTGGTATGGCACCTATGTGGGTGAGCCGTTGGGGATGGGCACTAGGGTTTCCTCCACGTCTCGGCTTCGGCAAACGGCGCTGCTACGACCGTGGGGTTTGCACGTGTCTTTCCGAATGAAGAGTTGCGGCTCTCACGGGTATGTACCCAGGGTGGGATTGGGACAGCTCGCCTGTTTCCCGCCGACTTACTTGCCTGTTGATTTCGTTTCTTCTGCAAAGCCGACTCCAGTGTCGGAGTCACGGTTGTTGCTCAAGTACAGTGGGTTTCCAATATTGTGCTCGTTTCCGGTGGACCGCAAAGTGCTTCTGTTTCCCGTGTACAGATTTTGGATTTCATGTATGTTTTCAGATTCTTGTCCACTCGAGGGGATTCCAGGGTACTGACGCTTATTCCCTGTGTTGAACTGGATCACCTTGGCGCTTCTCCCTTTATCCAGGGTCCTGCGAATCTGTTCGTCCCAGCTGCACACGCATCCCTCCAGCGCTGCCTTTCCGCTGGCGTTCCCCTGAGGTGGCTTTCTGCGTGAGTGGGTTTCTCCTCGGCAAATAGCTCCGTTTTGTATTCTTTCACACGTTCCACATGCCTTTGTCCAACGCGGTCTGACGTGCTTCACCAAGTGTAAGAGTCTCTAGGTCCATCATTGCTTGTGACAAGTGGCAACACTGGACTTATTTCTTTATGACTGAGTGATGGTTCCATGCTACATCTGTGCCACCTCTTCTCGGGCCCGCCACGTGTGGATGGGCGCTGGGGTTTGCTCCGTGTCTTGGCCATGGCAAACAGTGTCGCCGTGTCCGTGGCGGTGTGGGCACCCTCAGGCCTCCCCGAGGTTTGCCCTCTGCGGGTGTGTACCCTGGAGGGACGGCTGTGCTCGGTCACGTGGGAGCTCTCCTTGGTCCTCGTGAAATCTCAGCCACCGGAGCTCCCAACCACCACCCCCCATCCCACCCTGTGCCCCCAGCCATGTCACACCCGAGACTGGACATTTGCTCCTGATGAGTGGTGACTTTGGTCTCTGGGGCGGTACGGCGGGCCCACCCATCTCGGACCAGGTCTGGCCCCCGTCTGGCACCCCGTTTCTGTCGTTGGCTTGCCTGCGTCCTCAGCCCACCGCTGAGCCTGAGCAGCCTGCGGCACCGCGCACCAGTGTGGCTCGCCCGCTCACCCGCTACCCCGCCCAAATGAATGGAGTGCTCCCCCACCATCTTCCTCATGCCACAGCCCCATCACTGTCACGGCCTGCCCTCTGCCTTTCCCTCCAGACTCCAGGCTCGGCCCCATCCGCCTCCCCCCCACCCCCCGCCCCGCCACCATCGCCCCGGAGCTCGGGCCACCCCTCCCACGTCCTGCCCTGGCCTGGCCTGCCCTGCCCTGAGGTTCACCAGTGCGGGCCTCCCTCCGGCTCCGCAGACCCACCCCGACCCCACGCCCACCCCTACCTCCCGCAGATCCGTCCCAGCCTCTCACATGGGCCTGGCAGGGCTTCGCCACCGCGCCCATGCTCCTGCAGAGGGCCTGCTCCAGTGGCCTGCCGATCTTTCGGCCAGGTTCCCTCGAGCCCCACCCATCCCTTCATGCTGGCCCTCCAGGAAGACTCCACCCAAGCACCCCTGGGCCTGCCTGCCAGCCCCTCGGCTCGCCGCCGCCCCCTCTCCCTGCGATGATCGCTCTGCCCAGGTCCCTGATCCACGTGGGGCGCCCACCAGCCATGGCCCCAAGCACCTTCGTCCCATAGTCTCCCCCACGCACGCTGATGCCCACGGCCCCGGCAGGGGCCTCAAGGAAACCTCCTTTGGCCACGGCAAGCACACGTCGGGCCACGGGGGCTCCTTTCCCATAGGGGACAGGCGCCATCCCACCCGAGTGTGCCGCCCTCGCCGCACTTTGGTGCCCTTGGTCGGCCGTCCACTTCCCCTCCGAAGGACACAGTCCTTGAACGGACGTGGAATGAAACCCTTTGGGGAAAGACGACCTCGAGATTGGCCCAAGGGGAGACTGTGGTGGGCGATTACCCTCGGGGAGAGTTCCTAGGGGAAGACAATGACAGGTTGGCGAGAGGGATGGAGTGGATCCTGGATAGACAGTTGGATGAGAATGGGAAACTCGTAGACGTCATAACTAGGGGAGGGGTGCGGGGAACAGGGCGCTGTGCGTGTGTGTGTGTGTGGGTGGGTGTGTGGGTGTGTGTGTGTGTGTGTGTGGTGGGTGGGTGGGTGGGTGTGGGTGTGCGCGCGCCCCAGTGCCCACCTTTGGTTACGAGTGGGGGAGGGAGGCCTGGGGAAATCTTGCCTCAGTCCGGTAGGATTGAGAGCTGTGGTCAGGCAAGGGAAACACCCTGACGGTCGGGTTGTCCTCCCTGGCAGGCATCGCTGCCTCGAGCGCATCTGCCGCCTCCAGGCTGGTGGGCTAGCTTTGCCCAGCCGGGCCGGCCCGCCCCGCCCGGATCTGCGAGCTCTCTCACTTCCACTAAGCGGTGGTGGGATTCGAGGCACAGGTCCACATCCATCTTCACCCCTTTGCCTCGGGGACAGCGAAGAAGAACTAAAGAGCCCCTTGAGGAAAGTGAAAGAGGAGAGTGAAAACGTTGGCTTCAAACTCAACATTCAGACAACTAAGATCATGGCATCCCGTCCCATCACTTCATGGCAAATAGACGGGGAAAGAACGGAAAGCGGGAAAGACTTCATTTTGGGGGCTGCCCCAAAGCACTGCAGACGCCGGCCGCGCCGGCGAAATGAAAAGACGTTCGCTCCTTGGGAGAAAAGCTATGACCAACCTGGACAGCATGTCGCAAAGCAGAGACGAGGTCTGTGACGAGGGGCTGTCTCGGGAAAGCTACGGTTTCTCCAGCGGTCACGTACAGATGTGAGAGGTGGAGTATAAAGAAGGATGAGTGCCGAAGAATTGATGCTTTTGGACTGCGGTGTTGGAGAAGACTCTTGAGAGTCCCTTGGACTGCGAGGAGACCCATCCCGTCCATCCTAGAGGAAATCAGTCCTGAATATTCATTAGAAGGACTGAGGCTGAAGCCGAAACGCCAATCCTCTGGCCACCCGACCCGCAAAACTGATTCACGGGGAAAGACCCTGATGGAAGGCAGGAGGAGACCGGGACGACCCGACAGAAGACGAGAGGCTTGGATGGCATCCCCGACTGGACGGACATGAGTTTGAGCAAGCCTCGAGAGTTGGTGATGGACAGGGAAGCCTGGCTGCTACAGTGCCCTGAGCGACTGAACTGATCCCGATGCCTCCCGGGCGCCGTGGTCCGCCTCTCAGAGCCCACTCAAGACCAGAACCCTCTTGGAGACACCAGCACCATACGGGAGTCACAGCCAGCCCGGGACCTGGCGCGCAGTGGCCAAGCCGCCCAGAGACGGGGCTGGCATGAGGGACATGGGAAGGCAGGCGTGTCCGTGGCCACTGGCCCCCACTCCCCGAGGCACAGCCCCTTCGCTCACCTTCGGCTGCGGCCACCGCCCCTGCCGCTGCTGGCCCCCGCTGGCGACCACCACAGCTCGCGCCCCTACCCCCGCCCCTATCCCCACCCCGCCCTATCCCACCCCACCTCCTCACCCCACCCCCCCGCGCCCCCCCCCGCCCCCCACAGCAGGAGAACCAGCACAAGCCCAGGAGCATCACCGCCGCCACCAGGGCCAGCAGCCGCAGCCCCTCAGGAGGGAGGGAGGCGGGGGATGGGAGGCCTCAGGCCGGTCGTGGTGAAAGCGGCGCGAGGTTGCCACCGCGGCCAACAAAGGTTTGCCCCGGGGGACGGCGGAGGTGGCCTGAATCGTGCTTGGGCTGGAGGTGCAGGGTCCCGGGGGCCTCTGGCGCAGTGCTGAGCTGCTAGGTCGCGTCAGTCCTGTCCGACTCTGTGCGACCCCATAGACGGCAGCCCACCAGGCTCCCCCGTCCCTGGGATTCTCCAGGCAAGAACACTGGAGTGGCTTGCCATTTCCTTCTGCAATGCATGCAAGTGAAAAGTGAAAGTGAAGTCGCTCGGTCCTATGGGACTTTTAGCGACCCCATGGTCTGCAGCCTCCCAGGCTCCTCCGTCCATGGGGTTTTCCAGGCAGGAGGACTGGAGTGGGTTGCCATTGCGTAGGCTAAAAGGGTAAAGGTGGGAGGGTCGCCGGCGAGGATCCCGGCAGGTGGCAGGCCTCCGGAGAGGAAGAAGAAAGGCTTCCCTGACCGGGAATCGAACCCGGGCCGCGGCGGTGAGAGCGCCGAATCCTAACCACTAGACCACCAGGGAGCGTCGGGGCCAGGCCCTCGCCTGCTCCCGCTGAACCCAGCGCCTCCATGCCACCCGCCCGCGCCACCTTGCCGCCCACACCCGGCCTTTGCAAGTCCAGCCGCCCGCCGGCCGCGTCAGTCCTCCTGCCTTGGCGTGCCGTCTTGCTTTCAGCCCCCTCAAAACACTGCGCGCGCCGCCGGCTTCTCGCACACACGCCAAAAGCCGCGGGCCAGCGGGCTGGCTCCCCGCTCCCAGCTCTCTCTCCCCCGCCATCGCCCCTGCCGGGAGGGCGGTGCAGCTCAGCAAAAGGTCGGCCCGCTGCGTTGGCCGGGAATCGAACCCGGGTCAACTGCTTGGAAGGCAGCTATGCTCACCACTATACCACCAACGCTACACAGCCCGGGCGGCCGCCGGACGCCGGCCCCGGGATCGCCCCAGCATAATCTAGCCGCCGCCGCCGCCGCCGCCGCCGCCCCTGCCGCCCCTGCCGCCCCTGCCGCCCCTGCCGCCACCGCCTCCGCATCCCTGCCCCGACGCCCCGTCAGCCGGAGGCTCTGCGCCGCCGTCGGCGCCACCAGCAGCCGCGCGGCGCCCCATGCGCGTCGGCGCTACGCCGTTGCCGTGGTCCACCGGCCCGACGGCCTTGCGGCCCTGCGGCCCTTCGCTCCCCGCCGCGGCCCGCGAACGCCTCCGCCCTCACCTCCGGCGGGCAACGCGGGGCACGCAGCTTCCCGCACCCAGCTGGCCAAAGCCCTTCTCCACCGGGCGCTGGGCGCGCCCACTTCCCACGACGACTTGGGGACACGGGACCCAGCTGCCTGCACGCGTCGCGGCGCTGTGCCGAGCCGCACGGCGGGGGCGTCGCGAGCCTAGGAGCCCACTGAGGCGGCCAGTGGGAGTGGGTGCGTGGGCGGCCGGGCGGCCCCGCGGGCCGCAAGCTCCGGCTCTGGTCGGGCAAGGCCGTGGGGTGGCCAAGGAGGCCCTCGCTCGGCCGTGGCGACCGTGCGCCCGGCGACCACAAAGGGCTCGGGCTGGAGGCCCGCACGGGGAGAGGGGGTCGACGGTGGCTAGGCCGCGCACCGCGCCCTGGCGCCTCGCCCAAAGGCGGCGGGACCAGACGAAGGGCCTCTGGGGGCCTGGCGGCAGGACAGAGAGCGACCGCGGCCACCAAAAAGGGTGTGTGGCCTCCCCGTCGGGGAATCGAACCCCGGTCTCCCGCGTGACAGGCGGGGATACTCACCACTATACTAACGAGGACGGCGGCGACCGTCCTACCGCCCGGCCGCTCACGGGCTCTCGGGCTGCCTGCCGACGCGACCCCTGCCCAGCACGGGCCCCCGGCCACCGCGGGTCCCGACCCAACCGCGCACCCAACCCACCGCCTCGCTCACAGCGGCAGCCCGCCACCCCGACAGGGCCCCGGACCCCCGCGGCACTGGACACTCCCCAGGGCGCGCCGCCTCTTGCCTCCCACGCGGGCATTCCGCCGGGAGAAGGGGGCCCGAGAAGGCAAGCGAGGCTGCGAGGACACGGTGGGCGCGCGCCGGCCGGCGTCGGGCCAGGAGAGGCGCGGCTGGGGAGGGGCCGGCCCGCCCACGGCCCGGCTGGGTCCGGGGCGCGGCCAGCCGCCGAGCCAGGCGCCTCGGCCGGCCGCCGCGCGCCGGCTCCGTCGACACCCACCCCGGACGGCCGCCTGCCTGCCTGCCTGCCTGCCTGCCTGCCTGCCTAGCGCGGCGCGGCGGCGCGCGGCCCGCCAAGGGCGCCGGGGCTCGCGCCGCGTCGGGTCCCAGCCAGGCGAGCGGCCACGCGCCCAGCCAGGCCCGCCGTCAGGATGGCCGAGCGGTCTAAGGCGCTGCGTTCAGGTCGCAGTCTCCCCTGGAGGCGTGGGTTCGAATCCCACTCCTGACAAGCCAGCCTTTTGGCCCGCCGGACAAACGCGCCCGTCCTCCCCGCGCCACTGCCTTGCTCCACACACGCGCCGCCTCCCGCCACCTGCACCCCCACCCCAGGAACCTTCAGTCCTCCTCAGCGCATCTTTCCTCCCCAGCTGGCTGCAGCTGCAGCTGCTGGTTTTCCTGCCTCCCCGCCTCCCCCTCGCCCACCCTCGCCCACCCTCCCACTCCCACGGCCCCGCCCCGCCCCCGGCCGCACCGAAGCACGCAGCCCCGCGGCGGCTGGCAAGGCCTCCTCGCGTCGCCGGCGCTCCGACTTCTGCCGGGGAACGGCCAACTCGCTCTCGCAGCCTTGCTTCCACGTCCGCCCCCGGCCGCTCTCCCTCCGGCCGGCACCCTGTCCTCCGCACCCGCCCCGCCGGCCCGCCTGCGCTCCCCAGTCACACCGAGGCGGCCGAGCCCCCGCCTTGCCCGCCAGGGGGTGCTGCGTGCCCTCGACGCTTCTGCGCCTTGCGGCCTTGGCCGCGCCACACCTGCCTGCCGCCCGCCAGGGACACGTGCCTCCCAGCCTTCCTGCTGGCCAGCGAACACCGGTCTTCCTGGCACCAGTCCGTCCCGGGAAGGGTGCTCCTCTGGGGAGGGAGCAGAAGCCCTACGTGCCCGTGCAGCCCGCCCACCGGCGCCCGGCCGGCGCCCCCGGCCTTCCCGGGGGAAGCCGCTGCCCGGGCCGGAGCCAAGCCCTTCCAGAGCGCGCTCCCTGCCTCAGCCGGCAGTCCCCGAGCCAGGAGCCGCTCTGCCAAAGGGCCCCTCCTCACCAGCACCACCACCCCGTCAGAGCCGGACCTCGGGCGCGCGGTCCGCCAGAGCGCACGAGCCGGCCTCACACGCCTTTGGGTCGGGACCCGGCGTTCGCTGAGAGGAACGTCGGCGCGCGGCAGCAGCGACCACGCAGCGCCTGCGCCTGCACCTGACAGGGATCTCGGCGCCGGGCGGGAGGCGTCGGCTCCCGGCCCCCTCGGGCGACACCGACAGGGTCGCGGCGGCCGTGGTCGGCGCAGAAGGCGCGCGACGGGCCGAGTGGAACCCTCCGGGAGCGCCGCGCCCTGTGGTCCTGCACGTGCCCGGATCCTGGCTTTCAGGTCGCCCCCTCTCCCCGCTCCCCACCGTCGTCTCCTGCTCCGATGGAGCAGATAGATGCCGACGGGCGAGCAGTGAGCAGTGAGCAGTGCCGGGCGGGTGGCGGTCAGCGCCTCTGGGGCAGCGTCGGGCGGCGTTGGCCATCGGTGCATGGGTGGTTCAGTGGTAGAATTCTCGCCTGCCACGCGGGAGGCCCGGGTTCGATTCCCGGCCCATGCAGCCACAGCGTCCCCTTTTGGTCCCGCAGTGCAGCCCCAGAGCCCAGCTAGGTCTGCCGGCTGAAAGGCGCTCCAGGCAGCGCTCCTGCAACCGCTGGCTGCTACCTGCCGCCCGCTGCCTCTCCCGCGCAGACGCCCACCACCCCGCCCCACCCCACCCCACCCAGAAAAGGCCCTGCTGCCAAGCCTCCGTGGCCCCAAGCCCTGCGGGCTCAGCCGCCCGTGCGTCCAGGCGCCTTTCTTGTGTTTGCTCGCTTCCTCACCCGGACCCAGCCGGGGGCTCAGGGATTGCACTTGGAAGGAATAGCCCACGGCTGGCAGCCGCCCGCACCACCTCTTCAAGACCTTTCACCACGTCCGTCTCCAAGCTCCCTGCCTCACTCTCCCCACACTCCGAGAATCAATCACACTACGTTTGCACAGCCAGGAGCAAGGATGTTGCCACATCTGGCAAGCATACCTCCCTTTCGCCTGGAGGGTCCCTGGACCAGCGTCTTGCAGGAGGAGTTCCAAAGAAGTCCACCAGCTCCCGTCCCTCGGCAGAAATGGGTCTCCAACAGGGACGGCCTCACCGCCTCAAACACCACCCCAAACACCACCCCATGCCCCTGAAACCCTGTTGCGCGCCTCACCTCAGCATCAGCCCTGCCCCAAGAGCACCACCACCTCAGCCTGCACCCTCACCGTGCCCCTACTTCCCCAAACGCAACCCCCATCCCACCCCCACCCGGCTCCCCACCTCCACCATTTGCACACCACCCCCCCCCCAACGCCCAGGTCCTCCCTGAGCCATTCCAAATCCCAGGCTGTCCAGGAACCTGCCTTTGCATTTGGCGCACTGGCCTGCCTCCCCCCACCCCCTACCCCAGGCCAGGGCCTGCTCCTCCTTCTGCTTCTTCCAACACGAGGAGAACTGCTTTACAGTCCTGGGTTAGTCTCAGGTGCTCGGCAAAGTGATTCAGTCCCCTGTTCTTTTCCAGGGGATTTTCCAGTGTAGGTTAAGGCGAGACACGAATACAGTTGTCATGCTACAGAGGAAAGCTCTGTTGCTCATCGACTGTAAGTACAGTATTTCCTATCTCTTGATCCGACTCCAACTTCGTCCCTCCCCTGCCTTTCCCCTTGGCTAGCCCTATGCACGTTCTCTCCGTCTCCAGGTCGGTTTCCCCTTTGCACATAGATTCACTGGTATTCGTTGTTCGAGTCCACAGAGCTTTGTCCCTCTCTACCCGACTCACTTCAGTCAGCGGACCCTTCTGTGGGTCCGTGCGGCGTTGCGGCCCATGGCGATGGCCGCTGCTACTTGACGGCTGCGTCATATTCCACGGTACGTATTTGCCTCACCTTCTCGTGCCGGCCACGGGTCGACGGGCACGTGAGCGTTTCCCACGTCTCGGCTACGGCACCGAGGGCTGCGATGACCCTGGGGGATGCCCGCCTCTCTTCCCATTGGGCGTGTTGTCTTTTCCCGATGAGTAGCCGGGATTGGGTCTGCTGGATCATCATGTGAGCTCTTCTTTGTCCTACTGTTGGACCGATCCTCGACGGATTGACTTCCCCGGAGTGGCAGTTGTTGTTCTGGAAGTGTACAACTACAGCCTGGTGCCCGTGTCTGCTGTACAACGTTGTGATTCACACCTGTGCGTGTAGGATGAGGGTTTCAGATCGGTTTCCGTTACAGGTGGTGACAGGATATGGGATCTCATTCCCTGTAGTATCCCGTGTCTCCTTGTTGCTCCTCTCCTTTCTACGCAGTACTGGTACGGTACATCCGTTGAGCCCGGCTCCTCATCCATCCCTCCGTCCGTGACTCTGCCCTTGGGAAGCCCGAGGCTGCTTTCCCGAGTCTGAGAGTCTGTCGCTGGTTGCCACAGGGGTGAATTTGTACAACACTTAAGATTCCGCCCATCTGTGACCCTGCCTGTTTGACTTCCCTCACCAAGGGTAATATTCTGCAGCTCCAGCTTCCGCTGCTGCTGCCAGTGACACTATTGGACTCGCGTGGATGGCTCAGTGCCATCCCATTCTCTCCCTGTCTCTGGTATGGCACCTACGTGGGTGAGCCGTTGGGGATGGGCACTAGGGTTTCCTCCACGTCTCGGCTTCGGCAAACGGCGCTGCTACGACCGTGGGGTTTGCACGTGTCTTTCCGAATGAAGAGTTGCGGCTCTCACGGGTATGTACCCAGGGTGGGATTGGGACAGCGCGCCTGTTTCCCGCCGACTTACTTGCCTGTTGATTTCGTTTCTTCTGCAAAGCCGACTCCAGTGTCGGAGTCACGGTTGTTGCTCAAGTACAGTGGGTTTCCAATATTGTGCTCGTTTCCGGTGGACTGCAAAGTGCTTCTGTTTCCCGTGTACAGATTTTGGATTTCATGTATGTTTTCAGATTCTTGTCCACTCGAGGGGATTCCAGGGTACTGACGCTTATTCCCTGTGTTGAACTGGATCACCTTGGCGCTTCTCCCTTTATCCAGGGTCCTGCGAATCTGTTCGTCCCAGCTGCACACGCATCCCTCCAGCGCTGCCTTTCCGCTGGCGTTCCCCTGAGGTGGCTTTCTGCGTGAGTGGGTTTCTCCTCGGCAAATAGCTCCGTTTTGTATTCTTTCACACGTTCCACATGCCTTTGTCCAACGCGGTCTGACGTGCTTCACCAAGTGTAAGAGTCTCTAGGTCCATCATTGCTTGTGACAAGTGGCAACACTGGACTTATTTCTTTATGACTGAGTGATGGTTCCATGCTACATCTGTGCCACCTCTTCTCGGGCCCGCCACGTGTGGATGGGCGCTGGGGTTTGCTCCGTGTCTTGGCCATGGCAAACAGTGTCGCCGTGTCCGTGGCGGTGTGGGCACCCTCAGGCCTCCCCGAGGTTTGCCCTCTGCGGGTGTGTACCCTGGAGGGACGGCTGTGCTCGGTCACGTGGGAGCTCTCCTTGGTCCTCGTGAAATCTCAGCCACCGGAGCTCCCAACCACCACCCCCCATCCCACCCTGTGCCCCCAGCCATGTCACACCCGAGACTGGACATTTGCTCCTGATGAGTGGTGACTTTGGTCTCTGGGGCGGTACGGCGGGCCCACCCATCTCGGACCAGGTCTGGCCCCCGTCTGGCACCCCGTTTCTGTCGTTGGCTTGCCTGCGTCCTCAGCCCACCGCTGAGCCTGAGCAGCCTGCGGCACCGCGCACCAGTGTGGCTCGCCCGCTCACCCGCTACCCCGCCCAAATGAATGGAGTGCTCCCCCACCATCTTCCTCATGCCACAGCCCCATCACTGTCACGGCCTGCCCTCTGCCTTTCCCTCCAGACTCCAGGCTCGGCCCCATCCGCCTCCCCCCACCCCCCGCCCCGCCACCATCGCCCCGGAGCTCGGGCCACCCCTCCCACGTCCTGCCCTGGCCTGGCCTGCCCTGCCCTGAGGTTCACCAGTGCGGGCCTCCCTCCGGCTCCGCAGACCCACCCCGACCCCACGCCCACCCCTACCTCCCGCAGATCCGTCCCAGCCTCTCACATGGGCCTGGCAGGGCTTCGCCACCGCGCCCATGCTCCTGCAGAGGGCCTGCTCCAGTGGCCTGCCGATCTTTCGGCCAGGTTCCCGCGAGCCCCACCCATCCCTTCATGCTGGCCCTCCAGGAAGACTCCACCCAAGCACCCCTGGGCCTGCCTGCCAGCCCCTCGGCTCGCCGCCGCCCCCTCTCCCTGCGATGATCGCTCTGCCCAGGTCCCTGATCCACGTGGGGCGCCCACCAGCCATGGCCCCAAGCACCTTCGTCCCATAGTCTCCCCCACGCACGCTGATGCCCACGGCCCCGGCAGGGGCCTCAAGGAAACCTCCTTTGGCCACGGCAAGCACACGTCGGGCCACGGGGGCTCCTTTCCCATAGGGGACAGGCGCCATCCCACCCGAGTGTGCCGCCCTCGCCGCACTTTGGTGCCCTTGGTCGGCCGTCCACTTCCCCTCCGAAGGACACAGTCCTTGAACGGACGTGGAATGAAACCCTTTGGGGAAAGACGACCTCGAGATTGGCCCAAGGGGAGACTGTGGTGGGCGATTACCCTCGGGGAGAGTTCCTAGGGGAAGACAATGACAGGTTGGCGAGAGGGATGGAGTGGATCCTGGATAGACAGTTGGATGAGAATGGGAAACTCGTAGACGTCATAACTAGGGGAGGGGTGCGGGGAACAGGGCGCTGTGCGTGTGTGTGTGTGTGGGTGGGTGTGTGGTGTGTGTGTGTGTGTGTGTGGGTGGGTGGGTGGGTGGGTGTGGGTGTGCGCGCGCCCCAGTGCCCACCTTTGGTTACGAGTGGGGGAGGGAGGCCTGGGGAAATCTTGCCTCAGTCCGGTAGGATTGAGAGCTGTGGTCAGGCAAGGGAAACACCCTGACGGTCGGGTTGTCCTCCCTGGCAGGCATCGCTGCCTCGAGCGCATCTGCCGCCTCCAGGCTGGTGGGCTAGCTTTGCCCAGCCGGGCCGGCCCGCCCCGCCCGGATCTGCGAGCTCTCTCACTTCCACTAAGCGGTGGTGGGATTCGAGGCACAGGTCCACATCCATCTTCACCCCTTTGCCTCGGGGACAGCGAAGAAGAACTAAAGAGCCCCTTGAGGAAAGTGAAAGAGGAGAGTGAAAACGTTGGCTTCAAACTCAACATTCAGACAACTAAGATCATGGCATCCCGTCCCATCACTTCATGGCAAATAGACGGGGAAAGAACGGAAAGCGGGAAAGACTTCATTTTGGGGGGCTGCCCCAAAGCACTGCAGACGCCGGCCGCGCCGGCGAAATGAAAAGACGTTCGCTCCTTGGGAGAAAAGCTATGACCAACCTGGACAGCATGTCGCAAAGCAGAGACGAGGTCTGTGACGAGGGGCTGTCTCGGGAAAGCTACGGTTTCTCCAGCGGTCACGTACAGATGTGAGAGGTGGAGTATAAAGAAGGATGAGTGCCGAAGAATTGATGCTTTTGGACTGCGGTGTTGGAGAAGACTCTTGAGAGTCCCTTGGACTGCGAGGAGACCCATCCCGTCCATCCTAGAGGAAATCAGTCCTGAATATTCATTAGAAGGACTGAGGCTGAAGCCGAAACGCCAATCCTCTGGCCACCCGACCCGCAAAACTGATTCACGGGGAAAGACCCTGATGGAAGGCAGGAGGAGACCGGGACGACCCGACAGAAGACGAGAGGCTTGGATGGCATCCCCGACTGGACGGACATGAGTTTGAGCAAGCCTCGAGAGTTGGTGATGGACAGGGAAGCCTGGCTGCTACAGTGCCCTGAGCGACTGAACTGATCCCGATGCCTCCCGGGCGCCGTGGTCCGCCTCTCAGAGCCCACTCAAGACCAGAACCCTCTTGGAGACACCAGCACCATACGGGAGTCACAGCCAGCCCGGGACCTGGCGCGCAGTGGCCAAGCCGCCCAGAGACGGGGCTGGCATGAGGGACATGGGAAGGCAGGCGTGTCCGTGGCCACTGGCCCCCACTCCCCGAGGCACAGCCCCTTCGCTCACCTTCGGCTGCGGCCACCGCCCCTGCCGCTGCTGGCCCCCGCTGGCGACCACCACAGCTCGCGCCCCTACCCCCGCCCCTATCCCCACCCCGCCCTATCCCACCCCACCTCCTCACCCCACCCCCCCGCGCCCCCCCCGCCCCCCACAGCAGGAGAACCAGCACAAGCCCAGGAGCATCACCGCCGCCACCAGGGCCAGCAGCCGCAGCCCCTCAGGAGGGAGGGAGGCGGGGGATGGGAGGCCTCAGGCCGGTCGTGGTGAAAGCGGCGCGAGGTTGCCACCGCGGCCAACAAAGGTTTGCCCCGGGGGACGGCGGAGGTGGCCTGAATCGTGCTTGGGCTGGAGGTGCAGGGTCCCGGGGGCCTCTGGCGCAGTGCTGAGCTGCTAGGTCGCGTCAGTCCTGTCCGACTCTGTGCGACCCCATAGACGGCAGCCCACCAGGCTCCCCCGTCCCTGGGATTCTCCAGGCAAGAACACTGGAGTGGCTTGCCATTTCCTTCTGCAATGCATGCAAGTGAAAAGTGAAAGTGAAGTCGCTCGGTCCTATGGGACTTTTAGCGACCCCATGGTCTGCAGCCTCCCAGGCTCCTCCGTCCATGGGGTTTTCCAGGCAGGAGGACTGGAGTGGGTTGCCATTGCGTAGGCTAAAAGGGTAAAGGTGGGAGGGTCGCCGGCGAGGATCCCGGCAGGTGGCAGGCCTCCGGAGAGGAAGAAGAAAGGCTTCCCTGACCGGGAATCGAACCCGGGCCGCGGCGGTGAGAGCGCCGAATCCTAACCACTAGACCACCAGGGAGCGTCGGGGCCAGGCCCTCGCCTGCTCCCGCTGAACCCAGCGCCTCCATGCCACCCGCCCGCGCCACCTTGCCGCCCACACCCGGCCTTTGCAAGTCCAGCCGCCCGCCGGCCGCGTCAGTCCTCCTGCCTTGGCGTGCCGTCTTGCTTTCAGCCCCCTCAAAACACTGCGCGCGCCGCCGGCTTCTCGCACACACGCCAAAAGCCGCGGGCCAGCGGGCTGGCTCCCCGCTCCCAGCTCTCTCTCCCCCGCCATCGCCCGTGCCGGGAGGGCGGTGCAGCTCAGCAAAAGGTCGGCCCGCTGCGTTGGCCGGGAATCGAACCCGGGTCAACTGCTTGGAAGGCAGCTATGCTCACCACTATACCACCAACGCTACACAGCCCGGGCGGCCGCCGGACGCCGGCCCCGGGATCGCCCCAGCATAATCTAGCCGCCGCCGCTGCCGCCGCCGCCCCTGCCGCCCCTGCCGCCACCGCCTCCGCATCCCTGCCCCGACGCCCCGTCAGCCGGAGGCTCTGCGCCGCCGTCGGCGCCACCAGCAGCCGCGCGGCGCCCCATGCGCGTCGGCGCTACGCCGTTGCCGTGGTCCACCGGCCCGACGGCCTTGCGGCCCTGCGGCCCTTCGCTCCCCGCCGCGGCCCGCGAACGCCTCCGCCCTCACCTCCGGCGGGCAACGCGGGGCACGCAGCTTCCCGCACCCAGCTGGCCAAAGCCCTTCTCCACCGGGCGCTGGGCGCGCCCACTTCCCACGACGACTTGGGGACACGGGACCCAGCTGCCTGCACGCGTCGCGGCGCTGTGCCGAGCCGCACGGCGGGGGCGTCGCGAGCCTAGGAGCCCACTGAGGCGGCCAGTGGGAGTGGGTGCGTGGGCGGCCGGGCGGCCCCGCGGGCCGCAAGCTCCGGCTCTGGTCGGGCAAGGCCGTGGGGTGGCCAAGGAGGCCCTCGCTCGGCCGTGGCGACCGTGCGCCCGGCGACCACAAAGGGCTCGGGCTGGAGGCCCGCACGGGGAGAGGGGGTCGACGGTGGCTAGGCCGCGCACCGCGCCCTGGCGCCTCGCCCAAAGGCGGCGGGACCAGACGAAGGGCCTCTGGGGGCCTGGCGGCAGGACAGAGAGCGACCGCGGCCACCAAAAAGGGTGTGTGGCCTCCCCGTCGGGGAATCGAACCCCGGTCTCCCGCGTGACAGGCGGGGATACTCACCACTATACTAACGAGGACGGCGGCGACCGTCCTACCGCCCGGCCGCTCACGGGCTCTCGGGCTGCCTGCCGACGCGACCCCTGCCCAGCACGGGCCCCCGGCCACCGCGGGTCCCGACCCAACCGCGCACCCAACCCACCGCCTCGCTCACAGCGGCAGCCCGCCACCCCGACAGGGCCCCGGACCCCCGCGGCACTGGACACTCCCCAGGGCGCGCCGCCTCTTGCCTCCCACGCGGGCATTCCGCCGGGAGAAGGGGGCCCGAGAAGGCAAGCGAGGCTGCGAGGACACGGTGGGCGCGCGCCGGCCGGCGTCGGGCCAGGAGAGGCGCGGCTGGGGAGGGGCCGGCCCGCCCACGGCCCGGCTGGGTCCGGGGCGCGGCCAGCCGCCGAGCCAGGCGCCTCGGCCGGCCGCCGCGCGCCGGCTCCGTCGACACCCACCCCGGACGGCCGCCTGCCTGCCTGCCTGCCTGCCTGCCTGCCTGCCTAGCGCGGCGCGGCGCGGCGCGCGGCCCGCCAAGGGCGCCGGGGCTCGCGCCGCGTCGGGTCCCAGCCAGGCGAGCGGCCACGCGCCCAGCCAGGCCCGCCGTCAGGATGGCCGAGCGGTCTAAGGCGCTGCGTTCAGGTCGCAGTCTCCCCTGGAGGCGTGGGTTCGAATCCCACTCCTGACAAGCCAGCCTTTTGGCCCGCCGGACAAACGCGCCCGTCCTCCCCGCGCCACTGCCTTGCTCCACACACGCGCCGCCTCCCGCCACCTGCACCCCCACCCCAGGAACCTTCAGTCCTCCTCAGCGCATCTTTCCTCCCCAGCTGGCTGCAGCTGCAGCTGCTGGTTTTCCTGCCTCCCCGCCTCCCCCTCGCCCACCCTCGCCCACCCTCCCACTCCCACGGCCCCGCCCCGCCCCCGGCCGCACCGAAGCACGCAGCCCCGCGGCGGCTGGCAAGGCCTCCTCGCGTCGCCGGCGCTCCGACTTCTGCCGGGGAACGGCCAACTCGCTCTCGCAGCCTTGCTTCCACGTCCGCCCCCGGCCGCTCTCCCTCCGGCCGGCACCCTGTCCTCCGCACCCGCCCCGCCGGCCCGCCTGCGCTCCCCAGTCACACCGAGGCGGCCGAGCCCCCGCCTTGCCCGCCAGGGGGTGCTGCGTGCCCTCGACGCTTCTGCGCCTTGCGGCCTTGGCCGCGCCACACCTGCCTGCCGCCCGCCAGGGACACGTGCCTCCCAGCCTTCCTGCTGGCCAGCGAACACCGGTCTTCCTGGCACCAGTCCGTCCCGGGAAGGGTGCTCCTCTGGGGAGGGAGCAGAAGCCCTACGTGCCCGTGCAGCCCGCCCACCGGCGCCCGGCCGGCGCCCCCGGCCTTCCCGGGGGAAGCCGCTGCCCGGGCCGGAGCCAAGCCCTTCCAGAGCGCGCTCCCTGCCTCAGCCGGCAGTCCCCGAGCCAGGAGCCGCTCTGCCAAAGGGCCCCTCCTCACCAGCACCACCACCCCGTCAGAGCCGGACCTCGGGCGCGCGGTCCGCCAGAGCGCACGAGCCGGGCTCACACGCCTTTGGGTCGGGACCCGGCGTTCGCTGAGAGGAACGTCGGCGCGCGGCAGCAGCGACCACGCAGCGCCTGCGCCTGCACCTGACAGGGATCTCGGCGCCGGGCGGGAGGCGTCGGCTCCCGGCCCCCTCGGGCGACACCGACAGGGTCGCGGCGGCCGTGGTCGGCGCAGAAGGCGCGCGACGGGCCGAGTGGAACCCTCCGGGAGCGCCGCGCCCTGTGGTCCTGCACGTGCCCGGATCCTGGCTTTCAGGTCGCCCCCTCTCCCCGCTCCCCACCGTCGTCTCCTGCTCCGATGGAGCAGATAGATGCCGACGGGCGAGCAGTGAGCAGTGAGCAGTGCCGAGCGGGTGGCGGTCAGCGCCTCTGGGGCAGCGTCGGGCGGCGTTGGCCATCGGTGCATGGGTGGTTCAGTGGTAGAATTCTCGCCTGCCACGCGGGAGGCCCGGGTTCGATTCCCGGCCCATGCAGCCACAGCGTCCCCTTTTGGTCCCGCAGTGCAGCCCCAGAGACCAGCTAGGTCTGCCGGCTGAAAGGCGCTCCAGGCAGCGCTCCTGCAACCGCTGGCTGCTACCTGCCGCCCGCTGCCTCTCCCGCGCAGACGCCCACCACCCCGCCCCACCCCACCCCACCCAGAAAAGGCCCTGCTGCCAAGCCTCCGTGGCCCCAAGCCCTGCGGGCTCAGCCGCCCGTGCGTCCAGGCGCCTTTCTTGTGTTTGCTCGCTTCCTCACCCGGACCCAGCCGGGGGCTCAGGGATTGCACTTGGAAGGAATAGCCCACGGCTGGCAGCCGCCCGCACCACCTCTTCAAGACCTTTCACCACGTCCGTCTCCAAGCTCCCTGCCTCACTCTCCCCACACTCCGAGAATCAATCACACTACGTTTGCACAGCCAGGAGCAAGGATGTTGCCACATCTGGCAAGCATACCTCCCTTTCGCCTGGAGGGTCCCCGGACCAGCGTCTTGCAGGAGGAGTTCCAAAGAAGTCCACCAGCTCCCGTCCCTCGGCAGAAATGGGTCTCCAACAGGGACGGCCTCACCGCCTCAAACACCACCCCAAACACCACCCCATGCCCCTGAAACCCTGTTGCGCGCCTCACCTCAGCATCAGCCCTGCCCCAAGAGCACCACCACCTCAGCCTGCACCCTCACCGTGCCCCTACTTCCCCAAACGCAACCCCCATCCCACCCCCACCCGGCTCCCCACCTCCACCATTTGCACACCACCCCCCCCAACGCCCAGGTCCTCCCTGAGCCATTCCAAATCCCAGGCTGTCCAGGAACCTGCCTTTGCATTTGGCGCACTGGCCTGCCTCCCCCCACCCCCTACCCCAGGCCAGGGCCTGCTCCTCCTTCTGCTTCTTCCAACACGAGGAGAACTGCCTTACAGTCCTGGGTTAGTCTCAGGTGCTCGGCAAAGTGATTCAGTCCCCTGTTCTTTTCCAGGGGATTTTCCAGTGTAGGTTAAGGCGAGACACGAATACAGTTGTCATGCTACAGAGGAAAGCTCTGTTGCTCATCGACTGTAAGTACAGTATTTCCTATCTCTTGATCCGACTCCAACTTCGTCCCTCCCCTGCCTTTCCCCTTGGCTAGCCCTATGCACGTTCTCTCCGTCTCCAGGTCGGTTTCCCCTTTGCACATAGATTCACTGGTATTCGTTGTTCGAGTCCACAGAGCTTTGTCCCTCTCCACCCGACTCACTTCAGTCAGCGGACCCTTCTGTGGGTCCGTGCGGCGTTGCGGCCCATGGCGATGGCCGCTGCTACTTGACGGCTGCGTCATATTCCACGGTACGTATTTGCCTCACCTTCTCGTGCCGGCCACGGGTCGACGGGCACGTGAGCGTTTCCCACGTCTCGGCTACGGCACCGAGGGCTGCGATGACCCTGGGGGATGCCCGCCTCTCTTCCCATTGGGCGTGTTGTCTTTTCCCGATGAGTAGCCGGGATTGGGTCTGCTGGATCATCATGTGAGCTCTTCTTTGTCCTACTGTTGGACCGATCCTCGACGGATTGACTTCCCCGGAGTGGCAGTTGTTGTTCTGGAAGTGTACAACTACAGCCTGGTGCCCGTGTCTGCTGTACAACGTTGTGATTCACACCTGTGCGTGTAGGATGAGGGTTTCAGATCGGTTTCCGTTACAGGTGGTGACAGGATATGGGATCTCATTCCCTGTAGTATCCCGTGTCTCCTTGTTGCTCCTCTCCTTTCTACGCAGTACTGGTACGGTACATCCGTTGAGCCCGGCTCCTCATCCATCCCTCCGTCCGTGACTCTGCCCTTGGGAAGCCCGAGGCTGCTTTCCCGAGTCTGAGAGTCTGTCGCTGGTTGCCACAGGGGTGAATTTGTACAACACTTAAGATTCCGCCCATCTGTGACCCTGCCTGTTTGACTTCCCTCACCAAGGGTAATATTCTGCAGCTCCAGCTTCCGCTGCTGCTGCCAGTGACACTATTGGACTCGCGTGGATGGCTCAGTGCCATCCCATTCTCTCCCTGTCTCTGGTATGGCACCTACGTGGGTGAGCCGTTGGGGATGGGCACTAGGGTTTCCTCCACGTCTCGGCTTCGGCAAACGGCGCTGCTACGACCGTGGGGTTTGCACGTGTCTTTCCGAATGAAGAGTTGCGGCTCTCACGGGTATGTACCCAGGGTGGGATTGGGACAGCTCGCCTGTTTCCCGCCGACTTACTTGCCTGTTGATTTCGTTTCTTCTGCAAAGCCGACTCCAATGTCGGAGTCACGGTTGTTGCTGAAGCACAGTGGGTTTCCAATATTGTGCTCGTTTCCGGTGGACTGCAAAGTGCTTCTGTTTCCCGTGTACAGATTTTGGATTTCATGTATGTTTTCAGATTCTTGTCCACTCGAGGGGATTCCAGGGTACTGACGCTTATTCCCTGTGTTGAACTGGATCACCTTGGCGCTTCTCCCTTTATCCAGGGTCCTGCGAATCTGTTCGTCCCAGCTGCACACGCATCCCTCCAGCGCTGCCTTTCCGCTGGCGTTCCCCTGAGGTGGCTTTCTGCGTGAGTGGGTTTCTCCTCGGCAAATAGCTCCGTTTTGTATTCTTTCACACGTTCCACATGCCTTTGTCCAACGCGGTCTGACGTGCTTCACCAAGTGTAAGAGTCTCTAGGTCCATCATTGCTTGTGACAAGTGGCAACACTGGACTTATTTCTTTATGACTGAGTGATGGTTCCATGCTACATCTGTGCCACCTCTTCTCGGGCCCGCCACGTGTGGATGGGCGCTGGGGTTTGCTCCGTGTCTTGGCCATGGCAAACAGTGTCGCCGTGTCCGTGGCGGTGTGGGCACCCTCAGGCCTCCCCGAGGTTTGCCCTCTGCGGGTGTGTACCCTGGAGGGACGGCTGTGCTCGGTCACGTGGGAGCTCTCCTTGGTCCTCGTGAAATCTCAGCCACCGGAGCTCCCAACCACCACCCCCCATCCCACCCTGTGCCCCCAGCCATGTCACACCCGAGACTGGACATTTGCTCCTGATGAGTGGTGACTTTGGTCTCTGGGGCGGTACGGCGGGCCCACCCATCTCGGACCAGGTCTGGCCCCCGTCTGGCACCCCGTTTCTGTCGTTGGCTTGCCTGCGTCCTCAGCCCACCGCTGAGCCTGAGCAGCCTGCGGCACCGCGCACCAGTGTGGCTCGCCCGCTCACCCGCTACCCCGCCCAAATGAATGGAGTGCTCCCCCACCATCTTCCTCATGCCACAGCCCCATCACTGTCACGGCCTGCCCTCTGCCTTTCCCTCCAGACTCCAGGCTCGGCCCCATCCGCCTCCCCCCCACCCCCCGCCCCGCCACCATCGCCCCGGAGCTCGGGCCACCCCTCCCACGTCCTGCCCTGGCCTGGCCTGCCCTGCCCTGAGGTTCACCAGTGCGGGCCTCCCTCCGGCTCCGCAGACCCACCCCGACCCCACGCCCACCCCTACCTCCCGCAGATCCGTCCCAGCCTCTCACATGGGCCTGGCAGGGCTTCGCCACCGCGCCCATGCTCCTGCAGAGGGCCTGCTCCAGTGGCCTGCCGATCTTTCGGCCAGGTTCCCTCGAGCCCCACCCATCCCTTCATGCTGGCCCTCCAGGAAGACTCCACCCAAGCACCCCTGGGCCTGCCTGCCAGCCCCTCGGCTCGCCGCCGCCCCCTCTCCCTGCGGTGATCGCTCTGCCCAGGTCCCTGATCCACGTGGGGCGCCCACCAGCCATGGCCCCAAGCACCTTCGTCCCATAGTCTCCCCCACGCACGCTGATGCCCACGGCCCCGGCAGGGGCCTCAAGGAAACCTCCTTTGGCCACGGCAAGCACACGTCGGGCCACGGGGGCTCCTTTCCCACAGGGGACAGGCGCCATCCCACCCGAGTGTGCCGCCCTCGCCGCACTTTGGTGCCCTTGGTCGGCCGTCCACTTCCCCTCCGAAGGACACAGTCCTTGAACGGACGTGGAATGAAACCCTTTGGGGAAAGACGACCTCGAGATTGGCCCAAGGGGAGACTGTGGTGGGCGATTACCCTCGGGGAGAGTTCCTAGGGGAAGACAATGACAGGTTGGCGAGAGGGATGGAGTGGATCCTGGATAGACAGTTGGATGAGAATGGGAAACTCGTAGACGTCATAACTAGGGGAGGGGTGCGGGGAACAGGGCGCTGTGCGTGTGTGTGTGTGTGGGTGGGTGTGGTGTGTGTGTGTGTGTGTGTGTGGGTGGGTGGGTGGGTGGGTGTGGGTGTGCGCGCGCCCCAGTGCCCACCTTTGGTTACGAGTGGGGGAGGGAGGCCTGGGGAAATCTTGCCTCAGTCCGGTAGGATTGAGAGCTGTGGTCAGGCAAGGGAAACACCCTGACGGTCGGGTTGTCCTCCCTGGCAGGCATCGCTGCCTCGAGCGCATCTGCCGCCTCCAGGCTGGTGGGCTAGCTTTGCCCAGCCGGGCCGGCCCGCCCCGCCCGGATCTGCGAGCTCTCTCACTTCCACTAAGCGGTGGTGGGATTCGAGGCACAGGTCCACATCCATCTTCACCCCTTTGCCTCGGGGACAGCGAAGAAGAACTAAAGAGCCCCTTGAGGAAAGTGAAAGAGGAGAGTGAAAACGTTGGCTTCAAACTCAACATTCAGACAACTAAGATCATGGCATCCCGTCCCATCACTTCATGGCAAATAGACGGGGAAAGAACGGAAAGCGGGAAAGACTTCATTTTGGGGGGCTGCCCCAAAGCACTGCAGACGCCGGCCGCGCCGGCGAAATGAAAAGACGTTCGCTCCTTGGGAGAAAAGCTATGACCAACCTGGACAGCATGTCGCAAAGCAGAGACGAGGTCTGTGACGAGGGGCTGTCTCGGGAAAGCTACGGTTTCTCCAGCGGTCACGTACAGATGTGAGAGGTGGAGTATAAAGAAGGATGAGTGCCGAAGAATTGATGCTTTTGGACTGCGGTGTTGGAGAAGACTCTTGAGAGTCCCTTGGACTGCGAGGAGACCCATCCCGTCCATCCTAGAGGAAATCAGTCCTGAATATTCATTAGAAGGACTGAGGCTGAAGCCGAAACGCCAATCCTCTGGCCACCCGACCCGCAAAACTGATTCACGGGGAAAGACCCTGATGGAAGGCAGGAGGAGACCGGGACGACCCGACAGAAGACGAGAGGCTTGGATGGCATCCCCGACTGGACGGACATGAGTTTGAGCAAGCCTCGAGAGTTGGTGATGGACAGGGAAGCCTGGCTGCTACAGTGCCCTGAGCGACTGAACTGATCCCGATGCCTCCCGGGCGCCGTGGTCCGCCTCTCAGAGCCCACTCAAGACCAGAACCCTCTTGGAGACACCAGCACCATACGGGAGTCACAGCCAGCCCGGGACCTGGCGCGCAGTGGCCAAGCCGCCCAGAGACGGGGCTGGCATGAGGGACATGGGAAGGCAGGCGTGTCCGTGGCCACTGGCCCCCACTCCCCGAGGCACAGCCCCTTCGCTCACCTTCGGCTGCGGCCACCGCCCCTGCCGCTGCTGGCCCCCGCTGGCGACCACCACAGCTCGCGCCCCTACCCCCGCCCCTATCCCCACCCCGCCCTATCCCACCCCACCTCCTCACCCCACCCCCCCGCGCCCCCCCCCCGCCCCCCACAGCAGGAGAACCAGCACAAGCCCAGGAGCATCACCGCCGCCACCAGGGCCAGCAGCCGCAGCCCCTCAGGAGGGAGGGAGGCGGGGGATGGGAGGCCTCAGGCCGGTCGTGGTGAAAGCGGCGCGAGGTTGCCACTGCGGCCAACAAAGGTTTGCCCCGGGGGACGGCGGAGGTGGCCTGAATCGTGCTTGGGCTGGAGGTGCAGGGTCCCGGGGGCCTCTGGCGCAGTGCTGAGCTGCTAGGTCGCGTCAGTCCTGTCCGACTCTGTGCGACCCCATAGACGGCAGCCCACCAGGCTCCCCCGTCCCTGGGATTCTCCAGGCAAGAACACTGGAGTGGCTTGCCATTTCCTTCTGCAATGCATGCAAGTGAAAAGTGAAAGTGAAGTCGCTCGGTCCTATGGGACTTTTAGCGACCCCATGGTCTGCAGCCTCCCAGGCTCCTCCGTCCATGGGGTTTTCCAGGCAGGAGGACTGGAGTGGGTTGCCATTGCGTAGGCTAAAAGGGTAAAGGTGGGAGGGTCGCCGGCGAGGATCCCGGCAGGTGGCAGGCCTCCGGAGAGGAAGAAGAAAGGCTTCCCTGACCGGGAATCGAACCCGGGCCGCGGCGGTGAGAGCGCCGAATCCTAACCACTAGACCACCAGGGAGCGTCGGGGCCAGGCCCTCGCCTGCTCCCGCTGAACCCAGCGCCTCCATGCCACCCGCCCGCGCCACCTTGCCGCCCACACCCGGCCTTTGCAAGTCCAGCCGCCCGCCGGCCGCGTCAGTCCTCCTGCCTTGGCGTGCCGTCTTGCTTTCAGCCCCCTCAAAACACTGCGCGCGCCGCCGGCTTCTCGCACACACGCCAAAAGCCGCGGGCCAGCGGGCTGGCTCCCCGCTCCCAGCTCTCTCTCCCCCGCCATCGCCCCTGCCGGGAGGGCGGTGCAGCTCAGCAAAAGGTCGGCCCGCTGCGTTGGCCGGGAATCGAACCCGGGTCAACTGCTTGGAAGGCAGCTATGCTCACCACTATACCACCAACGCTACACAGCCCGGGCGGCCGCCGGACGCCGGCCCCGGGATCGCCCCAGCATAATCTAGCCGCCGCCGCCGCCGCCGCCGCCGCCCCTGCCGCCCCTGCCGCCCCTGCCGCCACCGCCTCCGCATCCCTGCCCCGACGCCCCGTCAGCCGGAGGCTCTGCGCCGCCGTCGGCGCCACCAGCAGCCGCGCGGCGCCCCATGCGCGTCGGCGCTACGCCGTTGCCGTGGTCCACCGGCCCGACGGCCTTGCGGCCCTGCGGCCCTTCGCTCCCCGCCGCGGCCCGCGAACGCCTCCGCCCTCACCTCCGGCGGGCAACGCGGGGCACGCAGCTTCCCGCACCCAGCTGGCCAAAGCCCTTCTCCACCGGGCGCTGGGCGCGCCCACTTCCCACGACGACTTGGGGACACGGGACCCAGCTGCCTGCACGCGTCGCGGCGCTGTGCCGAGCCGCACGGCGGGGGCGTCGCGAGCCTAGGAGCCCACTGAGGCGGCCAGTGGGAGTGGGTGCGTGGGCGGCCGGGCGGCCCCGCGGGCCGCAAGCTCCGGCTCTGGTCGGGCAAGGCCGTGGGGTGGCCAAGGAGGCCCTCGCTCGGCCGTGGCGACCGTGCGCCCGGCGACCACAAAGGGCTCGGGCTGGAGGCCCGCACGGGGAGAGGGGGTCGACGGTGGCTAGGCCGCGCACCGCGCCCTGGCGCCTCGCCCAAAGGCGGCGGGACCAGACGAAGGGCCTCTGGGGGCCTGGCGGCAGGACAGAGAGCGACCGCGGCCACCAAAAAGGGTGTGTGGCCTCCCCGTCGGGGAATCGAACCCCGGTCTCCCGCGTGACAGGCGGGGATACTCACCACTATACTAACGAGGACGGCGGCGACCGTCCTACCGCCCGGCCGCTCACGGGCTCTCGGGCTGCCTGCCGACGCGACCCCTGCCCAGCACGGGCCCCCGGCCACCGCGGGTCCCGACCCAACCGCGCACCCAACCCACCGCCTCGCTCACAGCGGCAGCCCGCCACCCCGACAGGGCCCCGGACCCCCGCGGCACTGGACACTCCCCAGGGCGCGCCGCCTCTTGCCTCCCACGCGGGCATTCCGCCGGGAGAAGGGGGCCCGAGAAGGCAAGCGAGGCTGCGAGGACACGGTGGGCGCGCGCCGGCCGGCGTCGGGCCAGGAGAGGCGCGGCTGGGGAGGGGCCGGCCCGCCCACGGCCCGGCTGGGTCCGGGGCGCGGCCAGCCGCCGAGCCAGGCGCCTCGGCCGGCCGCCGCGCGCCGGCTCCGTCGACACCCACCCCGGACGGCCGCCTGCCTGCCTGCCTGCCTGCCTGCCTGCCTGCCTGCCTAGCGCGGCGCGGCGCGCGGCCCGCCAAGGGCGCCGGGGCTCGCGCCGCGTCGGGTCCCAGCCAGGCGAGCGGCCACGCGCCCAGCCAGGCCCGCCGTCAGGATGGCCGAGCGGTCTAAGGCGCTGCGTTCAGGTCGCAGTCTCCCCTGGAGGCGTGGGTTCGAATCCCACTCCTGACAAGCCAGCCTTTTGGCCCGCCGGACAAACGCGCCCGTCCTCCCCGCGCCACTGCCTTGCTCCACACACGCGCCGCCTCCCGCCACCTGCACCCCCACCCCAGGAACCTTCAGTCCTCCTCAGCGCATCTTTCCTCCCCAGCTGGCTGCAGCTGCAGCTGCTGGTTTTCCTGCCTCCCCGCCTCCCCCTCGCCCACCCTCGCCCACCCTCCCACTCCCACGGCCCCGCCCCGCCCCCGGCCGCACCGAAGCACGCAGCCCCGCGGCGGCTGGCAAGGCCTCCTCGCGTCGCCGGCGCTCCGACTTCTGCCGGGGAACGGCCAACTCGCTCTCGCAGCCTTGCTTCCACGTCCGCCCCCGGCCGCTCTCCCTCCGGCCGGCACCCTGTCCTCCGCACCCGCCCCGCCGGCCCGCCTGCGCTCCCCAGTCACACCGAGGCGGCCGAGCCCCCGCCTTGCCCGCCAGGGGGGTGCTGCGTGCCCTCGACGCTTCTGCGCCTTGCGGCCTTGGCCGCGCCACACCTGCCTGCCGCCCGCCAGGGACACGTGCCTCCCAGCCTTCCTGCTGGCCAGCGAACACCGGTCTTCCTGGCACCAGTCCGTCCCGGGAAGGGTGCTCCTCTGGGGAGGGAGCAGAAGCCCTACGTGCCCGTGCAGCCCGCCCACCGGCGCCCGGCCGGCGCCCCCGGCCTTCCCGGGGGAAGCCGCTGCCCGGGCCGGAGCCAAGCCCTTCCAGAGCGCGCTCCCTGCCTCAGCCGGCAGTCCCCGAGCCAGGAGCCGCTCTGCCAAAGGGCCCCTCCTCACCAGCACCACCACCCCGTCAGAGCCGGACCTCGGGCGCGCGGTCCGCCAGAGCGCACGAGCCGGCCTCACACGCCTTTGGGTCGGGACCCGGCGTTCGCTGAGAGGAACGTCGGCGCGCGGCAGCAGCGACCACGCAGCGCCTGCGCCTGCACCTGACAGGGATCTCGGCGCCGGGCGGGAGGCGTCGGCTCCCGGCCCCCTCGGGCGACACCGACAGGGTCGCGGCGGCCGTGGTCGGCGCAGAAGGCGCGCGACGGGCCGAGTGGAACCCTCCGGGAGCGCCGCGCCCTGTGGTCCTGCACGTGCCCGGATCCTGGCTTTCAGGTCGCCCCCTCTCCCCGCTCCCCACCGTCGTCTCCTGCTCCGATGGAGCAGATAGATGCCGACGGGCGAGCAGTGAGCAGTGAGCAGTGCCGGGCGGGTGGCGGTCAGCGCCTCTGGGGCAGCGTCGGGCGGCGTTGGCCATCGGTGCATGGGTGGTTCAGTGGTAGAATTCTCGCCTGCCACGCGGGAGGCCCGGGTTCGATTCCCGGCCCATGCAGCCACAGCGTCCCCTTTTGGTCCCGCAGTGCAGCCCCAGAGCCCAGCTAGGTCTGCCGGCTGAAAGGCGCTCCAGGCAGCGCTCCTGCAACCGCTGGCTGCTACCTGCCGCCCGCTGCCTCTCCCACGCAGACGCCCACCACCCCGCCCCACCCCACCCCACCCAGAAAAGGCCCTGCTGCCAAGCCTCCGTGGCCCCAAGCCCTGCGGGCTCAGCCGCCCGTGCGTCCAGGCGCCTTTCTTGTGTTTGCTCGCTTCCTCACCCGGACCCAGCCGGGGGCTCAGGGATTGCACTTGGAAGGAATAGCCCACGGCTGGCAGCCGCCCGCACCACCTCTTCAAGACCTTTCACCACGTCCGTCTCCAAGCTCCCTGCCTCACTCTCCCCACACTCCGAGAATCAATCACACTACGTTTGCACAGCCAGGAGCAAGGATGTTGCCACATCTGGCAAGCATACCTCCCTTTCGCCTGGAGGGTCCCTGGACCAGCGTCTTGCAGGAGGAGTTCCAAAGAAGTCCACCAGCTCCCGTCCCTCGGCAGAAATGGGTCTCCAACAGGGACGGCCTCACCGCCTCAAACACCACCCCAAACACCACCCCATGCCCCTGAAACCCTGTTGCGCGCCTCACCTCAGCATCAGCCCTGCCCCAAGAGCACCACCACCTCAGCCTGCACCCTCACCGTGCCCCTACTTCCCCAAACGCAACCCCCATCCCACCCCCACCCGGCTCCCCACCTCCACCATTTGCACACCACCCCCCCCCCAACGCCCAGGTCCTCCCTGAGCCATTCCAAATCCCAGGCTGTCCAGGAACCTGCCTTTGCATTTGGCGCACTGGCCTGCCTCCCCCACCCCCTACCCCAGGCCAGGGCCTGCTCCTCCTTCTGCTTCTTCCAACACGAGGAGAACTGCCTTACAGTCCTGGGTTAGTCTCAGGTGCTCGGCAAAGTGATTCAGTCCCCTGTTCTTTTCCAGGGGATTTTCCAGTGTAGGTTAAGGCGAGACACGAATACAGTTGTCATGCTACAGAGGAAAGCTCTGTTGCTCATCGACTGTAAGTACAGTATTTCCTATCTCTTGATCCGACTCCAACTTCGTCCCTCCCCTGCCTTTCCCCTTGGCTAGCCCTATGCACGTTCTCTCCGTCTCCAGGTCGGTTTCCCCTTTGCACATAGATTCACTGGTATTCGTTGTTCGAGTCCACAGAGCTTTGTCCCTCTCTACCCGACTCACTTCAGTCAGCGGACCCTTCTGTGGGTCCGTGCGGCGTTGCGGCCCATGGCGATGGCCGCTGCTACTTGACGGCTGCGTCATATTCCACGGTACGTATTTGCCTCACCTTCTCGTGCCGGCCACGGGTCGACGGGCACGTGAGCGTTTCCCACGTCTCGGCTACGGCACCGAGGGCTGCGATGACCCTGGGGGATGCCCGCCTCTCTTCCCATTGGGCGTGTTGTCTTTTCCCGATGAGTAGCCGGGATTGGGTCTGCTGGATCATCATGTGAGCTCTTCTTTGTCCTACTGTTGGACCGATCCTCGACGGATTGACTTCCCCGGAGTGGCAGTTGTTGTTCTGGAAGTGTACAACTACAGCCTGGTGCCCGTGTCTGCTGTACAACGTTGTGATTCACACCTGTGCGTGTAGGATGAGGGTTTCAGATCGGTTTCCGTTACAGGTGGTGACAGGATATGGGATCTCATTCCCTGTAGTATCCCGTGTCTCCTTGTTGCTCCTCTCCTTTCTACGCAGTACTGGTACGGTACATCCGTTGAGCCCGGCTCCTCATCCATCCCTCCGTCCGTGACTCTGCCCTTGGGAAGCCCGAGGCTGCTTTCCCGAGTCTGAGAGTCTGTCGCTGGTTGCCACAGGGGTGAATTTGTACAACACTTAAGATTCCGCCCATCTGTGACCCTGCCTGTTTGACTTCCCTCACCAAGGGTAATATTCTGCAGCTCCAGCTTCCGCTGCTGCTGCCAGTGACACTATTGGACTCGCGTGGATGGCTCAGTGCCATCCCATTCTCTCCCTGTCTCTGGTATGGCACCTACGTGGGTGAGCCGTTGGGGATGGGCACTAGGGTTTCCTCCACGTCTCGGCTTCGGCAAACGGCGCTGCTACGACCGTGGGGTTTGCACGTGTCTTTCCGAATGAAGAGTTGCGGCTCTCACGGGTATGTACCCAGGGTGGGATTGGGACAGCGCGCCTGTTTCCCGCCGACTTACTTGCCTGTTGATTTCGTTTCTTCTGCAAAGCCGACTCCAGTGTCGGAGTCACGGTTGTTGCTCAAGTACAGTGGGTTTCCAATATTGTGCTCGTTTCCGGTGGACTGCAAAGTGCTTCTGTTTCCCGTGTACAGATTTTGGATTTCATGTATGTTTTCAGATTCTTGTCCACTCGAGGGGATTCCAGGGTACTGACGCTTATTCCCTGTGTTGAACTGGATCACCTTGGCGCTTCTCCCTTTATCCAGGGTCCTGCGAATCTGTTCGTCCCAGCTGCACACGCATCCCTCCAGCGCTGCCTTTCCGCTGGCGTTCCCCTGAGGTGGCTTTCTGCGTGAGTGGGTTTCTCCTCGGCAAATAGCTCCGTTTTGTATTCTTTCACACGTTCCACATGCCTTTGTCCAACGCGGTCTGACGTGCTTCACCAAGTGTAAGAGTCTCTAGGTCCATCATTGCTTGTGACAAGTGGCAACACTGGACTTATTTCTTTATGACTGAGTGATGGTTCCATGCTACATCTGTGCCACCTCTTCTCGGGCCCGCCACGTGTGGATGGGCGCTGGGGTTTGCTCCGTGTCTTGGCCATGGCAAACAGTGTCGCCGTGTCCGTGGCGGTGTGGGCACCCTCAGACCTCCCCGAGGTTTGCCCTCTGCGGGTGTGTACCCTGGAGGGACGGCTGTGCTCGGTCACGTGGGAGCTCTCCTTGGTCCTCGTGAAATCTCAGCCACCGGAGCTCCCAACCACCACCCCCCATCCCACCCTGTGCCCCCAGCCATGTCACACCCGAGACTGGACATTTGCTCCTGATGAGTGGTGACTTTGGTCTCTGGGGCGGTACGGCGGGCCCACCCATCTCGGACCAGGTCTGGCCCCCGTCTGGCACCCCGTTTCTGTCGTTGGCTTGCCTGCGTCCTCAGCCCACCGCTGAGCCTGAGCAGCCTGCGGCACCGCGCACCAGTGTGGCTCGCCCGCTCACCCGCTACCCCGCCCAAATGAATGGAGTGCTCCCCCACCATCTTCCTCATGCCACAGCCCCATCACTGTCACGGCCTGCCCTCTGCCTTTCCCTCCAGACTCCAGGCTCGGCCCCATCCGCCTCCCCCCCACCCCCCGCCCCGCCACCATCGCCCCGGAGCTCGGGCCACCCCTCCCACGTCCTGCCCTGGCCTGGCCTGCCCTGCCCTGAGGTTCACCAGTGCGGGCCTCCCTCCGGCTCCGCAGACCCACCCCGACCCCACGCCCACCCCTACCTCCCGCAGATCCGTCCCAGCCTCTCACATGGGCCTGGCAGGGCTTCGCCACCGCGCCCATGCTCCTGCAGAGGGCCTGCTCCAGTGGCCTGCCGATCTTTCGGCCAGGTTCCCGCGAGCCCCACCCATCCCTTCATGCTGGCCCTCCAGGAAGACTCCACCCAAGCACCCCTGGGCCTGCCTGCCAGCCCCTCGGCTCGCCGCCGCCCCCTCTCCCTGCGATGATCGCTCTGCCCAGGTCCCTGATCCACGTGGGGCGCCCACCAGCCATGGCCCCAAGCACCTTCGTCCCATAGTCTCCCCCACGCACGCTGATGCCCACGGCCCCGGCAGGGGCCTCAAGGAAACCTCCTTTGGCCACGGCAAGCACACGTCGGGCCACGGGGGCTCCTTTCCCATAGGGGACAGGCGCCATCCCACCCGAGTGTGCCGCCCTCGCCGCACTTTGGTGCCCTTGGTCGGCCGTCCACTTCCCCTCCGAAGGACACAGTCCTTGAACGGACGTGGAATGAAACCCTTTGGGGAAAGACGACCTCGAGATTGGCCCAAGGGGAGACTGTGGTGGGCGATTACCCTCGGGGAGAGTTCCTAGGGGAAGACAATGACAGGTTGGCGAGAGGGATGGAGTGGATCCTGGATAGACAGTTGGATGAGAATGGGAAACTCGTAGACGTCATAACTAGGGGAGGGGTGCGGGGAACAGGGCGCTGTGCGTGTGTGTGTGTGTGGGTGGGTGTGTGGGTGTGTGTGTGTGTGTGTGTGGGTGGGTGGGTGGGTGGGTGTGGGTGTGCGCGCGCCCCAGTGCCCACCTTTGGTTACGAGTGGGGGAGGGAGGCCTGGGGAAATCTTGCCTCAGTCCGGTAGGATTGAGAGCTGTGGTCAGGCAAGGGAAACACCCTGACGGTCGGGTTGTCCTCCCTGGCAGGCATCGCTGCCTCGAGCGCATCTGCCGCCTCCAGGCTGGTGGGCTAGCTTTGCCCAGCCGGGCCGGCCCGCCCCGCCCGGATCTGCGAGCTCTCTCACTTCCACTAAGCGGTGGTGGGATTCGAGGCACAGGTCCACATCCATCTTCACCCCTTTGCCTCGGGGACAGCGAAGAAGAACTAAAGAGCCCCTTGAGGAAAGTGAAAGAGGAGAGTGAAAACGTTGGCTTCAAACTCAACATTCAGACAACTAAGATCATGGCATCCCGTCCCATCACTTCATGGCAAATAGACGGGGAAAGAACGGAAAGCGGGAAAGACTTCATTTTGGGGGCTGCCCCAAAGCACTGCAGACGCCGGCCGCGCCGGCGAAATGAAAAGACGTTCGCTCCTTGGGAGAAAAGCTATGACCAACCTGGACAGCATGTCGCAAAGCAGAGACGAGGTCTGTGACGAGGGGCTGTCTCGGGAAAGCTACGGTTTCTCCAGCGGTCACGTACAGATGTGAGAGGTGGAGTATAAAGAAGGATGAGTGCCGAAGAATTGATGCTTTTGGACTGCGGTGTTGGAGAAGACTCTTGAGAGTCCCTTGGACTGCGAGGAGACCCATCCCGTCCATCCTAGAGGAAATCAGTCCTGAATATTCATTAGAAGGACTGAGGCTGAAGCCGAAACGCCAATCCTCTGGCCACCCGACCCGCAAAACTGATTCACGGGGAAAGACCCTGATGGAAGGCAGGAGGAGACCGGGACGACCCGACAGAAGACGAGAGGCTTGGATGGCATCCCCGACTGGACGGACATGAGTTTGAGCAAGCCTCGAGAGTTGGTGATGGACAGGGAAGCCTGGCTGCTACAGTGCCCTGAGCGACTGAACTGATCCCGATGCCTCCCGGGCGCCGTGGTCCGCCTCTCAGAGCCCACTCAAGACCAGAACCCTCTTGGAGACACCAGCACCATACGGGAGTCACAGCCAGCCCGGGACCTGGCGCGCAGTGGCCAAGCCGCCCAGAGACGGGGCTGGCATGAGGGACATGGGAAGGCAGGCGTGTCCGTGGCCACTGGCCCCCACTCCCCGAGGCACAGCCCCTTCGCTCACCTTCGGCTGCGGCCACCGCCCCTGCCGCTGCTGGCCCCCGCTGGCGACCACCACAGCTCGCGCCCCTACCCCCGCCCCTATCCCCACCCCGCCCTATCCCACCCCACCTCCTCACCCCACCCCCCCGCCCCCCCCCCCGCCCCCCACAGCAGGAGAACCAGCACAAGCCCAGGAGCATCACCGCCGCCACCAGGGCCAGCAGCCGCAGCCCCTCAGGAGGGAGGGAGGCGGGGGATGGGAGGCCTCAGGCCGGTCGTGGTGAAAGCGGCGCGAGGTTGCCACCGCGGCCAACAAAGGTTTGCCCCGGGGGACGGCGGAGGTGGCCTGAATCGTGCTTGGGCTGGAGGTGCAGGGTCCCGGGGGCCTCTGGCGCAGTGCTGAGCTGCTAGGTCGCGTCAGTCCTGTCCGACTCTGTGCGACCCCATAGACGGCAGCCCACCAGGCTCCCCCGTCCCTGGGATTCTCCAGGCAAGAACACTGGAGTGGCTTGCCATTTCCTTCTGCAATGCATGCAAGTGAAAAGTGAAAGTGAAGTCGCTCGGTCCTATGGGACTTTTAGCGACCCCATGGTCTGCAGCCTCCCAGGCTCCTCCGTCCATGGGGTTTTCCAGGCAGGAGGACTGGAGTGGGTTGCCATTGCGTAGGCTAAAAGGGTAAAGGTGGGAGGGTCGCCGGCGAGGATCCCGGCAGGTGGCAGGCCTCCGGAGAGGAAGAAGAAAGGCTTCCCTGACCGGGAATCGAACCCGGGCCGCGGCGGTGAGAGCGCCGAATCCTAACCACTAGACCACCAGGGAGCGTCGGGGCCAGGCCCTCGCCTGCTCCCGCTGAACCCAGCGCCTCCATGCCACCCGCCCGCGCCACCTTGCCGCCCACACCCGGCCTTTGCAAGTCCAGCCGCCCGCCGGCCGCGTCAGTCCTCCTGCCTTGGCGTGCCGTCTTGCTTTCAGCCCCCTCAAAACACTGCGCGCGCCGCCGGCTTCTCGCACACACGCCAAAAGCCGCGGGCCAGCGGGCTGGCTCCCCGCTCCCAGCTCTCTCTCCCCCGCCATCGCCCCTGCCGGGAGGGCGGTGCAGCTCAGCAAAAGGTCGGCCCGCTGCGTTGGCCGGGAATCGAACCCGGGTCAACTGCTTGGAAGGCAGCTATGCTCACCACTATACCACCAACGCTACACAGCCCGGGCGGCCGCCGGACGCCGGCCCCGGGATCGCCCCAGCATAATCTAGCCGCCGCCGCCGCCGCCGCCGCCGCCGCCCCTGCCGCCCCTGCCGCCCCTGCCGCCACCGCCTCCGCATCCCTGCCCCGACGCCCCGTCAGCCGGAGGCTCTGCGCCGCCGTCGGCGCCACCAGCAGCCGCGCGGCGCCCATGCGCGTCGGCGCTACGCCGTTGCCGTGGTCCACCGGCCCGACGGCCTTGCGGCCCTGCGGCCCTTCGCTCCCCGCCGCGGCCCGCGAACGCCTCCGCCCTCACCTCCGGCGGGCAACGCGGGGCACGCAGCTTCCCGCACCCAGCTGGCCAAAGCCCTTCTCCACCGGGCGCTGGGCGCGCCCACTTCCCACGACGACTTGGGGACACGGGACCCAGCTGCCTGCACGCGTCGCGGCGCTGTGCCGAGCCGCACGGCGGGGGCGTCGCGAGCCTAGGAGCCCACTGAGGCGGCCAGTGGGAGTGGGTGCGTGGGCGGCCGGGCGGCCCCGCGGGCCGCAAGCTCCGGCTCTGGTCGGGCAAGGCCGTGGGGTGGCCAAGGAGGCCCTCGCTCGGCCGTGGCGACCGTGCGCCCGGCGACCACAAAGGGCTCGGGCTGGAGGCCCGCACGGGGAGAGGGGGTCGACGGTGGCTAGGCCGCGCACCGCGCCCTGGCGCCTCGCCCAAAGGCGGCGGGACCAGACGAAGGGCCTCTGGGGGCCTGGCGGCAGGACAGAGAGCGACCGCGGCCACCAAAAAGGGTGTGTGGCCTCCCCGTCGGGGAATCGAACCCCGGTCTCCCGCGTGACAGGCGGGGATACTCACCACTATACTAACGAGGACGGCGGCGACCGTCCTACCGCCCGGCCGCTCACGGGCTCTCGGGCTGCCTGCCGACGCGACCCCTGCCCAGCACGGGCCCCCGGCCACCGCGGGTCCCGACCCAACCGCGCACCCAACCCACCGCCTCGCTCACAGCGGCAGCCCGCCACCCCGACAGGGCCCCGGACCCCCGCGGCACTGGACACTCCCCAGGGCGCGCCGCCTCTTGCCTCCCACGCGGGCATTCCGCCGGGAGAAGGGGGCCCGAGAAGGCAAGCGAGGCTGCGAGGACACGGTGGGCGCGCGCCGGCCGGCGTCGGGCCAGGAGAGGCGCGGCTGGGGAGGGGCCGGCCCGCCCACGGCCCGGCTGGGTCCGGGGCGCGGCCAGCCGCCGAGCCAGGCGCCTCGGCCGGCCGCCGCGCGCCGGCTCCGTCGACACCCACCCCGGACGGCCGCCTGCCTGCCTGCCTGCCTGCCTGCCTGCCTGCCTAGCGCGGCGCGGCGCGGCGCGCGGCCCGCCAAGGGCGCCGGGGCTCGCGCCGCGTCGGGTCCCAGCCAGGCGAGCGGCCACGCGCCCAGCCAGGCCCGCCGTCAGGATGGCCGAGCGGTCTAAGGCGCTGCGTTCAGGTCGCAGTCTCCCCTGGAGGCGTGGGTTCGAATCCCACTCCTGACAAGCCAGCCTTTTGGCCCGCCGGACAAACGCGCCCGTCCTCCCCGCGCCACTGCCTTGCTCCACACACGCGCCGCCTCCCGCCACCTGCACCCCCACCCCAGGAACCTTCAGTCCTCCTCAGCGCATCTTTCCTCCCCAGCTGGCTGCAGCTGCAGCTGCTGGTTTTCCTGCCTCCCCGCCTCCCCCTCGCCCACCCTCGCCCACCCTCCCACTCCCACGGCCCCGCCCCGCCCCCGGCCGCACCGAAGCACGCAGCCCCGCGGCGGCTGGCAAGGCCTCCTCGCGTCGCCGGCGCTCCGACTTCTGCCGGGGAACGGCCAACTCGCTCTCGCAGCCTTGCTTCCACGTCCGCCCCCGGCCGCTCTCCCTCCGGCCGGCACCCTGTCCTCCGCACCCGCCCCGCCGGCCCGCCTGCGCTCCCCAGTCACACCGAGGCGGCCGAGCCCCCGCCTTGCCCGCCAGGGGGTGCTGCGTGCCCTCGACGCTTCTGCGCCTTGCGGCCTTGGCCGCGCCACACCTGCCTGCCGCCCGCCAGGGACACGTGCCTCCCAGCCTTCCTGCTGGCCAGCGAACACCGGTCTTCCTGGCACCAGTCCGTCCCGGGAAGGGTGCTCCTCTGGGGAGGGAGCAGAAGCCCTACGTGCCCGTGCAGCCCGCCCACCGGCGCCCGGCCGGCGCCCCCGGCCTTCCCGGGGGAAGCCGCTGCCCGGGCCGGAGCCAAGCCCTTCCAGAGCGCGCTCCCTGCCTCAGCCGGCAGTCCCCGAGCCAGGAGCCGCTCTGCCAAAGGGCCCCTCCTCACCAGCACCACCACCCCGTCAGAGCCGGACCTCGGGCGCGCGGTCCGCCAGAGCGCACGAGCCGGGCTCACACGCCTTTGGGTCGGGACCCGGCGTTCGCTGAGAGGAACGTCGGCGCGCGGCAGCAGCGACCACGCAGCGCCTGCGCCTGCACCTGACAGGGATCTCGGCGCCGGGCGGGAGGCGTCGGCTCCCGGCCCCCTCGGGCGACACCGACAGGGTCGCGGCGGCCGTGGTCGGCGCAGAAGGCGCGCGACGGGCCGAGTGGAACCCTCCGGGAGCGCCGCGCCCTGTGGTCCTGCACGTGCCCGGATCCTGGCTTTCAGGTCGCCCCCTCTCCCCGCTCCCCACCGTCGTCTCCTGCTCCGATGGAGCAGATAGATGCCGACGGGCGAGCAGTGAGCAGTGAGCAGTGCCGGGCGGGTGGCGGTCAGCGCCTCTGGGGCAGCGTCGGGCGGCGTTGGCCATCGGTGCATGGGTGGTTCAGTGGTAGAATTCTCGCCTGCCACGCGGGAGGCCCGGGTTCGATTCCCGGCCCATGCAGCCACAGCGTCCCCTTTTGGTCCCGCAGTGCAGCCCCAGAGCCCAGCTAGGTCTGCCGGCTGAAAGGCGCTCCAGGCAGCGCTCCTGCAACCGCTGGCTGCTACCTGCCGCCCGCTGCCTCTCCCACGCAGACGCCCACCACCCCGCCCCACCCCACCCCACCCAGAAAAGGCCCTGCTGCCAAGCCTCCGTGGCCCCAAGCCCTGCGGGCTCAGCCGCCCGTGCGTCCAGGCGCCTTTCTTGTGTTTGCTCGCTTCCTCACCCGGACCCAGCCGGGGGCTCAGGGATTGCACTTGGAAGGAATAGCCCACGGCTGGCAGCCGCCCGCACCACCTCTTCAAGACCTTTCACCACGTCCGTCTCCAAGCTCCCTGCCTCACTCTCCCCACACTCCGAGAATCAATCACACTACGTTTGCACAGCCAGGAGCAAGGATGTTGCCACATCTGGCAAGCATACCTCCCTTTCGCCTGGAGGGTCCCTGGACCAGCGTCTTGCAGGAGGAGTTCCAAAGAAGTCCACCAGCTCCCGTCCCTCGGCAGAAATGGGTCTCCAACAGGGACGGCCTCACCGCCTCAAACACCACCCCAAACACCACCCCATGCCCCTGAAACCCTGTTGCGCGCCTCACCTCAGCATCAGCCCTGCCCCAAGAGCACCACCACCTCAGCCTGCACCCTCACCGTGCCCCTACTTCCCCAAACGCAACCCCCATCCCACCCCCACCCGGCTCCCCACCTCCACCATTTGCACACCACCCCCCCCCCCAACGCCCAGGTCCTCCCTGAGCCATTCCAAATCCCAGGCTGTCCAGGAACCTGCCTTTGCATTTGGCGCACTGGCCTGCCTCCCCCCACCCCCTACCCCAGGCCAGGGCCTGCTCCTCCTTCTGCTTCTTCCAACACGAGGAGAACTGCTTTACAGTCCTGGGTTAGTCTCAGGTGCTCGGCAAAGTGATTCAGTCCCCTGTTCTTTTCCAGGGGATTTTCCAGTGTAGGTTAAGGCGAGACACGAATACAGTTGTCATGCTACAGAGGAAAGCTCTGTTGCTCATCGACTGTAAGTACAGTATTTCCTATCTCTTGATCCGACTCCAACTTCGTCCCTCCCCTGCCTTTCCCCTTGGCTAGCCCTATGCACGTTCTCTCCGTCTCCAGGTCGGTTTCCCCTTTGCACATAGATTCACTGGTATTCGTTGTTCGAGTCCACAGAGCTTTGTCCCTCTCTACCCGACTCACTTCAGTCAGCGGACCCTTCTGTGGGTCCGTGCGGCGTTGCGGCCCATGGCGATGGCCGCTGCTACTTGACGGCTGCGTCATATTCCACGGTACGTATTTGCCTCACCTTCTCGTGCCGGCCACGGGTCGACGGGCACGTGAGCGTTTCCCACGTCTCGGCTACGGCACCGAGGGCTGCGATGACCCTGGGGGATGCCCGCCTCTCTTCCCATTGGGCGTGTTGTCTTTTCCCGATGAGTAGCCGGGATTGGGTCTGCTGGATCATCATGTGAGCTCTTCTTTGTCCTACTGTTGGACCGATCCTCGACGGATTGACTTCCCCGGAGTGGCAGTTGTTGTTCTGGAAGTGTACAACTACAGCCTGGTGCCCGTGTCTGCTGTACAACGTTGTGATTCACACCTGTGCGTGTAGGATGAGGGTTTCAGATCGGTTTCCGTTACAGGTGGTGACAGGATATGGGATCTCATTCCCTGTAGTATCCCGTGTCTCCTTGTTGCTCCTCTCCTTTCTACGCAGTACTGGTACGGTACATCCGTTGAGCCCGGCTCCTCATCCATCCCTCCGTCCGTGACTCTGCCCTTGGGAAGCCCGAGGCTGCTTTCCCGAGTCTGAGAGTCTGTCGCTGGTTGCCACAGGGGTGAATTTGTACAACACTTAAGATTCCGCCCATCTGTGACCCTGCCTGTTTGACTTCCCTCACCAAGGGTAATATTCTGCAGCTCCAGCTTCCGCTGCTGCTGCCAGTGACACTATTGGACTCGCGTGGATGGCTCAGTGCCATCCCATTCTCTCCCTGTCTCTGGTATGGCACCTACGTGGGTGAGCCGTTGGGGATGGGCACTAGGGTTTCCTCCACGTCTCGGCTTCGGCAAACGGCGCTGCTACGACCGTGGGGTTTGCACGTGTCTTTCCGAATGAAGAGTTGCGGCTCTCACGGGTATGTACCCAGGGTGGGATTGGGACAGCGCGCCTGTTTCCCGCCGACTTACTTGCCTGTTGATTTCGTTTCTTCTGCAAAGCCGACTCCAGTGTCGGAGTCACGGTTGTTGCTCAAGTACAGTGGGTTTCCAATATTGTGCTCGTTTCCGGTGGACTGCAAAGTGCTTCTGTTTCCCGTGTACAGATTTTGGATTTCATGTATGTTTTCAGATTCTTGTCCACTCGAGGGGATTCCAGGGTACTGACGCTTATTCCCTGTGTTGAACTGGATCACCTTGGCGCTTCTCCCTTTATCCAGGGTCCTGCGAATCTGTTCGTCCCAGCTGCACACGCATCCCTCCAGCGCTGCCTTTCCGCTGGCGTTCCCCTGAGGTGGCTTTCTGCGTGAGTGGGTTTCTCCTCGGCAAATAGCTCCGTTTTGTATTCTTTCACACGTTCCACATGCCTTTGTCCAACGCGGTCTGACGTGCTTCACCAAGTGTAAGAGTCTCTAGGTCCATCATTGCTTGTGACAAGTGGCAACACTGGACTTATTTCTTTATGACTGAGTGATGGTTCCATGCTACATCTGTGCCACCTCTTCTCGGGCCCGCCACGTGTGGATGGGCGCTGGGGTTTGCTCCGTGTCTTGGCCATGGCAAACAGTGTCGCCGTGTCCGTGGCGGTGTGGGCACCCTCAGACCTCCCCGAGGTTTGCCCTCTGCGGGTGTGTACCCTGGAGGGACGGCTGTGCTCGGTCACGTGGGAGCTCTCCTTGGTCCTCGTGAAATCTCAGCCACCGGAGCTCCCAACCACCACCCCCCATCCCACCCTGTGCCCCCAGCCATGTCACACCCGAGACTGGACATTTGCTCCTGATGAGTGGTGACTTTGGTCTCTGGGGCGGTACGGCGGGCCCACCCATCTCGGACCAGGTCTGGCCCCCGTCTGGCACCCCGTTTCTGTCGTTGGCTTGCCTGCGTCCTCAGCCCACCGCTGAGCCTGAGCAGCCTGCGGCACCGCGCACCAGTGTGGCTCGCCCGCTCACCCGCTACCCCGCCCAAATGAATGGAGTGCTCCCCCACCATCTTCCTCATGCCACAGCCCCATCACTGTCACGGCCTGCCCTCTGCCTTTCCCTCCAGACTCCAGGCTCGGCCCCATCCGCCTCCCCCCCACCCCCCGCCCCGCCACCATCGCCCCGGAGCTCGGGCCACCCCTCCCACGTCCTGCCCTGGCCTGGCCTGCCCTGCCCTGAGGTTCACCAGTGCGGGCCTCCCTCCGGCTCCGCAGACCCACCCCGACCCCACGCCCACCCCTACCTCCCGCAGATCCGTCCCAGCCTCTCACATGGGCCTGGCAGGGCTTCGCCACCGCGCCCATGCTCCTGCAGAGGGCCTGCTCCAGTGGCCTGCCGATCTTTCGGCCAGGTTCCCTCGAGCCCCACCCATCCCTTCATGCTGGCCCTCCAGGAAGACTCCACCCAAGCACCCCTGGGCCTGCCTGCCAGCCCCTCGGCTCGCCGCCGCCCCCTCTCCCTGCGATGATCGCTCTGCCCAGGTCCCTGATCCACGTGGGGCGCCCACCAGCCATGGCCCCAAGCACCTTCGTCCCATAGTCTCCCCCACGCACGCTGATGCCCACGGCCCCGGCAGGGGCCTCAAGGAAACCTCCTTTGGCCACGGCAAGCACACGTCGGGCCACGGGGGCTCCTTTCCCATAGGGGACAGGCGCCATCCCACCCGAGTGTGCCGCCCTCGCCGCACTTTGGTGCCCTTGGTCGGCCGTCCACTTCCCCTCCGAAGGACACAGTCCTTGAACGGACGTGGAATGAAACCCTTTGGGGAAAGACGACCTCGAGATTGGCCCAAGGGGAGACTGTGGTGGGCGATTACCCTCGGGGAGAGTTCCTAGGGGAAGACAATGACAGGTTGGCGAGAGGGATGGAGTGGATCCTGGATAGACAGTTGGATGAGAATGGGAAACTCGTAGACGTCATAACTAGGGGAGGGGTGCGGGGAACAGGGCGCTGTGCGTGTGTGTGTGTGTGGGTGGGTGTGTGGGTGTGTGTGTGTGTGTGTGTGGGTGGGTGGGTGGGTGGGTGTGGGTGTGCGCGCGCCCCAGTGCCCACCTTTGGTTACGAGTGGGGGAGGGAGGCCTGGGGAAATCTTGCCTCAGTCCGGTAGGATTGAGAGCTGTGGTCAGGCAAGGGAAACACCCTGACGGTCGGGTTGTCCTCCCTGGCAGGCATCGCTGCCTCGAGCGCATCTGCCGCCTCCAGGCTGGTGGGCTAGCTTTGCCCAGCCGGGCCGGCCCGCCCCGCCCGGATCTGCGAGCTCTCTCACTTCCACTAAGCGGTGGTGGGATTCGAGGCACAGGTCCACATCCATCTTCACCCCTTTGCCTCGGGGACAGCGAAGAAGAACTAAAGAGCCCCTTGAGGAAAGTGAAAGAGGAGAGTGAAAACGTTGGCTTCAAACTCAACATTCAGACAACTAAGATCATGGCATCCCGTCCCATCACTTCATGGCAAATAGACGGGGAAAGAACGGAAAGCGGGAAAGACTTCATTTTGGGGGGCTGCCCCAAAGCACTGCAGACGCCGGCCGCGCCGGCGAAATGAAAAGACGTTCGCTCCTTGGGAGAAAAGCTATGACCAACCTGGACAGCATGTCGCAAAGCAGAGACGAGGTCTGTGACGAGGGGCTGTCTCGGGAAAGCTACGGTTTCTCCAGCGGTCACGTACAGATGTGAGAGGTGGAGTATAAAGAAGGATGAGTGCCGAAGAATTGATGCTTTTGGACTGCGGTGTTGGAGAAGACTCTTGAGAGTCCCTTGGACTGCGAGGAGACCCATCCCGTCCATCCTAGAGGAAATCAGTCCTGAATATTCATTAGAAGGACTGAGGCTGAAGCCGAAACGCCAATCCTCTGGCCACCCGACCCGCAAAACTGATTCACGGGGAAAGACCCTGATGGAAGGCAGGAGGAGACCGGGACGACCCGACAGAAGACGAGAGGCTTGGATGGCATCCCCGACTGGACGGACATGAGTTTGAGCAAGCCTCGAGAGTTGGTGATGGACAGGGAAGCCTGGCTGCTACAGTGCCCTGAGCGACTGAACTGATCCCGATGCCTCCCGGGCGCCGTGGTCCGCCTCTCAGAGCCCACTCAAGACCAGAACCCTCTTGGAGACACCAGCACCATACGGGAGTCACAGCCAGCCCGGGACCTGGCGCGCAGTGGCCAAGCCGCCCAGAGACGGGGCTGGCATGAGGGACATGGGAAGGCAGGCGTGTCCGTGGCCACTGGCCCCCACTCCCCGAGGCACAGCCCCTTCGCTCACCTTCGGCTGCGGCCACCGCCCCTGCCGCTGCTGGCCCCCGCTGGCGACCACCACAGCTCGCGCCCCTACCCCCGCCCCTATCCCCACCCCGCCCTATCCCACCCCACCTCCTCACCCCCACCCCCCCGCGCCCCCCCCCGCCCCCCACAGCAGGAGAACCAGCACAAGCCCAGGAGCATCACCGCCGCCACCAGGGCCAGCAGCCGCAGCCCCTCAGGAGGGAGGGAGGCGGGGGATGGGAGGCCTCAGGCCGGTCGTGGTGAAAGCGGCGCGAGGTTGCCACCGCGGCCAACAAAGGTTTGCCCCGGGGGACGGCGGAGGTGGCCTGAATCGTGCTTGGGCTGGAGGTGCAGGGTCCCGGGGGCCTCTGGCGCAGTGCTGAGCTGCTAGGTCGCGTCAGTCCTGTCCGACTCTGTGCGACCCCATAGACGGCAGCCCACCAGGCTCCCCCGTCCCTGGGATTCTCCAGGCAAGAACACTGGAGTGGCTTGCCATTTCCTTCTGCAATGCATGCAAGTGAAAAGTGAAAGTGAAGTCGCTCGGTCCTATGGGACTTTTAGCGACCCCATGGTCTGCAGCCTCCCAGGCTCCTCCGTCCATGGGGTTTTCCAGGCAGGAGGACTGGAGTGGGTTGCCATTGCGTAGGCTAAAAGGGTAAAGGTGGGAGGGTCGCCGGCGAGGATCCCGGCAGGTGGCAGGCCTCCGGAGAGGAAGAAGAAAGGCTTCCCTGACCGGGAATCGAACCCGGGCCGCGGCGGTGAGAGCGCCGAATCCTAACCACTAGACCACCAGGGAGCGTCGGGGCCAGGCCCTCGCCTGCTCCCGCTGAACCCAGCGCCTCCATGCCACCCGCCCGCGCCACCTTGCCGCCCACACCCGGCCTTTGCAAGTCCAGCCGCCCGCCGGCCGCGTCAGTCCTCCTGCCTTGGCGTGCCGTCTTGCTTTCAGCCCCCTCAAAACACTGCGCGCGCCGCCGGCTTCTCGCACACACGCCAAAAGCCGCGGGCCAGCGGGCTGGCTCCCCGCTCCCAGCTCTCTCTCCCCCGCCATCGCCCCTGCCGGGAGGGCGGTGCAGCTCAGCAAAAGGTCGGCCCGCTGCGTTGGCCGGGAATCGAACCCGGGTCAACTGCTTGGAAGGCAGCTATGCTCACCACTATACCACCAACGCTACACAGCCCGGGCGGCCGCCGGACGCCGGCCCCGGGATCGCCCCAGCATAATCTAGCCGCCGCCGCCGCCGCCGCCGCCGCCCCTGCCGCCCCTGCCGCCCCTGCCGCCCCTGCCGCCACCGCCTCCGCATCCCTGCCCCGACGCCCCGTCAGCCGGAGGCTCTGCGCCGCCGTCGGCGCCACCAGCAGCCGCGCGGCGCCCCATGCGCGTCGGCGCTACGCCGTTGCCGTGGTCCACCGGCCCGACGGCCTTGCGGCCCTGCGGCCCTTCGCTCCCCGCCGCGGCCCGCGAACGCCTCCGCCCTCACCTCCGGCGGGCAACGCGGGGCACGCAGCTTCCCGCACCCAGCTGGCCAAAGCCCTTCTCCACCGGGCGCTGGGCGCGCCCACTTCCCACGACGACTTGGGGACACGGGACCCAGCTGCCTGCACGCGTCGCGGCGCTGTGCCGAGCCGCACGGCGGGGGCGTCGCGAGCCTAGGAGCCCACTGAGGCGGCCAGTGGGAGTGGGTGCGTGGGCGGCCGGGCGGCCCCGCGGGCCGCAAGCTCCGGCTCTGGTCGGGCAAGGCCGTGGGGTGGCCAAGGAGGCCCTCGCTCGGCCGTGGCGACCGTGCGCCCGGCGACCACAAAGGGCTCGGGCTGGAGGCCCGCACGGGGAGAGGGGGTCGACGGTGGCTAGGCCGCGCACCGCGCCCTGGCGCCTCGCCCAAAGGCGGCGGGACCAGACGAAGGGCCTCTGGGGGCCTGGCGGCAGGACAGAGAGCGACCGCGGCCACCAAAAAGGGTGTGTGGCCTCCCCGTCGGGGAATCGAACCCCGGTCTCCCGCGTGACAGGCGGGGATACTCACCACTATACTAACGAGGACGGCGGCGACCGTCCTACCGCCCGGCCGCTCACGGGCTCTCGGGCTGCCTGCCGACGCGACCCCTGCCCAGCACGGGCCCCCGGCCACCGCGGGTCCCGACCCAACCGCGCACCCAACCCACCGCCTCGCTCACAGCGGCAGCCCGCCACCCCGACAGGGCCCCGGACCCCCGCGGCACTGGACACTCCCCAGGGCGCGCCGCCTCTTGCCTCCCACGCGGGCATTCCGCCGGGAGAAGGGGGCCCGAGAAGGCAAGCGAGGCTGCGAGGACACGGTGGGCGCGCGCCGGCCGGCGTCGGGCCAGGAGAGGCGCGGCTGGGGAGGGGCCGGCCCGCCCACGGCCCGGCTGGGTCCGGGGCGCGGCCAGCCGCCGAGCCAGGCGCCTCGGCCGGCCGCCGCGCGCCGGCTCCGTCGACACCCACCCCGGACGGCCGCCTGCCTGCCTGCCTGCCTGCCTGCCTGCCTGCCTGCCTGCCTAGCGCGGCGCGGCGCGGCGCGCGGCCCGCCAAGGGCGCCGGGGCTCGCGCCGCGTCGGGTCCCAGCCAGGCGAGCGGCCACGCGCCCAGCCAGGCCCGCCGTCAGGATGGCCGAGCGGTCTAAGGCGCTGCGTTCAGGTCGCAGTCTCCCCTGGAGGCGTGGGTTCGAATCCCACTCCTGACAAGCCAGCCTTTTGGCCCGCCGGACAAACGCGCCCGTCCTCCCCGCGCCACTGCCTTGCTCCACACACGCGCCGCCTCCCGCCACCTGCACCCCCACCCCAGGAACCTTCAGTCCTCCTCAGCGCATCTTTCCTCCCCAGCTGGCTGCAGCTGCAGCTGCTGGTTTTCCTGCCTCCCCGCCTCCCCCTCGCCCACCCTCGCCCACCCTCCCACTCCCACGGCCCCGCCCCGCCCCCGGCCGCACCGAAGCACGCAGCCCCGCGGCGGCTGGCAAGGCCTCCTCGCGTCGCCGGCGCTCCGACTTCTGCCGGGGAACGGCCAACTCGCTCTCGCAGCCTTGCTTCCACGTCCGCCCCCGGCCGCTCTCCCTCCGGCCGGCACCCTGTCCTCCGCACCCGCCCCGCCGGCCCGCCTGCGCTCCCCAGTCACACCGAGGCGGCCGAGCCCCCGCCTTGCCCGCCAGGGGGGTGCTGCGTGCCCTCGACGCTTCTGCGCCTTGCGGCCTTGGCCGCGCCACACCTGCCTGCCGCCCGCCAGGGACACGTGCCTCCCAGCCTTCCTGCTGGCCAGCGAACACCGGTCTTCCTGGCACCAGTCCGTCCCGGGAAGGGTGCTCCTCTGGGGAGGGAGCAGAAGCCCTACGTGCCCGTGCAGCCCGCCCACCGGCGCCCGGCCGGCGCCCCCGGCCTTCCCGGGGGGAAGCCGCTGCCCGGGCCGGAGCCAAGCCCTTCCAGAGCGCGCTCCCTGCCTCAGCCGGCAGTCCCCGAGCCAGGAGCCGCTCTGCCAAAGGGCCCCTCCTCACCAGCACCACCACCCCGTCAGAGCCGGACCTCGGGCGCGCGGTCCGCCAGAGCGCACGAGCCGGCCTCACACGCCTTTGGGTCGGGACCCGGCGTTCGCTGAGAGGAACGTCGGCGCGCGGCAGCAGCGACCACGCAGCGCCTGCGCCTGCACCTGACAGGGATCTCGGCGCCGGGCGGGAGGCGTCGGCTCCCGGCCCCCTCGGGCGACACCGACAGGGTCGCGGCGGCCGTGGTCGGCGCAGAAGGCGCGCGACGGGCCGAGTGGAACCCTCCGGGAGCGCCGCGCCCTGTGGTCCTGCACGTGCCCGGATCCTGGCTTTCAGGTCGCCCCCTCTCCCCGCTCCCCACCGTCGTCTCCTGCTCCGATGGAGCAGATAGATGCCGACGGGCGAGCAGTGAGCAGTGAGCAGTGCCGGGCGGGTGGCGGTCAGCGCCTCTGGGGCAGCGTCGGGCGGCGTTGGCCATCGGTGCATGGGTGGTTCAGTGGTAGAATTCTCGCCTGCCACGCGGGAGGCCCGGGTTCGATTCCCGGCCCATGCAGCCACAGCGTCCCCTTTTGGTCCCGCAGTGCAGCCCCAGAGCCCAGCTAGGTCTGCCGGCTGAAAGGCGCTCCAGGCAGCGCTCCTGCAACCGCTGGCTGCTACCTGCCGCCCGCTGCCTCTCCCACGCAGACGCCCACCACCCCGCCCCACCCCACCCCACCCCACCCCACCCAGAAAAGGCCCTGCTGCCAAGCCTCCGTGGCCCCAAGCCCTGCGGGCTCAGCCGCCCGTGCGTCCAGGCGCCTTTCTTGTGTTTGCTCGCTTCCTCACCCGGACCCAGCCGGGGGCTCAGGGATTGCACTTGGAAGGAATAGCCCACGGCTGGCAGCCGCCCGCACCACCTCTTCAAGACCTTTCACCACGTCCGTCTCCAAGCTCCCTGCCTCACTCTCCCCACACTCCGAGAATCAATCACACTACGTTTGCACAGCCAGGAGCAAGGATGTTGCCACATCTGGCAAGCATACCTCCCTTTCGCCTGGAGGGTCCCTGGACCAGCGTCTTGCAGGAGGAGTTCCAAAGAAGTCCACCAGCTCCCGTCCCTCGGCAGAAATGGGTCTCCAACAGGGACGGCCTCACCGCCTCAAACACCACCCCAAACACCACCCCATGCCCCTGAAACCCTGTTGCGCGCCTCACCTCAGCATCAGCCCTGCCCCAAGAGCACCACCACCTCAGCCTGCACCCTCACCGTGCCCCTACTTCCCCAAACGCAACCCCCATCCCACCCCCACCCGGCTCCCCACCTCCACCATTTGCACACCACCCCCCCCCCAACGCCCAGGTCCTCCCTGAGCCATTCCAAATCCCAGGCTGTCCAGGAACCTGCCTTTGCATTTGGCGCACTGGCCTGCCTCCCCCCACCCCCTACCCCAGGCCAGGGCCTGCTCCTCCTTCTGCTTCTTCCAACACGAGGAGAACTGCCTTACAGTCCTGGGTTAGTCTCAGGTGCTCGGCAAAGTGATTCAGTCCCCTGTTCTTTTCCAGGGGATTTTCCAGTGTAGGTTAAGGCGAGACACGAATACAGTTGTCATGCTACAGAGGAAAGCTCTGTTGCTCATCGACTGTAAGTACAGTATTTCCTATCTCTTGATCCGACTCCAACTTCGTCCCTCCCCTGCCTTTCCCCTTGGCTAGCCCTATGCACGTTCTCTCCGTCTCCAGGTCGGTTTCCCCTTTGCACATAGATTCACTGGTATTCGTTGTTCGAGTCCACAGAGCTTTGTCCCTCTCTACCCGACTCACTTCAGTCAGCGGACCCTTCTGTGGGTCCGTGCGGCGTTGCGGCCCATGGCGATGGCCGCTGCTACTTGACGGCTGCGTCATATTCCACGGTACGTATTTGCCTCACCTTCTCGTGCCGGCCACGGGTCGACGGGCACGTGAGCGTTTCCCACGTCTCGGCTACGGCACCGAGGGCTGCGATGACCCTGGGGGATGCCCGCCTCTCTTCCCATTGGGCGTGTTGTCTTTTCCCGATGAGTAGCCGGGATTGGGTCTGCTGGATCATCATGTGAGCTCTTCTTTGTCCTACTGTTGGACCGATCCTCGACGGATTGACTTCCCCGGAGTGGCAGTTGTTGTTCTGGAAGTGTACAACTACAGCCTGGTGCCCGTGTCTGCTGTACAACGTTGTGATTCACACCTGTGCGTGTAGGATGAGGGTTTCAGATCGGTTTCCGTTACAGGTGGTGACAGGATATGGGATCTCATTCCCTGTAGTATCCCGTGTCTCCTTGTTGCTCCTCTCCTTTCTACGCAGTACTGGTACGGTACATCCGTTGAGCCCGGCTCCTCATCCATCCCTCCGTCCGTGACTCTGCCCTTGGGAAGCCCGAGGCTGCTTTCCCGAGTCTGAGAGTCTGTCGCTGGTTGCCACAGGGGTGAATTTGTACAACACTTAAGATTCCGCCCATCTGTGACCCTGCCTGTTTGACTTCCCTCACCAAGGGTAATATTCTGCAGCTCCAGCTTCCGCTGCTGCTGCCAGTGACACTATTGGACTCGCGTGGATGGCTCAGTGCCATCCCATTCTCTCCCTGTCTCTGGTATGGCACCTACGTGGGTGAGCCGTTGGGGATGGGCACTAGGGTTTCCTCCACGTCTCGGCTTCGGCAAACGGCGCTGCTACGACCGTGGGGTTTGCACGTGTCTTTCCGAATGAAGAGTTGCGGCTCTCACGGGTATGTACCCAGGGTGGGATTGGGACAGCGCGCCTGTTTCCCGCCGACTTACTTGCCTGTTGATTTCGTTTCTTCTGCAAAGCCGACTCCAGTGTCGGAGTCACGGTTGTTGCTCAAGTACAGTGGGTTTCCAATATTGTGCTCGTTTCCGGTGGACTGCAAAGTGCTTCTGTTTCCCGTGTACAGATTTTGGATTTCATGTATGTTTTCAGATTCTTGTCCACTCGAGGGGATTCCAGGGTACTGACGCTTATTCCCTGTGTTGAACTGGATCACCTTGGCGCTTCTCCCTTTATCCAGGGTCCTGCGAATCTGTTCGTCCCAGCTGCACACGCATCCCTCCAGCGCTGCCTTTCCGCTGGCGTTCCCCTGAGGTGGCTTTCTGCGTGAGTGGGTTTCTCCTCGGCAAATAGCTCCGTTTTGTATTCTTTCACACGTTCCACATGCCTTTGTCCAACGCGGTCTGACGTGCTTCACCAAGTGTAAGAGTCTCTAGGTCCATCATTGCTTGTGACAAGTGGCAACACTGGACTTATTTCTTTATGACTGAGTGATGGTTCCATGCTACATCTGTGCCACCTCTTCTCGGGCCCGCCACGTGTGGATGGGCGCTGGGGTTTGCTCCGTGTCTTGGCCATGGCAAACAGTGTCGCCGTGTCCGTGGCGGTGTGGGCACCCTCAGGCCTCCCCGAGGTTTGCCCTCTGCGGGTGTGTACCCTGGAGGGACGGCTGTGCTCGGTCACGTGGGAGCTCTCCTTGGTCCTCGTGAAATCTCAGCCACCGGAGCTCCCAACCACCACCCCCCATCCCACCCTGTGCCCCCAGCCATGTCACACCCGAGACTGGACATTTGCTCCTGATGAGTGGTGACTTTGGTCTCTGGGGCGGTACGGCGGGCCCACCCATCTCGGACCAGGTCTGGCCCCCGTCTGGCACCCCGTTTCTGTCGTTGGCTTGCCTGCGTCCTCAGCCCACCGCTGAGCCTGAGCAGCCTGCGGCACCGCGCACCAGTGTGGCTCGCCCGCTCACCCGCTACCCCGCCCAAATGAATGGAGTGCTCCCCCACCATCTTCCTCATGCCACAGCCCCATCACTGTCACGGCCTGCCCTCTGCCTTTCCCTCCAGACTCCAGGCTCGGCCCCATCCGCCTCCCCCCCACCCCCCGCCCCGCCACCATCGCCCCGGAGCTCGGGCCACCCCTCCCACGTCCTGCCCTGGCCTGGCCTGCCCTGCCCTGAGGTTCACCAGTGCGGGCCTCCCTCCGGCTCCGCAGACCCACCCCGACCCCACGCCCACCCCTACCTCCCGCAGATCCGTCCCAGCCTCTCACATGGGCCTGGCAGGGCTTCGCCACCGCGCCCATGCTCCTGCAGAGGGCCTGCTCCAGTGGCCTGCCGATCTTTCGGCCAGGTTCCCGCGAGCCCCACCCATCCCTTCATGCTGGCCCTCCAGGAAGACTCCACCCAAGCACCCCTGGGCCTGCCTGCCAGCCCCTCGGCTCGCCGCCGCCCCCTCTCCCTGCGATGATCGCTCTGCCCAGGTCCCTGATCCACGTGGGGCGCCCACCAGCCATGGCCCCAAGCACCTTCGTCCCATAGTCTCCCCCACGCACGCTGATGCCCACGGCCCCGGCAGGGGCCTCAAGGAAACCTCCTTTGGCCACGGCAAGCACACGTCGGGCCACGGGGGCTCCTTTCCCACAGGGGACAGGCGCCATCCCACCCGAGTGTGCCGCCCTCGCCGCACTTTGGTGCCCTTGGTCGGCCGTCCACTTCCCCTCCGAAGGACACAGTCCTTGAACGGACGTGGAATGAAACCCTTTGGGGAAAGACGACCTCGAGATTGGCCCAAGGGGAGACTGTGGTGGGCGATTACCCTCGGGGAGAGTTCCTAGGGGAAGACAATGACAGGTTGGCGAGAGGGATGGAGTGGATCCTGGATAGACAGTTGGATGAGAATGGGAAACTCGTAGACGTCATAACTAGGGGAGGGGTGCGGGGAACAGGGCGCTGTGCGTGTGTGTGTGTGTGGGTGGGTGGGTGTGTGTGTGTGTGTGTGTGTGTGGGTGGGTGGGTGGGTGGGTGTGGGTGTGCGCGCGCCCCAGTGCCCACCTTTGGTTACGAGTGGGGGAGGGAGGCCTGGGGAAATCTTGCCTCAGTCCGGTAGGATTGAGAGCTGTGGTCAGGCAAGGGAAACACCCTGACGGTCGGGTTGTCCTCCCTGGCAGGCATCGCTGCCTCGAGCGCATCTGCCGCCTCCAGGCTGGTGGGCTAGCTTTGCCCAGCCGGGCCGGCCCGCCCCGCCCGGATCTGCGAGCTCTCTCACTTCCACTAAGCGGTGGTGGGATTCGAGGCACAGGTCCACATCCATCTTCACCCCTTTGCCTCGGGGACAGCGAAGAAGAACTAAAGAGCCCCTTGAGGAAAGTGAAAGAGGAGAGTGAAAACGTTGGCTTCAAACTCAACATTCAGACAACTAAGATCATGGCATCCCGTCCCATCACTTCATGGCAAATAGACGGGGAAAGAACGGAAAGCGGGAAAGACTTCATTTTGGGGGGCTGCCCCAAAGCACTGCAGACGCCGGCCGCGCCGGCGAAATGAAAAGACGTTCGCTCCTTGGGAGAAAAGCTATGACCAACCTGGACAGCATGTCGCAAAGCAGAGACGAGGTCTGTGACGAGGGGCTGTCTCGGGAAAGCTACGGTTTCTCCAGCGGTCACGTACAGATGTGAGAGGTGGAGTATAAAGAAGGATGAGTGCCGAAGAATTGATGCTTTTGGACTGCGGTGTTGGAGAAGACTCTTGAGAGTCCCTTGGACTGCGAGGAGACCCATCCCGTCCATCCTAGAGGAAATCAGTCCTGAATATTCATTAGAAGGACTGAGGCTGAAGCCGAAACGCCAATCCTCTGGCCACCCGACCCGCAAAACTGATTCACGGGGAAAGACCCTGATGGAAGGCAGGAGGAGACCGGGACGACCCGACAGAAGACGAGAGGCTTGGATGGCATCCCCGACTGGACGGACATGAGTTTGAGCAAGCCTCGAGAGTTGGTGATGGACAGGGAAGCCTGGCTGCTACAGTGCCCTGAGCGACTGAACTGATCCCGATGCCTCCCGGGCGCCGTGGTCCGCCTCTCAGAGCCCACTCAAGACCAGAACCCTCTTGGAGACACCAGCACCATACGGGAGTCACAGCCAGCCCGGGACCTGGCGCGCAGTGGCCAAGCCGCCCAGAGACGGGGCTGGCATGAGGGACATGGGAAGGCAGGCGTGTCCGTGGCCACTGGCCCCCACTCCCCGAGGCACAGCCCCTTCGCTCACCTTCGGCTGCGGCCACCGCCCCTGCCGCTGCTGGCCCCCGCTGGCGACCACCACAGCTCGCGCCCCTACCCCCGCCCCTATCCCCACCCCGCCCTATCCCACCCCACCTCCTCACCCCCACCCCCCCGCGCCCCCCCCCGCCCCCCACAGCAGGAGAACCAGCACAAGCCCAGGAGCATCACCGCCGCCACCAGGGCCAGCAGCCGCAGCCCCTCAGGAGGGAGGGAGGCGGGGGATGGGAGGCCTCAGGCCGGTCGTGGTGAAAGCGGCGCGAGGTTGCCACCGCGGCCAACAAAGGTTTGCCCCGGGGGACGGCGGAGGTGGCCTGAATCGTGCTTGGGCTGGAGGTGCAGGGTCCCGGGGGCCTCTGGCGCAGTGCTGAGCTGCTAGGTCGCGTCAGTCCTGTCCGACTCTGTGCGACCCCATAGACGGCAGCCCACCAGGCTCCCCCGTCCCTGGGATTCTCCAGGCAAGAACACTGGAGTGGCTTGCCATTTCCTTCTGCAATGCATGCAAGTGAAAAGTGAAAGTGAAGTCGCTCGGTCCTATGGGACTTTTAGCGACCCCATGGTCTGCAGCCTCCCAGGCTCCTCCGTCCATGGGGTTTTCCAGGCAGGAGGACTGGAGTGGGTTGCCATTGCGTAGGCTAAAAGGGTAAAGGTGGGAGGGTCGCCGGCGAGGATCCCGGCAGGTGGCAGGCCTCCGGAGAGGAAGAAGAAAGGCTTCCCTGACCGGGAATCGAACCCGGGCCGCGGCGGTGAGAGCGCCGAATCCTAACCACTAGACCACCAGGGAGCGTCGGGGCCAGGCCCTCGCCTGCTCCCGCTGAACCCAGCGCCTCCATGCCACCCGCCCGCGCCACCTTGCCGCCCACACCCGGCCTTTGCAAGTCCAGCCGCCCGCCGGCCGCGTCAGTCCTCCTGCCTTGGCGTGCCGTCTTGCTTTCAGCCCCCTCAAAACACTGCGCGCGCCGCCGGCTTCTCGCACACACGCCAAAAGCCGCGGGCCAGCGGGCTGGCTCCCCGCTCCCAGCTCTCTCTCCCCCGCCATCGCCCCTGCCGGGAGGGCGGTGCAGCTCAGCAAAAGGTCGGCCCGCTGCGTTGGCCGGGAATCGAACCCGGGTCAACTGCTTGGAAGGCAGCTATGCTCACCACTATACCACCAACGCTACACAGCCCGGGCGGCCGCCGGACGCCGGCCCCGGGATCGCCCCAGCATAATCTAGCCGCCGCCGCCGCCGCCGCCGCCGCCCCGCCGCCCCTGCCGCCCCTGCCGCCCCTGCCGCCACCGCCTCCGCATCCCTGCCCCGACGCCCCGTCAGCCGGAGGCTCTGCGCCGCCGTCGGCGCCACCAGCAGCCGCGCGGCGCCCCATGCGCGTCGGCGCTACGCCGTTGCCGTGGTCCACCGGCCCGACGGCCTTGCGGCCCTGCGGCCCTTCGCTCCCCGCCGCGGCCCGCGAACGCCTCCGCCCTCACCTCCGGCGGGCAACGCGGGGCACGCAGCTTCCCGCACCCAGCTGGCCAAAGCCCTTCTCCACCGGGCGCTGGGCGCGCCCACTTCCCACGACGACTTGGGGACACGGGACCCAGCTGCCTGCACGCGTCGCGGCGCTGTGCCGAGCCGCACGGCGGGGGCGTCGCGAGCCTAGGAGCCCACTGAGGCGGCCAGTGGGAGTGGGTGCGTGGGCGGCCGGGCGGCCCCGCGGGCCGCAAGCTCCGGCTCTGGTCGGGCAAGGCCGTGGGGTGGCCAAGGAGGCCCTCGCTCGGCCGTGGCGACCGTGCGCCCGGCGACCACAAAGGGCTCGGGCTGGAGGCCCGCACGGGGAGAGGGGGTCGACGGTGGCTAGGCCGCGCACCGCGCCCTGGCGCCTCGCCCAAAGGCGGCGGGACCAGACGAAGGGCCTCTGGGGGCCTGGCGGCAGGACAGAGAGCGACCGCGGCCACCAAAAAGGGTGTGTGGCCTCCCCGTCGGGGAATCGAACCCCGGTCTCCCGCGTGACAGGCGGGGATACTCACCACTATACTAACGAGGACGGCGGCGACCGTCCTACCGCCCGGCCGCTCACGGGCTCTCGGGCTGCCTGCCGACGCGACCCCTGCCCAGCACGGGCCCCCGGCCACCGCGGGTCCCGACCCAACCGCGCACCCAACCCACCGCCTCGCTCACAGCGGCAGCCCGCCACCCCGACAGGGCCCCGGACCCCCGCGGCACTGGACACTCCCCAGGGCGCGCCGCCTCTTGCCTCCCACGCGGGCATTCCGCCGGGAGAAGGGGGCCCGAGAAGGCAAGCGAGGCTGCGAGGACACGGTGGGCGCGCGCCGGCCGGCGTCGGGCCAGGAGAGGCGCGGCTGGGGAGGGGCCGGCCCGCCCACGGCCCGGCTGGGTCCGGGGCGCGGCCAGCCGCCGAGCCAGGCGCCTCGGCCGGCCGCCGCGCGCCGGCTCCGTCGACACCCACCCCGGACGGCCGCCTGCCTGCCTGCCTGCCTGCCTGCCTGCCTGCCTAGCGCGGCGCGGCGCGGCGCGCGGCCCGCCAAGGGCGCCGGGGCTCGCGCCGCGTCGGGTCCCAGCCAGGCGAGCGGCCACGCGCCCAGCCAGGCCCGCCGTCAGGATGGCCGAGCGGTCTAAGGCGCTGCGTTCAGGTCGCAGTCTCCCCTGGAGGCGTGGGTTCGAATCCCACTCCTGACAAGCCAGCCTTTTGGCCCGCCGGACAAACGCGCCCGTCCTCCCCGCGCCACTGCCTTGCTCCACACACGCGCCGCCTCCCGCCACCTGCACCCCCACCCCAGGAACCTTCAGTCCTCCTCAGCGCATCTTTCCTCCCCAGCTGGCTGCAGCTGCAGCTGCTGGTTTTCCTGCCTCCCCGCCTCCCCCTCGCCCACCCTCGCCCACCCTCCCACTCCCACGGCCCCGCCCCGCCCCCGGCCGCACCGAAGCACGCAGCCCCGCGGCGGCTGGCAAGGCCTCCTCGCGTCGCCGGCGCTCCGACTTCTGCCGGGGAACGGCCAACTCGCTCTCGCAGCCTTGCTTCCACGTCCGCCCCCGGCCGCTCTCCCTCCGGCCGGCACCCTGTCCTCCGCACCCGCCCCGCCGGCCCGCCTGCGCTCCCCAGTCACACCGAGGCGGCCGAGCCCCCGCCTTGCCCGCCAGGGGGGTGCTGCGTGCCCTCGACGCTTCTGCGCCTTGCGGCCTTGGCCGCGCCACACCTGCCTGCCGCCCGCCAGGGACACGTGCCTCCCAGCCTTCCTGCTGGCCAGCGAACACCGGTCTTCCTGGCACCAGTCCGTCCCGGGAAGGGTGCTCCTCTGGGGAGGGAGCAGAAGCCCTACGTGCCCGTGCAGCCCGCCCACCGGCGCCCGGCCGGCGCCCCCGGCCTTCCCGGGGGAAGCCGCTGCCCGGGCCGGAGCCAAGCCCTTCCAGAGCGCGCTCCCTGCCTCAGCCGGCAGTCCCCGAGCCAGGAGCCGCTCTGCCAAAGGGCCCCTCCTCACCAGCACCACCACCCCGTCAGAGCCGGACCTCGGGCGCGCGGTCCGCCAGAGCGCACGAGCCGGCCTCACACGCCTTTGGGTCGGGACCCGGCGTTCGCTGAGAGGAACGTCGGCGCGCGGCAGCAGCGACCACGCAGCGCCTGCGCCTGCACCTGACAGGGATCTCGGCGCCGGGCGGGAGGCGTCGGCTCCCGGCCCCCTCGGGCGACACCGACAGGGTCGCGGCGGCCGTGGTCGGCGCAGAAGGCGCGCGACGGGCCGAGTGGAACCCTCCGGGAGCGCCGCGCCCTGTGGTCCTGCACGTGCCCGGATCCTGGCTTTCAGGTCGCCCCCTCTCCCCGCTCCCCACCGTCGTCTCCTGCTCCGATGGAGCAGATAGATGCCGACGGGCGAGCAGTGAGCAGTGAGCAGTGCCGGGCGGGTGGCGGTCAGCGCCTCTGGGGCAGCGTCGGGCGGCGTTGGCCATCGGTGCATGGGTGGTTCAGTGGTAGAATTCTCGCCTGCCACGCGGGAGGCCCGGGTTCGATTCCCGGCCCATGCAGCCACAGCGTCCCCTTTTGGTCCCGCAGTGCAGCCCCAGAGCCCAGCTAGGTCTGCCGGCTGAAAGGCGCTCCAGGCAGCGCTCCTGCAACCGCTGGCTGCTACCTGCCGCCCGCTGCCTCTCCCACGCAGACGCCCACCACCCCGCCCCACCCCACCCCACCCCACCCCACCCAGAAAAGGCCCTGCTGCCAAGCCTCCGTGGCCCCAAGCCCTGCGGGCTCAGCCGCCCGTGCGTCCAGGCGCCTTTCTTGTGTTTGCTCGCTTCCTCACCCGGACCCAGCCGGGGGCTCAGGGATTGCACTTGGAAGGAATAGCCCACGGCTGGCAGCCGCCCGCACCACCTCTTCAAGACCTTTCACCACGTCCGTCTCCAAGCTCCCTGCCTCACTCTCCCCACACTCCGAGAATCAATCACACTACGTTTGCACAGCCAGGAGCAAGGATGTTGCCACATCTGGCAAGCATACCTCCCTTTCGCCTGGAGGGTCCCTGGACCAGCGTCTTGCAGGAGGAGTTCCAAAGAAGTCCACCAGCTCCCGTCCCTCGGCAGAAATGGGTCTCCAACAGGGACGGCCTCACCGCCTCAAACACCACCCCAAACACCACCCCATGCCCCTGAAACCCTGTTGCGCGCCTCACCTCAGCATCAGCCCTGCCCCAAGAGCACCACCACCTCAGCCTGCACCCTCACCGTGCCCCTACTTCCCCAAACGCAACCCCCATCCCACCCCCACCCGGCTCCCCACCTCCACCATTTGCACACCACCCCCCCCCAACGCCCAGGTCCTCCCTGAGCCATTCCAAATCCCAGGCTGTCCAGGAACCTGCCTTTGCATTTGGCGCACTGGCCTGCCTCCCCCCACCCCCTACCCCAGGCCAGGGCCTGCTCCTCCTTCTGCTTCTTCCAACACGAGGAGAACTGCTTTACAGTCCTGGGTTAGTCTCAGGTGCTCGGCAAAGTGATTCAGTCCCCTGTTCTTTTCCAGGGGATTTTCCAGTGTAGGTTAAGGCGAGACACGAATACAGTTGTCATGCTACAGAGGAAAGCTCTGTTGCTCATCGACTGTAAGTACAGTATTTCCTATCTCTTGATCCGACTCCAACTTCGTCCCTCCCCTGCCTTTCCCCTTGGCTAGCCCTATGCACGTTCTCTCCGTCTCCAGGTCGGTTTCCCCTTTGCACATAGATTCACTGGTATTCGTTGTTCGAGTCCACAGAGCTTTGTCCCTCTCTACCCGACTCACTTCAGTCAGCGGACCCTTCTGTGGGTCCGTGCGGCGTTGCGGCCCATGGCGATGGCCGCTGCTACTTGACGGCTGCGTCATATTCCACGGTACGTATTTGCCTCACCTTCTCGTGCCGGCCACGGGTCGACGGGCACGTGAGCGTTTCCCACGTCTCGGCTACGGCACCGAGGGCTGCGATGACCCTGGGGGATGCCCGCCTCTCTTCCCATTGGGCGTGTTGTCTTTTCCCGATGAGTAGCCGGGATTGGGTCTGCTGGATCATCATGTGAGCTCTTCTTTGTCCTACTGTTGGACCGATCCTCGACGGATTGACTTCCCCGGAGTGGCAGTTGTTGTTCTGGAAGTGTACAACTACAGCCTGGTGCCCGTGTCTGCTGTACAACGTTGTGATTCACACCTGTGCGTGTAGGATGAGGGTTTCAGATCGGTTTCCGTTACAGGTGGTGACAGGATATGGGATCTCATTCCCTGTAGTATCCCGTGTCTCCTTGTTGCTCCTCTCCTTTCTACGCAGTACTGGTACGGTACATCCGTTGAGCCCGGCTCCTCATCCATCCCTCCGTCCGTGACTCTGCCCTTGGGAAGCCCGAGGCTGCTTTCCCGAGTCTGAGAGTCTGTCGCTGGTTGCCACAGGGGTGAATTTGTACAACACTTAAGATTCCGCCCATCTGTGACCCTGCCTGTTTGACTTCCCTCACCAAGGGTAATATTCTGCAGCTCCAGCTTCCGCTGCTGCTGCCAGTGACACTATTGGACTCGCGTGGATGGCTCAGTGCCATCCCATTCTCTCCCTGTCTCTGGTATGGCACCTACGTGGGTGAGCCGTTGGGGATGGGCACTAGGGTTTCCTCCACGTCTCGGCTTCGGCAAACGGCGCTGCTACGACCGTGGGGTTTGCACGTGTCTTTCCGAATGAAGAGTTGCGGCTCTCACGGGTATGTACCCAGGGTGGGATTGGGACAGCGCGCCTGTTTCCCGCCGACTTACTTGCCTGTTGATTTCGTTTCTTCTGCAAAGCCGACTCCAGTGTCGGAGTCACGGTTGTTGCTCAAGTACAGTGGGTTTCCAATATTGTGCTCGTTTCCGGTGGACCGCAAAGTGCTTCTGTTTCCCGTGTACAGATTTTGGATTTCATGTATGTTTTCAGATTCTTGTCCACTCGAGGGGATTCCAGGGTACTGACGCTTATTCCCTGTGTTGAACTGGATCACCTTGGCGCTTCTCCCTTTATCCAGGGTCCTGCGAATCTGTTCGTCCCAGCTGCACACGCATCCCTCCAGCGCTGCCTTTCCGCTGGCGTTCCCCTGAGGTGGCTTTCTGCGTGAGTGGGTTTCTCCTCGGCAAATAGCTCCGTTTTGTATTCTTTCACACGTTCCACATGCCTTTGTCCAACGCGGTCTGACGTGCTTCACCAAGTGTAAGAGTCTCTAGGTCCATCATTGCTTGTGACAAGTGGCAACACTGGACTTATTTCTTTATGACTGAGTGATGGTTCCATGCTACATCTGTGCCACCTCTTCTCGGGCCCGCCACGTGTGGATGGGCGCTGGGGTTTGCTCCGTGTCTTGGCCATGGCAAACAGTGTCGCCGTGTCCGTGGCGGTGTGGGCACCCTCAGGCCTCCCCGAGGTTTGCCCTCTGCGGGTGTGTACCCTGGAGGGACGGCTGTGCTCGGTCACGTGGGAGCTCTCCTTGGTCCTCGTGAAATCTCAGCCACCGGAGCTCCCAACCACCACCCCCCATCCCACCCTGTGCCCCCAGCCATGTCACACCCGAGACTGGACATTTGCTCCTGATGAGTGGTGACTTTGGTCTCTGGGGCGGTACGGCGGGCCCACCCATCTCGGACCAGGTCTGGCCCCCGTCTGGCACCCCGTTTCTGTCGTTGGCTTGCCTGCGTCCTCAGCCCACCGCTGAGCCTGAGCAGCCTGCGGCACCGCGCACCAGTGTGGCTCGCCCGCTCACCCGCTACCCCGCCCAAATGAATGGAGTGCTCCCCCACCATCTTCCTCATGCCACAGCCCCATCACTGTCACGGCCTGCCCTCTGCCTTTCCCTCCAGACTCCAGGCTCGGCCCCATCCGCCTCCCCCCCACCCCCCGCCCCGCCACCATCGCCCCGGAGCTCGGGCCACCCCTCCCACGTCCTGCCCTGGCCTGGCCTGCCCTGCCCTGAGGTTCACCAGTGCGGGCCTCCCTCCGGCTCCGCAGACCCACCCCGACCCCACGCCCACCCCTACCTCCCGCAGATCCGTCCCAGCCTCTCACATGGGCCTGGCAGGGCTTCGCCACCGCGCCCATGCTCCTGCAGAGGGCCTGCTCCAGTGGCCTGCCGATCTTTCGGCCAGGTTCCCTCGAGCCCCACCCATCCCTTCATGCTGGCCCTCCAGGAAGACTCCACCCAAGCACCCCTGGGCCTGCCTGCCAGCCCCTCGGCTCGCCGCCGCCCCCTCTCCCTGCGGTGATCGCTCTGCCCAGGTCCCTGATCCACGTGGGGCGCCCACCAGCCATGGCCCCAAGCACCTTCGTCCCATAGTCTCCCCCACGCACGCTGATGCCCACGGCCCCGGCAGGGGCCTCAAGGAAACCTCCTTTGGCCACGGCAAGCACACGTCGGGCCACGGGGGCTCCTTTCCCATAGGGGACAGGCGCCATCCCACCCGAGTGTGCCGCCCTCGCCGCACTTTGGTGCCCTTGGTCGGCCGTCCACTTCCCCTCCGAAGGACACAGTCCTTGAACGGACGTGGAATGAAACCCTTTGGGGAAAGACGACCTCGAGATTGGCCCAAGGGGAGACTGTGGTGGGCGATTACCCTCGGGGAGAGTTCCTAGGGGAAGACAATGACAGGTTGGCGAGAGGGATGGAGTGGATCCTGGATAGACAGTTGGATGAGAATGGGAAACTCGTAGACGTCATAACTAGGGGAGGGGTGCGGGGAACAGGGCGCTGTGCGTGTGTGTGTGTGTGGGTGGGTGTGTGGGTGTGTGTGTGTGTGTGTGTGTGGGTGGGTGGGTGGGTGTGGGTGTGCGCGCGCCCCAGTGCCCACCTTTGGTTACGAGTGGGGGAGGGAGGCCTGGGGAAATCTTGCCTCAGTCCGGTAGGATTGAGAGCTGTGGTCAGGCAAGGGAAACACCCTGACGGTCGGGTTGTCCTCCCTGGCAGGCATCGCTGCCTCGAGCGCATCTGCCGCCTCCAGGCTGGTGGGCTAGCTTTGCCCAGCCGGGCCGGCCCGCCCCGCCCGGATCTGCGAGCTCTCTCACTTCCACTAAGCGGTGGTGGGATTCGAGGCACAGGTCCACATCCATCTTCACCCCTTTGCCTCGGGGACAGCGAAGAAGAACTAAAGAGCCCCTTGAGGAAAGTGAAAGAGGAGAGTGAAAACGTTGGCTTCAAACTCAACATTCAGACAACTAAGATCATGGCATCCCGTCCCATCACTTCATGGCAAATAGACGGGGAAAGAACGGAAAGCGGGAAAGACTTCATTTTGGGGGGCTGCCCCAAAGCACTGCAGACGCCGGCCGCGCCGGCGAAATGAAAAGACGTTCGCTCCTTGGGAGAAAAGCTATGACCAACCTGGACAGCATGTCGCAAAGCAGAGACGAGGTCTGTGACGAGGGGCTGTCTCGGGAAAGCTACGGTTTCTCCAGCGGTCACGTACAGATGTGAGAGGTGGAGTATAAAGAAGGATGAGTGCCGAAGAATTGATGCTTTTGGACTGCGGTGTTGGAGAAGACTCTTGAGAGTCCCTTGGACTGCGAGGAGACCCATCCCGTCCATCCTAGAGGAAATCAGTCCTGAATATTCATTAGAAGGACTGAGGCTGAAGCCGAAACGCCAATCCTCTGGCCACCCGACCCGCAAAACTGATTCACGGGGAAAGACCCTGATGGAAGGCAGGAGGAGACCGGGACGACCCGACAGAAGACGAGAGGCTTGGATGGCATCCCCGACTGGACGGACATGAGTTTGAGCAAGCCTCGAGAGTTGGTGATGGACAGGGAAGCCTGGCTGCTACAGTGCCCTGAGCGACTGAACTGATCCCGATGCCTCCCGGGCGCCGTGGTCCGCCTCTCAGAGCCCACTCAAGACCAGAACCCTCTTGGAGACACCAGCACCATACGGGAGTCACAGCCAGCCCGGGACCTGGCGCGCAGTGGCCAAGCCGCCCAGAGACGGGGCTGGCATGAGGGACATGGGAAGGCAGGCGTGTCCGTGGCCACTGGCCCCCACTCCCCGAGGCACAGCCCCTTCGCTCACCTTCGGCTGCGGCCACCGCCCCTGCCGCTGCTGGCCCCCGCTGGCGACCACCACAGCTCGCGCCCCTACCCCCGCCCCTATCCCCACCCCGCCCTATCCCACCCCACCTCCTCACCCCACCCCCCCGCGCCCCCCCCCCGCCCCCCACAGCAGGAGAACCAGCACAAGCCCAGGAGCATCACCGCCGCCACCAGGGCCAGCAGCCGCAGCCCCTCAGGAGGGAGGGAGGCGGGGGATGGGAGGCCTCAGGCCGGTCGTGGTGAAAGCGGCGCGAGGTTGCCACCGCGGCCAACAAAGGTTTGCCCCGGGGGACGGCGGAGGTGGCCTGAATCGTGCTTGGGCTGGAGGTGCAGGGTCCCGGGGGCCTCTGGCGCAGTGCTGAGCTGCTAGGTCGCGTCAGTCCTGTCCGACTCTGTGCGACCCCATAGACGGCAGCCCACCAGGCTCCCCCGTCCCTGGGATTCTCCAGGCAAGAACACTGGAGTGGCTTGCCATTTCCTTCTGCAATGCATGCAAGTGAAAAGTGAAAGTGAAGTCGCTCGGTCCTATGGGACTTTTAGCGACCCCATGGTCTGCAGCCTCCCAGGCTCCTCCGTCCATGGGGTTTTCCAGGCAGGAGGACTGGAGTGGGTTGCCATTGCGTAGGCTAAAAGGGTAAAGGTGGGAGGGTCGCCGGCGAGGATCCCGGCAGGTGGCAGGCCTCCGGAGAGGAAGAAGAAAGGCTTCCCTGACCGGGAATCGAACCCGGGCCGCGGCGGTGAGAGCGCCGAATCCTAACCACTAGACCACCAGGGAGCGTCGGGGCCAGGCCCTCGCCTGCTCCCGCTGAACCCAGCGCCTCCATGCCACCCGCCCGCGCCACCTTGCCGCCCACACCCGGCCTTTGCAAGTCCAGCCGCCCGCCGGCCGCGTCAGTCCTCCTGCCTTGGCGTGCCGTCTTGCTTTCAGCCCCCTCAAAACACTGCGCGCGCCGCCGGCTTCTCGCACACACGCCAAAAGCCGCGGGCCAGCGGGCTGGCTCCCCGCTCCCAGCTCTCTCTCCCCCGCCATCGCCCCTGCCGGGAGGGCGGTGCAGCTCAGCAAAAGGTCGGCCCGCTGCGTTGGCCGGGAATCGAACCCGGGTCAACTGCTTGGAAGGCAGCTATGCTCACCACTATACCACCAACGCTACACAGCCCGGGCGGCCGCCGGACGCCGGCCCCGGGATCGCCCCAGCATAATCTAGCCGCCGCCGCCGCCGCCGCCGCCGCCCCTGCCGCCCCTGCCGCCCCTGCCGCCCCTGCCGCCACCGCCTCCGCATCCCTGCCCCGACGCCCCGTCAGCCGGAGGCTCTGCGCCGCCGTCGGCGCCACCAGCAGCCGCGCGGCGCCCCATGCGCGTCGGCGCTACGCCGTTGCCGTGGTCCACCGGCCCGACGGCCTTGCGGCCCTGCGGCCCTTCGCTCCCCGCCGCGGCCCGCGAACGCCTCCGCCCTCACCTCCGGCGGGCAACGCGGGGCACGCAGCTTCCCGCACCCAGCTGGCCAAAGCCCTTCTCCACCGGGCGCTGGGCGCGCCCACTTCCCACGACGACTTGGGGACACGGGACCCAGCTGCCTGCACGCGTCGCGGCGCTGTGCCGAGCCGCACGGCGGGGGCGTCGCGAGCCTAGGAGCCCACTGAGGCGGCCAGTGGGAGTGGGTGCGTGGGCGGCCGGGCGGCCCCGCGGGCCGCAAGCTCCGGCTCTGGTCGGGCAAGGCCGTGGGGTGGCCAAGGAGGCCCTCGCTCGGCCGTGGCGACCGTGCGCCCGGCGACCACAAAGGGCTCGGGCTGGAGGCCCGCACGGGGAGAGGGGGTCGACGGTGGCTAGGCCGCGCACCGCGCCCTGGCGCCTCGCCCAAAGGCGGCGGGACCAGACGAAGGGCCTCTGGGGGCCTGGCGGCAGGACAGAGAGCGACCGCGGCCACCAAAAAGGGTGTGTGGCCTCCCCGTCGGGGAATCGAACCCCGGTCTCCCGCGTGACAGGCGGGGATACTCACCACTATACTAACGAGGACGGCGGCGACCGTCCTACCGCCCGGCCGCTCACGGGCTCTCGGGCTGCCTGCCGACGCGACCCCTGCCCAGCACGGGCCCCCGGCCACCGCGGGTCCCGACCCAACCGCGCACCCAACCCACCGCCTCGCTCACAGCGGCAGCCCGCCACCCCGACAGGGCCCCGGACCCCCGCGGCACTGGACACTCCCCAGGGCGCGCCGCCTCTTGCCTCCCACGCGGGCATTCCGCCGGGAGAAGGGGGCCCGAGAAGGCAAGCGAGGCTGCGAGGACACGGTGGGCGCGCGCCGGCCGGCGTCGGGCCAGGAGAGGCGCGGCTGGGGAGGGGCCGGCCCGCCCACGGCCCGGCTGGGTCCGGGGCGCGGCCAGCCGCCGAGCCAGGCGCCTCGGCCGGCCGCCGCGCGCCGGCTCCGTCGACACCCACCCCGGACGGCCGCCTGCCTGCCTGCCTGCCTGCCTGCCTGCCTGCCTAGCGCGGCGCGGCGCGGCGCGCGGCCCGCCAAGGGCGCCGGGGCTCGCGCCGCGTCGGGTCCCAGCCAGGCGAGCGGCCACGCGCCCAGCCAGGCCCGCCGTCAGGATGGCCGAGCGGTCTAAGGCGCTGCGTTCAGGTCGCAGTCTCCCCTGGAGGCGTGGGTTCGAATCCCACTCCTGACAAGCCAGCCTTTTGGCCCGCCGGACAAACGCGCCCGTCCTCCCCGCGCCACTGCCTTGCTCCACACACGCGCCGCCTCCCGCCACCTGCACCCCCACCCCAGGAACCTTCAGTCCTCCTCAGCGCATCTTTCCTCCCCAGCTGGCTGCAGCTGCAGCTGCTGGTTTTCCTGCCTCCCCGCCTCCCCCTCGCCCACCCTCGCCCACCCTCCCACTCCCACGGCCCCGCCCCGCCCCCGGCCGCACCGAAGCACGCAGCCCCGCGGCGGCTGGCAAGGCCTCCTCGCGTCGCCGGCGCTCCGACTTCTGCCGGGGAACGGCCAACTCGCTCTCGCAGCCTTGCTTCCACGTCCGCCCCCGGCCGCTCTCCCTCCGGCCGGCACCCTGTCCTCCGCACCCGCCCCGCCGGCCCGCCTGCGCTCCCCAGTCACACCGAGGCGGCCGAGCCCCCGCCTTGCCCGCCAGGGGGTGCTGCGTGCCCTCGACGCTTCTGCGCCTTGCGGCCTTGGCCGCGCCACACCTGCCTGCCGCCCGCCAGGGACACGTGCCTCCCAGCCTTCCTGCTGGCCAGCGAACACCGGTCTTCCTGGCACCAGTCCGTCCCGGGAAGGGTGCTCCTCTGGGGAGGGAGCAGAAGCCCTACGTGCCCGTGCAGCCCGCCCACCGGCGCCCGGCCGGCGCCCCCGGCCTTCCCGGGGGAAGCCGCTGCCCGGGCCGGAGCCAAGCCCTTCCAGAGCGCGCTCCCTGCCTCAGCCGGCAGTCCCCGAGCCAGGAGCCGCTCTGCCAAAGGGCCCCTCCTCACCAGCACCACCACCCCGTCAGAGCCGGACCTCGGGCGCGCGGTCCGCCAGAGCGCACGAGCCGGCCTCACACGCCTTTGGGTCGGGACCCGGCGTTCGCTGAGAGGAACGTCGGCGCGCGGCAGCAGCGACCACGCAGCGCCTGCGCCTGCACCTGACAGGGATCTCGGCGCCGGGCGGGAGGCGTCGGCTCCCGGCCCCCTCGGGCGACACCGACAGGGTCGCGGCGGCCGTGGTCGGCGCAGAAGGCGCGCGACGGGCCGAGTGGAACCCTCCGGGAGCGCCGCGCCCTGTGGTCCTGCACGTGCCCGGATCCTGGCTTTCAGGTCGCCCCCTCTCCCCGCTCCCCACCGTCGTCTCCTGCTCCGATGGAGCAGATAGATGCCGACGGGCGAGCAGTGAGCAGTGAGCAGTGCCGGGCGGGTGGCGGTCAGCGCCTCTGGGGCAGCGTCGGGCGGCGTTGGCCATCGGTGCATGGGTGGTTCAGTGGTAGAATTCTCGCCTGCCACGCGGGAGGCCCGGGTTCGATTCCCGGCCCATGCAGCCACAGCGTCCCCTTTTGGTCCCGCAGTGCAGCCCCAGAGCCCAGCTAGGTCTGCCGGCTGAAAGGCGCTCCAGGCAGCGCTCCTGCAACCGCTGGCTGCTACCTGCCGCCCGCTGCCTCTCCCACGCAGACGCCCACCACCCCGCCCCACCCCACCCCACCCAGAAAAGGCCCTGCTGCCAAGCCTCCGTGGCCCCAAGCCCTGCGGGCTCAGCCGCCCGTGCGTCCAGGCGCCTTTCTTGTGTTTGCTCGCTTCCTCACCCGGACCCAGCCGGGGGCTCAGGGATTGCACTTGGAAGGAATAGCCCACGGCTGGCAGCCGCCCGCACCACCTCTTCAGGACCTTTCACAACGTCCGTCTCCAAGCTCCCTGCCTCACTCTCCCCACACTCCGAGAATCAATCACACTACGTTTGCACAGCCAGGAGCAAGGATGTTGCCACATCTGGCAAGCATACCTCCCTTTCGCCTGGAGGGTCCCTGGACCAGCGTCTTGCAGGAGGAGTTCCAAAGAAGTCCACCAGCTCCCGTCCCTCGGCAGAAATGGGTCTCCAACAGGGACGGCCTCACCGCCTCAAACACCACCCCAAACACCACCCCATGCCCCTGAAACCCTGTTGCGCGCCTCACCTCAGCATCAGCCCTGCCCCAAGAGCACCACCACCTCAGCCTGCACCCTCACCGTGCCCCTACTTCCCCAAACGCAACCCCCATCCCACCCCCACCCGGCTCCCCACCTCCACCATTTGCACACCACCCCCCCCCCAACGCCCAGGTCCTCCCTGAGCCATTCCAAATCCCAGGCTGTCCAGGAACCTGCCTTTGCATTTGGCGCACTGGCCTGCCTCCCCCCACCCCCTACCCCAGGCCAGGGCCTGCTCCTCCTTCTGCTTCTTCCAACACGAGGAGAACTGCCTTACAGTCCTGGGTTAGTCTCAGGTGCTCGGCAAAGTGATTCAGTCCCCTGTTCTTTTCCAGGGGATTTTCCAGTGTAGGTTAAGGCGAGACACGAATACAGTTGTCATGCTACAGAGGAAAGCTCTGTTGCTCATCGACTGTAAGTACAGTATTTCCTATCTCTTGATCCGACTCCAACTTCGTCCCTCCCCTGCCTTTCCCCTTGGCTAGCCCTATGCACGTTCTCTCCGTCTCCAGGTCGGTTTCCCCTTTGCACATAGATTCACTGGTATTCGTTGTTCGAGTCCACAGAGCTTTGTCCCTCTCTACCCGACTCACTTCAGTCAGCGGACCCTTCTGTGGGTCCGTGCGGCGTTGCGGCCCATGGCGATGGCCGCTGCTACTTGACGGCTGCGTCATATTCCACGGTACGTATTTGCCTCACCTTCTCGTGCCGGCCACGGGTCGACGGGCACGTGAGCGTTTCCCACGTCTCGGCTACGGCACCGAGGGCTGCGATGACCCTGGGGGATGCCCGCCTCTCTTCCCATTGGGCGTGTTGTCTTTTCCCGATGAGTAGCCGGGATTGGGTCTGCTGGATCATCATGTGAGCTCTTCTTTGTCCTACTGTTGGACCGATCCTCGACGGATTGACTTCCCCGGAGTGGCAGTTGTTGTTCTGGAAGTGTACAACTACAGCCTGGTGCCCGTGTCTGCTGTACAACGTTGTGATTCACACCTGTGCGTGTAGGATGAGGGTTTCAGATCGGTTTCCGTTACAGGTGGTGACAGGATATGGGATCTCATTCCCTGTAGTATCCCGTGTCTCCTTGTTGCTCCTCTCCTTTCTACGCAGTACTGGTACGGTACATCCGTTGAGCCCGGCTCCTCATCCATCCCTCCGTCCGTGACTCTGCCCTTGGGAAGCCCGAGGCTGCTTTCCCGAGTCTGAGAGTCTGTCGCTGGTTGCCACAGGGGTGAATTTGTACAACACTTAAGATTCCGCCCATCTGTGACCCTGCCTGTTTGACTTCCCTCACCAAGGGTAATATTCTGCAGCTCCAGCTTCCGCTGCTGCTGCCAGTGACACTATTGGACTCGCGTGGATGGCTCAGTGCCATCCCATTCTCTCCCTGTCTCTGGTATGGCACCTACGTGGGTGAGCCGTTGGGGATGGGCACTAGGGTTTCCTCCACGTCTCGGCTTCGGCAAACGGCGCTGCTACGACCGTGGGGTTTGCACGTGTCTTTCCGAATGAAGAGTTGCGGCTCTCACGGGTATGTACCCAGGGTGGGATTGGGACAGCGCGCCTGTTTCCCGCCGACTTACTTGCCTGTTGATTTCGTTTCTTCTGCAAAGCCGACTCCAGTGTCGGAGTCACGGTTGTTGCTCAAGTACAGTGGGTTTCCAATATTGTGCTCGTTTCCGGTGGACTGCAAAGTGCTTCTGTTTCCCGTGTACAGATTTTGGATTTCATGTATGTTTTCAGATTCTTGTCCACTCGAGGGGATTCCAGGGTACTGACGCTTATTCCCTGTGTTGAACTGGATCACCTTGGCGCTTCTCCCTTTATCCAGGGTCCTGCGAATCTGTTCGTCCCAGCTGCACACGCATCCCTCCAGCGCTGCCTTTCCGCTGGCGTTCCCCTGAGGTGGCTTTCTGCGTGAGTGGGTTTCTCCTCGGCAAATAGCTCCGTTTTGTATTCTTTCACACGTTCCACATGCCTTTGTCCAACGCGGTCTGACGTGCTTCACCAAGTGTAAGAGTCTCTAGGTCCATCATTGCTTGTGACAAGTGGCAACACTGGACTTATTTCTTTATGACTGAGTGATGGTTCCATGCTACATCTGTGCCACCTCTTCTCGGGCCCGCCACGTGTGGATGGGCGCTGGGGTTTGCTCCGTGTCTTGGCCATGGCAAACAGTGTCGCCGTGTCCGTGGCGGTGTGGGCACCCTCAGACCTCCCCGAGGTTTGCCCTCTGCGGGTGTGTACCCTGGAGGGACGGCTGTGCTCGGTCACGTGGGAGCTCTCCTTGGTCCTCGTGAAATCTCAGCCACCGGAGCTCCCAACCACCACCCCCCATCCCACCCTGTGCCCCCAGCCATGTCACACCCGAGACTGGACATTTGCTCCTGATGAGTGGTGACTTTGGTCTCTGGGGCGGTACGGCGGGCCCACCCATCTCGGACCAGGTCTGGCCCCCGTCTGGCACCCCGTTTCTGTCGTTGGCTTGCCTGCGTCCTCAGCCCACCGCTGAGCCTGAGCAGCCTGCGGCACCGCGCACCAGTGTGGCTCGCCCGCTCACCCGCTACCCCGCCCAAATGAATGGAGTGCTCCCCCACCATCTTCCTCATGCCACAGCCCCATCACTGTCACGGCCTGCCCTCTGCCTTTCCCTCCAGACTCCAGGCTCGGCCCCATCCGCCTCCCCCCCACCCCCCGCCCCGCCACCATCGCCCCGGAGCTCGGGCCACCCCTCCCACGTCCTGCCCTGGCCTGGCCTGCCCTGCCCTGAGGTTCACCAGTGCGGGCCTCCCTCCGGCTCCGCAGACCCACCCCGACCCCACGCCCACCCCTACCTCCCGCAGATCCGTCCCAGCCTCTCACATGGGCCTGGCAGGGCTTCGCCACCGCGCCCATGCTCCTGCAGAGGGCCTGCTCCAGTGGCCTGCCGATCTTTCGGCCAGGTTCCCTCGAGCCCCACCCATCCCTTCATGCTGGCCCTCCAGGAAGACTCCACCCAAGCACCCCTGGGCCTGCCTGCCAGCCCCTCGGCTCGCCGCCGCCCCCTCTCCCTGCGGTGATCGCTCTGCCCAGGTCCCTGATCCACGTGGGGCGCCCACCAGCCATGGCCCCAAGCACCTTCGTCCCATAGTCTCCCCCACGCACGCTGATGCCCACGGCCCCGGCAGGGGCCTCAAGGAAACCTCCTTTGGCCACGGCAAGCACACGTCGGGCCACGGGGGCTCCTTTCCCATAGGGGACAGGCGCCATCCCACCCGAGTGTGCCGCCCTCGCCGCACTTTGGTGCCCTTGGTCGGCCGTCCACTTCCCCTCCGAAGGACACAGTCCTTGAACGGACGTGGAATGAAACCCTTTGGGGAAAGACGACCTCGAGATTGGCCCAAGGGGAGACTGTGGTGGGCGATTACCCTCGGGGAGAGTTCCTAGGGGAAGACAATGACAGGTTGGCGAGAGGGATGGAGTGGATCCTGGATAGACAGTTGGATGAGAATGGGAAACTCGTAGACGTCATAACTAGGGGAGGGGTGCGGGGAACAGGGCGCTGTGCGTGTGTGTGTGTGTGGGTGGGTGTGTGGGTGTGTGTGTGTGTGTGTGTGGGTGGGTGGGTGGGTGGGTGTGGGTGTGCGCGCGCCCCAGTGCCCACCTTTGGTTACGAGTGGGGGAGGGAGGCCTGGGGAAATCTTGCCTCAGTCCGGTAGGATTGAGAGCTGTGGTCAGGCAAGGGAAACACCCTGACGGTCGGGTTGTCCTCCCTGGCAGGCATCGCTGCCTCGAGCGCATCTGCCGCCTCCAGGCTGGTGGGCTAGCTTTGCCCAGCCGGGCCGGCCCGCCCCGCCCGGATCTGCGAGCTCTCTCACTTCCACTAAGCGGTGGTGGGATTCGAGGCACAGGTCCACATCCATCTTCACCCCTTTGCCTCGGGGACAGCGAAGAAGAACTAAAGAGCCCCTTGAGGAAAGTGAAAGAGGAGAGTGAAAACGTTGGCTTCAAACTCAACATTCAGACAACTAAGATCATGGCATCCCGTCCCATCACTTCATGGCAAATAGACGGGGAAAGAACGGAAAGCGGGAAAGACTTCATTTTGGGGGGCTGCCCCAAAGCACTGCAGACGCCGGCCGCGCCGGCGAAATGAAAAGACGTTCGCTCCTTGGGAGAAAAGCTATGACCAACCTGGACAGCATGTCGCAAAGCAGAGACGAGGTCTGTGACGAGGGGCTGTCTCGGGAAAGCTACGGTTTCTCCAGCGGTCACGTACAGATGTGAGAGGTGGAGTATAAAGAAGGATGAGTGCCGAAGAATTGATGCTTTTGGACTGCGGTGTTGGAGAAGACTCTTGAGAGTCCCTTGGACTGCGAGGAGACCCATCCCGTCCATCCTAGAGGAAATCAGTCCTGAATATTCATTAGAAGGACTGAGGCTGAAGCCGAAACGCCAATCCTCTGGCCACCCGACCCGCAAAACTGATTCACGGGGAAAGACCCTGATGGAAGGCAGGAGGAGACCGGGACGACCCGACAGAAGACGAGAGGCTTGGATGGCATCCCCGACTGGACGGACATGAGTTTGAGCAAGCCTCGAGAGTTGGTGATGGACAGGGAAGCCTGGCTGCTACAGTGCCCTGAGCGACTGAACTGATCCCGATGCCTCCCGGGCGCCGTGGTCCGCCTCTCAGAGCCCACTCAAGACCAGAACCCTCTTGGAGACACCAGCACCATACGGGAGTCACAGCCAGCCCGGGACCTGGCGCGCAGTGGCCAAGCCGCCCAGAGACGGGGCTGGCATGAGGGACATGGGAAGGCAGGCGTGTCCGTGGCCACTGGCCCCCACTCCCCGAGGCACAGCCCCTTCGCTCACCTTCGGCTGCGGCCACCGCCCCTGCCGCTGCTGGCCCCCGCTGGCGACCACCACAGCTCGCGCCCCTACCCCCGCCCCTATCCCCACCCCGCCCTATCCCACCCCACCTCCTCACCCCACCCCCCCGCGCCCCCCCCGCCCCCCACAGCAGGAGAACCAGCACAAGCCCAGGAGCATCACCGCCGCCACCAGGGCCAGCAGCCGCAGCCCCTCAGGAGGGAGGGAGGCGGGGGATGGGAGGCCTCAGGCCGGTCGTGGTGAAAGCGGCGCGAGGTTGCCACCGCGGCCAACAAAGGTTTGCCCCGGGGGACGGCGGAGGTGGCCTGAATCGTGCTTGGGCTGGAGGTGCAGGGTCCCGGGGGCCTCTGGCGCAGTGCTGAGCTGCTAGGTCGCGTCAGTCCTGTCCGACTCTGTGCGACCCCATAGACGGCAGCCCACCAGGCTCCCCCGTCCCTGGGATTCTCCAGGCAAGAACACTGGAGTGGCTTGCCATTTCCTTCTGCAATGCATGCAAGTGAAAAGTGAAAGTGAAGTCGCTCGGTCCTATGGGACTTTTAGCGACCCCATGGTCTGCAGCCTCCCAGGCTCCTCCGTCCATGGGGTTTTCCAGGCAGGAGGACTGGAGTGGGTTGCCATTGCGTAGGCTAAAAGGGTAAAGGTGGGAGGGTCGCCGGCGAGGATCCCGGCAGGTGGCAGGCCTCCGGAGAGGAAGAAGAAAGGCTTCCCTGACCGGGAATCGAACCCGGGCCGCGGCGGTGAGAGCGCCGAATCCTAACCACTAGACCACCAGGGAGCGTCGGGGCCAGGCCCTCGCCTGCTCCCGCTGAACCCAGCGCCTCCATGCCACCCGCCCGCGCCACCTTGCCGCCCACACCCGGCCTTTGCAAGTCCAGCCGCCCGCCGGCCGCGTCAGTCCTCCTGCCTTGGCGTGCCGTCTTGCTTTCAGCCCCCTCAAAACACTGCGCGCGCCGCCGGCTTCTCGCACACACGCCAAAAGCCGCGGGCCAGCGGGCTGGCTCCCCGCTCCCAGCTCTCTCTCCCCCGCCATCGCCCCTGCCGGGAGGGCGGTGCAGCTCAGCAAAAGGTCGGCCCGCTGCGTTGGCCGGGAATCGAACCCGGGTCAACTGCTTGGAAGGCAGCTATGCTCACCACTATACCACCAACGCTACACAGCCCGGGCGGCCGCCGGACGCCGGCCCCGGGATCGCCCCAGCATAATCTAGCCGCCGCCGCCGCCGCCGCCGCCGCCCCTGCCGCCCCTGCCGCCCCTGCCGCCCCTGCCGCCACCGCCTCCGCATCCCTGCCCCGACGCCCCGTCAGCCGGAGGCTCTGCGCCGCCGTCGGCGCCACCAGCAGCCGCGCGGCGCCCCATGCGCGTCGGCGCTACGCCGTTGCCGTGGTCCACCGGCCCGACGGCCTTGCGGCCCTGCGGCCCTTCGCTCCCCGCCGCGGCCCGCGAACGCCTCCGCCCTCACCTCCGGCGGGCAACGCGGGGCACGCAGCTTCCCGCACCCAGCTGGCCAAAGCCCTTCTCCACCGGGCGCTGGGCGCGCCCACTTCCCACGACGACTTGGGGACACGGGACCCAGCTGCCTGCACGCGTCGCGGCGCTGTGCCGAGCCGCACGGCGGGGGCGTCGCGAGCCTAGGAGCCCACTGAGGCGGCCAGTGGGAGTGGGTGCGTGGGCGGCCGGGCGGCCCCGCGGGCCGCAAGCTCCGGCTCTGGTCGGGCAAGGCCGTGGGGTGGCCAAGGAGGCCCTCGCTCGGCCGTGGCGACCGTGCGCCCGGCGACCACAAAGGGCTCGGGCTGGAGGCCCGCACGGGGAGAGGGGGTCGACGGTGGCTAGGCCGCGCACCGCGCCCTGGCGCCTCGCCCAAAGGCGGCGGGACCAGACGAAGGGCCTCTGGGGGCCTGGCGGCAGGACAGAGAGCGACCGCGGCCACCAAAAAGGGTGTGTGGCCTCCCCGTCGGGGAATCGAACCCCGGTCTCCCGCGTGACAGGCGGGGATACTCACCACTATACTAACGAGGACGGCGGCGACCGTCCTACCGCCCGGCCGCTCACGGGCTCTCGGGCTGCCTGCCGACGCGACCCCTGCCCAGCACGGGCCCCCGGCCACCGCGGGTCCCGACCCAACCGCGCACCCAACCCACCGCCTCGCTCACAGCGGCAGCCCGCCACCCCGACAGGGCCCCGGACCCCCGCGGCACTGGACACTCCCCAGGGCGCGCCGCCTCTTGCCTCCCACGCGGGCATTCCGCCGGGAGAAGGGGGCCCGAGAAGGCAAGCGAGGCTGCGAGGACACGGTGGGCGCGCGCCGGCCGGCGTCGGGCCAGGAGAGGCGCGGCTGGGGAGGGGCCGGCCCGCCCACGGCCCGGCTGGGTCCGGGGCGCGGCCAGCCGCCGAGCCAGGCGCCTCGGCCGGCCGCCGCGCGCCGGCTCCGTCGACACCCACCCCGGACGGCCGCCTGCCTGCCTGCCTGCCTGCCTGCCTGCCTGCCTGCCTGCCTGCCTGCCTAGCGCGGCGCGGCGCGGCGCGCGGCCCGCCAAGGGCGCCGGGGCTCGCGCCGCGTCGGGTCCCAGCCAGGCGAGCGGCCACGCGCCCAGCCAGGCCCGCCGTCAGGATGGCCGAGCGGTCTAAGGCGCTGCGTTCAGGTCGCAGTCTCCCCTGGAGGCGTGGGTTCGAATCCCACTCCTGACAAGCCAGCCTTTTGGCCCGCCGGACAAACGCGCCCGTCCTCCCCGCGCCACTGCCTTGCTCCACACACGCGCCGCCTCCCGCCACCTGCACCCCCACCCCAGGAACCTTCAGTCCTCCTCAGCGCATCTTTCCTCCCCAGCTGGCTGCAGCTGCAGCTGCTGGTTTTCCTGCCTCCCCGCCTCCCCCTCGCCCCCCCTCGCCCACCCTCCCACTCCCACGGCCCCGCCCCGCCCCCGGCCGCACCGAAGCACGCAGCCCCGCGGCGGCTGGCAAGGCCTCCTCGCGTCGCCGGCGCTCCGACTTCTGCCGGGGAACGGCCAACTCGCTCTCGCAGCCTTGCTTCCACGTCCGCCCCCGGCCGCTCTCCCTCCGGCCGGCACCCTGTCCTCCGCACCCGCCCCGCCGGCCCGCCTGCGCTCCCCAGTCACACCGAGGCGGCCGAGCCCCCGCCTTGCCCGCCAGGGGGTGCTGCGTGCCCTCGACGCTTCTGCGCCTTGCGGCCTTGGCCGCGCCACACCTGCCTGCCGCCCGCCAGGGACACGTGCCTCCCAGCCTTCCTGCTGGCCAGCGAACACCGGTCTTCCTGGCACCAGTCCGTCCCGGGAAGGGTGCTCCTCTGGGGAGGGAGCAGAAGCCCTACGTGCCCGTGCAGCCCGCCCACCGGCGCCCGGCCGGCGCCCCCGGCCTTCCCGGGGGAAGCCGCTGCCCGGGCCGGAGCCAAGCCCTTCCAGAGCGCGCTCCCTGCCTCAGCCGGCAGTCCCCGAGCCAGGAGCCGCTCTGCCAAAGGGCCCCTCCTCACCAGCACCACCACCCCGTCAGAGCCGGACCTCGGGCGCGCGGTCCGCCAGAGCGCACGAGCCGGCCTCACACGCCTTTGGGTCGGGACCCGGCGTTCGCTGAGAGGAACGTCGGCGCGCGGCAGCAGCGACCACGCAGCGCCTGCGCCTGCACCTGACAGGGATCTCGGCGCCGGGCGGGAGGCGTCGGCTCCCGGCCCCCTCGGGCGACACCGACAGGGTCGCGGCGGCCGTGGTCGGCGCAGAAGGCGCGCGACGGGCCGAGTGGAACCCTCCGGGAGCGCCGCGCCCTGTGGTCCTGCACGTGCCCGGATCCTGGCTTTCAGGTCGCCCCCTCTCCCCGCTCCCCACCGTCGTCTCCTGCTCCGATGGAGCAGATAGATGCCGACGGGCGAGCAGTGAGCAGTGAGCAGTGCCGGGCGGGTGGCGGTCAGCGCCTCTGGGGCAGCGTCGGGCGGCGTTGGCCATCGGTGCATGGGTGGTTCAGTGGTAGAATTCTCGCCTGCCACGCGGGAGGCCCGGGTTCGATTCCCGGCCCATGCAGCCACAGCGTCCCCTTTTGGTCCCGCAGTGCAGCCCCAGAGCCCAGCTAGGTCTGCCGGCTGAAAGGCGCTCCAGGCAGCGCTCCTGCAACCGCTGGCTGCTACCTGCCGCCCGCTGCCTCTCCCACGCAGACGCCCACCACCCCGCCCCACCCCACCCCACCCCACCCCACCCAGAAAAGGCCCTGCTGCCAAGCCTCCGTGGCCCCAAGCCCTGCGGGCTCAGCCGCCCGTGCGTCCAGGCGCCTTTCTTGTGTTTGCTCGCTTCCTCACCCGGACCCAGCCGGGGGCTCAGGGATTGCACTTGGAAGGAATAGCCCACGGCTGGCAGCCGCCCGCACCACCTCTTCAGGACCTTTCACAACGTCCGTCTCCAAGCTCCCTGCCTCACTCTCCCCACACTCCGAGAATCAATCACACTACGTTTGCACAGCCAGGAGCAAGGATGTTGCCACATCTGGCAAGCATACCTCCCTTTCGCCTGGAGGGTCCCTGGACCAGCGTCTTGCAGGAGGAGTTCCAAAGAAGTCCACCAGCTCCCGTCCCTCGGCAGAAATGGGTCTCCAACAGGGACGGCCTCACCGCCTCAAACACCACCCCAAACACCACCCCATGCCCCTGAAACCCTGTTGCGCGCCTCACCTCAGCATCAGCCCTGCCCCAAGAGCACCACCACCTCAGCCTGCACCCTCACCGTGCCCCTACTTCCCCAAACGCAACCCCCATCCCACCCCCACCCGGCTCCCCACCTCCACCATTTGCACACCACCCCCCCCCCCAACGCCCAGGTCCTCCCTGAGCCATTCCAAATCCCAGGCTGTCCAGGAACCTGCCTTTGCATTTGGCGCACTGGCCTGCCTCCCCCCACCCCCTACCCCAGGCCAGGGCCTGCTCCTCCTTCTGCTTCTTCCAACACGAGGAGAACTGCCTTACAGTCCTGGGTTAGTCTCAGGTGCTCGGCAAAGTGATTCAGTCCCCTGTTCTTTTCCAGGGGATTTTCCAGTGTAGGTTAAGGCGAGACACGAATACAGTTGTCATGCTACAGAGGAAAGCTCTGTTGCTCATCGACTGTAAGTACAGTATTTCCTATCTCTTGATCCGACTCCAACTTCGTCCCTCCCCTGCCTTTCCCCTTGGCTAGCCCTATGCACGTTCTCTCCGTCTCCAGGTCGGTTTCCCCTTTGCACATAGATTCACTGGTATTCGTTGTTCGAGTCCACAGAGCTTTGTCCCTCTCTACCCGACTCACTTCAGTCAGCGGACCCTTCTGTGGGTCCGTGCGGCGTTGCGGCCCATGGCGATGGCCGCTGCTACTTGACGGCTGCGTCATATTCCACGGTACGTATTTGCCTCACCTTCTCGTGCCGGCCACGGGTCGACGGGCACGTGAGCGTTTCCCACGTCTCGGCTACGGCACCGAGGGCTGCGATGACCCTGGGGGATGCCCGCCTCTCTTCCCATTGGGCGTGTTGTCTTTTCCCGATGAGTAGCCGGGATTGGGTCTGCTGGATCATCATGTGAGCTCTTCTTTGTCCTACTGTTGGACCGATCCTCGACGGATTGACTTCCCCGGAGTGGCAGTTGTTGTTCTGGAAGTGTACAACTACAGCCTGGTGCCCGTGTCTGCTGTACAACGTTGTGATTCACACCTGTGCGTGTAGGATGAGGGTTTCAGATCGGTTTCCGTTACAGGTGGTGACAGGATATGGGATCTCATTCCCTGTAGTATCCCGTGTCTCCTTGTTGCTCCTCTCCTTTCTACGCAGTACTGGTACGGTACATCCGTTGAGCCCGGCTCCTCATCCATCCCTCCGTCCGTGACTCTGCCCTTGGGAAGCCCGAGGCTGCTTTCCCGAGTCTGAGAGTCTGTCGCTGGTTGCCACAGGGGTGAATTTGTACAACACTTAAGATTCCGCCCATCTGTGACCCTGCCTGTTTGACTTCCCTCACCAAGGGTAATATTCTGCAGCTCCAGCTTCCGCTGCTGCTGCCAGTGACACTATTGGACTCGCGTGGATGGCTCAGTGCCATCCCATTCTCTCCCTGTCTCTGGTATGGCACCTACGTGGGTGAGCCGTTGGGGATGGGCACTAGGGTTTCCTCCACGTCTCGGCTTCGGCAAACGGCGCTGCTACGACCGTGGGGTTTGCACGTGTCTTTCCGAATGAAGAGTTGCGGCTCTCACGGGTATGTACCCAGGGTGGGATTGGGACAGCGCGCCTGTTTCCCGCCGACTTACTTGCCTGTTGATTTCGTTTCTTCTGCAAAGCCGACTCCAGTGTCGGAGTCACGGTTGTTGCTCAAGTACAGTGGGTTTCCAATATTGTGCTCGTTTCCGGTGGACCGCAAAGTGCTTCTGTTTCCCGTGTACAGATTTTGGATTTCATGTATGTTTTCAGATTCTTGTCCACTCGAGGGGATTCCAGGGTACTGACGCTTATTCCCTGTGTTGAACTGGATCACCTTGGCGCTTCTCCCTTTATCCAGGGTCCTGCGAATCTGTTCGTCCCAGCTGCACACGCATCCCTCCAGCGCTGCCTTTCCGCTGGCGTTCCCCTGAGGTGGCTTTCTGCGTGAGTGGGTTTCTCCTCGGCAAATAGCTCCGTTTTGTATTCTTTCACACGTTCCACATGCCTTTGTCCAACGCGGTCTGACGTGCTTCACCAAGTGTAAGAGTCTCTAGGTCCATCATTGCTTGTGACAAGTGGCAACACTGGACTTATTTCTTTATGACTGAGTGATGGTTCCATGCTACATCTGTGCCACCTCTTCTCGGGCCCGCCACGTGTGGATGGGCGCTGGGGTTTGCTCCGTGTCTTGGCCATGGCAAACAGTGTCGCCGTGTCCGTGGCGGTGTGGGCACCCTCAGACCTCCCCGAGGTTTGCCCTCTGCGGGTGTGTACCCTGGAGGGACGGCTGTGCTCGGTCACGTGGGAGCTCTCCTTGGTCCTCGTGAAATCTCAGCCACCGGAGCTCCCAACCACCACCCCCCATCCCACCCTGTGCCCCCAGCCATGTCACACCCGAGACTGGACATTTGCTCCTGATGAGTGGTGACTTTGGTCTCTGGGGCGGTACGGCGGGCCCACCCATCTCGGACCAGGTCTGGCCCCCGTCTGGCACCCCGTTTCTGTCGTTGGCTTGCCTGCGTCCTCAGCCCACCGCTGAGCCTGAGCAGCCTGCGGCACCGCGCACCAGTGTGGCTCGCCCGCTCACCCGCTACCCCGCCCAAATGAATGGAGTGCTCCCCCACCATCTTCCTCATGCCACAGCCCCATCACTGTCACGGCCTGCCCTCTGCCTTTCCCTCCAGACTCCAGGCTCGGCCCCATCCGCCTCCCCCCCACCCCCCGCCCCGCCACCATCGCCCCGGAGCTCGGGCCACCCCTCCCACGTCCTGCCCTGGCCTGGCCTGCCCTGCCCTGAGGTTCACCAGTGCGGGCCTCCCTCCGGCTCCGCAGACCCACCCCGACCCCACGCCCACCCCTACCTCCCGCAGATCCGTCCCCAGCCTCTCACATGGGCCTGGCAGGGCTTCGCCACCGCGCCCATGCTCCTGCAGAGGGCCTGCTCCAGTGGCCTGCCGATCTTTCGGCCAGGTTCCCTCGAGCCCCACCCATCCCTTCATGCTGGCCCTCCAGGAAGACTCCACCCAAGCACCCCTGGGCCTGCCTGCCAGCCCCTCGGCTCGCCGCCGCCCCCTCTCCCTGCGATGATCGCTCTGCCCAGGTCCCTGATCCACGTGGGGCGCCCACCAGCCATGGCCCCAAGCACCTTCGTCCCATAGTCTCCCCCACGCACGCTGATGCCCACGGCCCCGGCAGGGGCCTCAAGGAAACCTCCTTTGGCCACGGCAAGCACACGTCGGGCCACGGGGGCTCCTTTCCCATAGGGGACAGGCGCCATCCCACCCGAGTGTGCCGCCCTCGCCGCACTTTGGTGCCCTTGGTCGGCCGTCCACTTCCCCTCCGAAGGACACAGTCCTTGAACGGACGTGGAATGAAACCCTTTGGGGAAAGACGACCTCGAGATTGGCCCAAGGGGAGACTGTGGTGGGCGATTACCCTCGGGGAGAGTTCCTAGGGGAAGACAATGACAGGTTGGCGAGAGGGATGGAGTGGATCCTGGATAGACAGTTGGATGAGAATGGGAAACTCGTAGACGTCATAACTAGGGGAGGGGTGCGGGGAACAGGGCGCTGTGCGTGTGTGTGTGTGTGGGTGGGTGGTGTGTGTGTGTGTGTGTGTGTGGGTGGGTGGGTGGGTGGGTGTGGGTGTGCGCGCGCCCCAGTGCCCACCTTTGGTTACGAGTGGGGGAGGGAGGCCTGGGGAAATCTTGCCTCAGTCCGGTAGGATTGAGAGCTGTGGTCAGGCAAGGGAAACACCCTGACGGTCGGGTTGTCCTCCCTGGCAGGCATCGCTGCCTCGAGCGCATCTGCCGCCTCCAGGCTGGTGGGCTAGCTTTGCCCAGCCGGGCCGGCCCGCCCCGCCCGGATCTGCGAGCTCTCTCACTTCCACTAAGCGGTGGTGGGATTCGAGGCACAGGTCCACATCCATCTTCACCCCTTTGCCTCGGGGACAGCGAAGAAGAACTAAAGAGCCCCTTGAGGAAAGTGAAAGAGGAGAGTGAAAACGTTGGCTTCAAACTCAACATTCAGACAACTAAGATCATGGCATCCCGTCCCATCACTTCATGGCAAATAGACGGGGAAAGAACGGAAAGCGGGAAAGACTTCATTTTGGGGGGCTGCCCCAAAGCACTGCAGACGCCGGCCGCGCCGGCGAAATGAAAAGACGTTCGCTCCTTGGGAGAAAAGCTATGACCAACCTGGACAGCATGTCGCAAAGCAGAGACGAGGTCTGTGACGAGGGGCTGTCTCGGGAAAGCTACGGTTTCTCCAGCGGTCACGTACAGATGTGAGAGGTGGAGTATAAAGAAGGATGAGTGCCGAAGAATTGATGCTTTTGGACTGCGGTGTTGGAGAAGACTCTTGAGAGTCCCTTGGACTGCGAGGAGACCCATCCCGTCCATCCTAGAGGAAATCAGTCCTGAATATTCATTAGAAGGACTGAGGCTGAAGCCGAAACGCCAATCCTCTGGCCACCCGACCCGCAAAACTGATTCACGGGGAAAGACCCTGATGGAAGGCAGGAGGAGACCGGGACGACCCGACAGAAGACGAGAGGCTTGGATGGCATCCCCGACTGGACGGACATGAGTTTGAGCAAGCCTCGAGAGTTGGTGATGGACAGGGAAGCCTGGCTGCTACAGTGCCCTGAGCGACTGAACTGATCCCGATGCCTCCCGGGCGCCGTGGTCCGCCTCTCAGAGCCCACTCAAGACCAGAACCCTCTTGGAGACACCAGCACCATACGGGAGTCACAGCCAGCCCGGGACCTGGCGCGCAGTGGCCAAGCCGCCCAGAGACGGGGCTGGCATGAGGGACATGGGAAGGCAGGCGTGTCCGTGGCCACTGGCCCCCACTCCCCGAGGCACAGCCCCTTCGCTCACCTTCGGCTGCGGCCACCGCCCCTGCCGCTGCTGGCCCCCGCTGGCGACCACCACAGCTCGCGCCCCTACCCCCGCCCCTATCCCCACCCCGCCCTATCCCACCCCACCTCCTCACCCCACCCCCCCGCGCCCCCCCCCGCCCCCCACAGCAGGAGAACCAGCACAAGCCCAGGAGCATCACCGCCGCCACCAGGGCCAGCAGCCGCAGCCCCTCAGGAGGGAGGGAGGCGGGGGATGGGAGGCCTCAGGCCGGTCGTGGTGAAAGCGGCGCGAGGTTGCCACCGCGGCCAACAAAGGTTTGCCCCGGGGGACGGCGGAGGTGGCCTGAATCGTGCTTGGGCTGGAGGTGCAGGGTCCCGGGGGCCTCTGGCGCAGTGCTGAGCTGCTAGGTCGCGTCAGTCCTGTCCGACTCTGTGCGACCCCATAGACGGCAGCCCACCAGGCTCCCCCGTCCCTGGGATTCTCCAGGCAAGAACACTGGAGTGGCTTGCCATTTCCTTCTGCAATGCATGCAAGTGAAAAGTGAAAGTGAAGTCGCTCGGTCCTATGGGACTTTTAGCGACCCCATGGTCTGCAGCCTCCCAGGCTCCTCCGTCCATGGGGTTTTCCAGGCAGGAGGACTGGAGTGGGTTGCCATTGCGTAGGCTAAAAGGGTAAAGGTGGGAGGGTCGCCGGCGAGGATCCCGGCAGGTGGCAGGCCTCCGGAGAGGAAGAAGAAAGGCTTCCCTGACCGGGAATCGAACCCGGGCCGCGGCGGTGAGAGCGCCGAATCCTAACCACTAGACCACCAGGGAGCGTCGGGGCCAGGCCCTCGCCTGCTCCCGCTGAACCCAGCGCCTCCATGCCACCCGCCCGCGCCACCTTGCCGCCCACACCCGGCCTTTGCAAGTCCAGCCGCCCGCCGGCCGCGTCAGTCCTCCTGCCTTGGCGTGCCGTCTTGCTTTCAGCCCCCTCAAAACACTGCGCGCGCCGCCGGCTTCTCGCACACACGCCAAAAGCCGCGGGCCAGCGGGCTGGCTCCCCGCTCCCAGCTCTCTCTCCCCCGCCATCGCCCCTGCCGGGAGGGCGGTGCAGCTCAGCAAAAGGTCGGCCCGCTGCGTTGGCCGGGAATCGAACCCGGGTCAACTGCTTGGAAGGCAGCTATGCTCACCACTATACCACCAACGCTACACAGCCCGGGCGGCCGCCGGACGCCGGCCCCGGGATCGCCCCAGCATAATCTAGCCGCCGCCGCCGCCGCCGCCGCCGCCCCTGCCGCCCCTGCCGCCCCTGCCGCCCCTGCCGCCACCGCCTCCGCATCCCTGCCCCGACGCCCCGTCAGCCGGAGGCTCTGCGCCGCCGTCGGCGCCACCAGCAGCCGCGCGGCGCCCCATGCGCGTCGGCGCTACGCCGTTGCCGTGGTCCACCGGCCCGACGGCCTTGCGGCCCTGCGGCCCTTCGCTCCCCGCCGCGGCCCGCGAACGCCTCCGCCCTCACCTCCGGCGGGCAACGCGGGGCACGCAGCTTCCCGCACCCAGCTGGCCAAAGCCCTTCTCCACCGGGCGCTGGGCGCGCCCACTTCCCACGACGACTTGGGGACACGGGACCCAGCTGCCTGCACGCGTCGCGGCGCTGTGCCGAGCCGCACGGCGGGGGCGTCGCGAGCCTAGGAGCCCACTGAGGCGGCCAGTGGGAGTGGGTGCGTGGGCGGCCGGGCGGCCCCGCGGGCCGCAAGCTCCGGCTCTGGTCGGGCAAGGCCGTGGGGTGGCCAAGGAGGCCCTCGCTCGGCCGTGGCGACCGTGCGCCCGGCGACCACAAAGGGCTCGGGCTGGAGGCCCGCACGGGGAGAGGGGGTCGACGGTGGCTAGGCCGCGCACCGCGCCCTGGCGCCTCGCCCAAAGGCGGCGGGACCAGACGAAGGGCCTCTGGGGGCCTGGCGGCAGGACAGAGAGCGACCGCGGCCACCAAAAAGGGTGTGTGGCCTCCCCGTCGGGGAATCGAACCCCGGTCTCCCGCGTGACAGGCGGGGATACTCACCACTATACTAACGAGGACGGCGGCGACCGTCCTACCGCCCGGCCGCTCACGGGCTCTCGGGCTGCCTGCCGACGCGACCCCTGCCCAGCACGGGCCCCCGGCCACCGCGGGTCCCGACCCAACCGCGCACCCAACCCACCGCCTCGCTCACAGCGGCAGCCCGCCACCCCGACAGGGCCCCGGACCCCCGCGGCACTGGACACTCCCCAGGGCGCGCCGCCTCTTGCCTCCCACGCGGGCATTCCGCCGGGAGAAGGGGGCCCGAGAAGGCAAGCGAGGCTGCGAGGACACGGTGGGCGCGCGCCGGCCGGCGTCGGGCCAGGAGAGGCGCGGCTGGGGAGGGGCCGGCCCGCCCACGGCCCGGCTGGGTCCGGGGCGCGGCCAGCCGCCGAGCCAGGCGCCTCGGCCGGCCGCCGCGCGCCGGCTCCGTCGACACCCACCCCGGACGGCCGCCTGCCTGCCTGCCTGCCTGCCTGCCTGCCTGCCTGCCTGCCTGCCTGCCTAGCGCGGCGCGGCGCGGCGCGCGGCCCGCCAAGGGCGCCGGGGCTCGCGCCGCGTCGGGTCCCAGCCAGGCGAGCGGCCACGCGCCCAGCCAGGCCCGCCGTCAGGATGGCCGAGCGGTCTAAGGCGCTGCGTTCAGGTCGCAGTCTCCCCTGGAGGCGTGGGTTCGAATCCCACTCCTGACAAGCCAGCCTTTTGGCCCGCCGGACAAACGCGCCCGTCCTCCCCGCGCCACTGCCTTGCTCCACACACGCGCCGCCTCCCGCCACCTGCACCCCCACCCCAGGAACCTTCAGTCCTCCTCAGCGCATCTTTCCTCCCCAGCTGGCTGCAGCTGCAGCTGCTGGTTTTCCTGCCTCCCCGCCTCCCCCTCGCCCCCCCTCGCCCACCCTCCCACTCCCACGGCCCCGCCCCGCCCCCGGCCGCACCGAAGCACGCAGCCCCGCGGCGGCTGGCAAGGCCTCCTCGCGTCGCCGGCGCTCCGACTTCTGCCGGGGAACGGCCAACTCGCTCTCGCAGCCTTGCTTCCACGTCCGCCCCCGGCCGCTCTCCCTCCGGCCGGCACCCTGTCCTCCGCACCCGCCCCGCCGGCCCGCCTGCGCTCCCCAGTCACACCGAGGCGGCCGAGCCCCCGCCTTGCCCGCCAGGGGGTGCTGCGTGCCCTCGACGCTTCTGCGCCTTGCGGCCTTGGCCGCGCCACACCTGCCTGCCGCCCGCCAGGGACACGTGCCTCCCAGCCTTCCTGCTGGCCAGCGAACACCGGTCTTCCTGGCACCAGTCCGTCCCGGGAAGGGTGCTCCTCTGGGGAGGGAGCAGAAGCCCTACGTGCCCGTGCAGCCCGCCCACCGGCGCCCGGCCGGCGCCCCCGGCCTTCCCGGGGGAAGCCGCTGCCCGGGCCGGAGCCAAGCCCTTCCAGAGCGCGCTCCCTGCCTCAGCCGGCAGTCCCCGAGCCAGGAGCCGCTCTGCCAAAGGGCCCCTCCTCACCAGCACCACCACCCCGTCAGAGCCGGACCTCGGGCGCGCGGTCCGCCAGAGCGCACGAGCCGGCCTCACACGCCTTTGGGTCGGGACCCGGCGTTCGCTGAGAGGAACGTCGGCGCGCGGCAGCAGCGACCACGCAGCGCCTGCGCCTGCACCTGACAGGGATCTCGGCGCCGGGCGGGAGGCGTCGGCTCCCGGCCCCCTCGGGCGACACCGACAGGGTCGCGGCGGCCGTGGTCGGCGCAGAAGGCGCGCGACGGGCCGAGTGGAACCCTCCGGGAGCGCCGCGCCCTGTGGTCCTGCACGTGCCCGGATCCTGGCTTTCAGGTCGCCCCCTCTCCCCGCTCCCCACCGTCGTCTCCTGCTCCGATGGAGCAGATAGATGCCGACGGGCGAGCAGTGAGCAGTGAGCAGTGCCGGGCGGGTGGCGGTCAGCGCCTCTGGGGCAGCGTCGGGCGGCGTTGGCCATCGGTGCATGGGTGGTTCAGTGGTAGAATTCTCGCCTGCCACGCGGGAGGCCCGGGTTCGATTCCCGGCCCATGCAGCCACAGCGTCCCCTTTTGGTCCCGCAGTGCAGCCCCAGAGCCCAGCTAGGTCTGCCGGCTGAAAGGCGCTCCAGGCAGCGCTCCTGCAACCGCTGGCTGCTACCTGCCGCCCGCTGCCTCTCCCACGCAGACGCCCACCACCCCGCCCCACCCCACCCCACCCAGAAAAGGCCCTGCTGCCAAGCCTCCGTGGCCCCAAGCCCTGCGGGCTCAGCCGCCCGTGCGTCCAGGCGCCTTTCTTGTGTTTGCTCGCTTCCTCACCCGGACCCAGCCGGGGGCTCAGGGATTGCACTTGGAAGGAATAGCCCACGGCTGGCAGCCGCCCGCACCACCTCTTCAGGACCTTTCACAACGTCCGTCTCCAAGCTCCCTGCCTCACTCTCCCCACACTCCGAGAATCAATCACACTACGTTTGCACAGCCAGGAGCAAGGATGTTGCCACATCTGGCAAGCATACCTCCCTTTCGCCTGGAGGGTCCCTGGACCAGCGTCTTGCAGGAGGAGTTCCAAAGAAGTCCACCAGCTCCCGTCCCTCGGCAGAAATGGGTCTCCAACAGGGACGGCCTCACCGCCTCAAACACCACCCCAAACACCACCCCATGCCCCTGAAACCCTGTTGCGCGCCTCACCTCAGCATCAGCCCTGCCCCAAGAGCACCACCACCTCAGCCTGCACCCTCACCGTGCCCCTACTTCCCCAAACGCAACCCCCATCCCACCCCCACCCGGCTCCCCACCTCCACCATTTGCACACCACCCCCCCCCCCAACGCCCAGGTCCTCCCTGAGCCATTCCAAATCCCAGGCTGTCCAGGAACCTGCCTTTGCATTTGGCGCACTGGCCTGCCTCCCCCCACCCCCTACCCCAGGCCAGGGCCTGCTCCTCCTTCTGCTTCTTCCAACACGAGGAGAACTGCTTTACAGTCCTGGGTTAGTCTCAGGTGCTCGGCAAAGTGATTCAGTCCCCTGTTCTTTTCCAGGGGATTTTCCAGTGTAGGTTAAGGCGAGACACGAATACAGTTGTCATGCTACAGAGGAAAGCTCTGTTGCTCATCGACTGTAAGTACAGTATTTCCTATCTCTTGATCCGACTCCAACTTCGTCCCTCCCCTGCCTTTCCCCTTGGCTAGCCCTATGCACGTTCTCTCCGTCTCCAGGTCGGTTTCCCCTTTGCACATAGATTCACTGGTATTCGTTGTTCGAGTCCACAGAGCTTTGTCCCTCTCTACCCGACTCACTTCAGTCAGCGGACCCTTCTGTGGGTCCGTGCGGCGTTGCGGCCCATGGCGATGGCCGCTGCTACTTGACGGCTGCGTCATATTCCACGGTACGTATTTGCCTCACCTTCTCGTGCCGGCCACGGGTCGACGGGCACGTGAGCGTTTCCCACGTCTCGGCTACGGCACCGAGGGCTGCGATGACCCTGGGGGATGCCCGCCTCTCTTCCCATTGGGCGTGTTGTCTTTTCCCGATGAGTAGCCGGGATTGGGTCTGCTGGATCATCATGTGAGCTCTTCTTTGTCCTACTGTTGGACCGATCCTCGACGGATTGACTTCCCCGGAGTGGCAGTTGTTGTTCTGGAAGTGTACAACTACAGCCTGGTGCCCGTGTCTGCTGTACAACGTTGTGATTCACACCTGTGCGTGTAGGATGAGGGTTTCAGATCGGTTTCCGTTACAGGTGGTGACAGGATATGGGATCTCATTCCCTGTAGTATCCCGTGTCTCCTTGTTGCTCCTCTCCTTTCTACGCAGTACTGGTACGGTACATCCGTTGAGCCCGGCTCCTCATCCATCCCTCCGTCCGTGACTCTGCCCTTGGGAAGCCCGAGGCTGCTTTCCCGAGTCTGAGAGTCTGTCGCTGGTTGCCACAGGGGTGAATTTGTACAACACTTAAGATTCCGCCCATCTGTGACCCTGCCTGTTTGACTTCCCTCACCAAGGGTAATATTCTGCAGCTCCAGCTTCCGCTGCTGCTGCCAGTGACACTATTGGACTCGCGTGGATGGCTCAGTGCCATCCCATTCTCTCCCTGTCTCTGGTATGGCACCTACGTGGGTGAGCCGTTGGGGATGGGCACTAGGGTTTCCTCCACGTCTCGGCTTCGGCAAACGGCGCTGCTACGACCGTGGGGTTTGCACGTGTCTTTCCGAATGAAGAGTTGCGGCTCTCACGGGTATGTACCCAGGGTGGGATTGGGACAGCGCGCCTGTTTCCCGCCGACTTACTTGCCTGTTGATTTCGTTTCTTCTGCAAAGCCGACTCCAGTGTCGGAGTCACGGTTGTTGCTCAAGTACAGTGGGTTTCCAATATTGTGCTCGTTTCCGGTGGACCGCAAAGTGCTTCTGTTTCCCGTGTACAGATTTTGGATTTCATGTATGTTTTCAGATTCTTGTCCACTCGAGGGGATTCCAGGGTACTGACGCTTATTCCCTGTGTTGAACTGGATCACCTTGGCGCTTCTCCCTTTATCCAGGGTCCTGCGAATCTGTTCGTCCCAGCTGCACACGCATCCCTCCAGCGCTGCCTTTCCGCTGGCGTTCCCCTGAGGTGGCTTTCTGCGTGAGTGGGTTTCTCCTCGGCAAATAGCTCCGTTTTGTATTCTTTCACACGTTCCACATGCCTTTGTCCAACGCGGTCTGACGTGCTTCACCAAGTGTAAGAGTCTCTAGGTCCATCATTGCTTGTGACAAGTGGCAACACTGGACTTATTTCTTTATGACTGAGTGATGGTTCCATGCTACATCTGTGCCACCTCTTCTCGGGCCCGCCACGTGTGGATGGGCGCTGGGGTTTGCTCCGTGTCTTGGCCATGGCAAACAGTGTCGCCGTGTCCGTGGCGGTGTGGGCACCCTCAGACCTCCCCGAGGTTTGCCCTCTGCGGGTGTGTACCCTGGAGGGACGGCTGTGCTCGGTCACGTGGGAGCTCTCCTTGGTCCTCGTGAAATCTCAGCCACCGGAGCTCCCAACCACCACCCCCCATCCCACCCTGTGCCCCCAGCCATGTCACACCCGAGACTGGACATTTGCTCCTGATGAGTGGTGACTTTGGTCTCTGGGGCGGTACGGCGGGCCCACCCATCTCGGACCAGGTCTGGCCCCCGTCTGGCACCCCGTTTCTGTCGTTGGCTTGCCTGCGTCCTCAGCCCACCGCTGAGCCTGAGCAGCCTGCGGCACCGCGCACCAGTGTGGCTCGCCCGCTCACCCGCTACCCCGCCCAAATGAATGGAGTGCTCCCCCACCATCTTCCTCATGCCACAGCCCCATCACTGTCACGGCCTGCCCTCTGCCTTTCCCTCCAGACTCCAGGCTCGGCCCCATCCGCCTCCCCCCCACCCCCCGCCCCGCCACCATCGCCCCGGAGCTCGGGCCACCCCTCCCACGTCCTGCCCTGGCCTGGCCTGCCCTGCCCTGAGGTTCACCAGTGCGGGCCTCCCTCCGGCTCCGCAGACCCACCCCGACCCCACGCCCACCCCTACCTCCCGCAGATCCGTCCCCAGCCTCTCACATGGGCCTGGCAGGGCTTCGCCACCGCGCCCATGCTCCTGCAGAGGGCCTGCTCCAGTGGCCTGCCGATCTTTCGGCCAGGTTCCCTCGAGCCCCACCCATCCCTTCATGCTGGCCCTCCAGGAAGACTCCACCCAAGCACCCCTGGGCCTGCCTGCCAGCCCCTCGGCTCGCCGCCGCCCCCTCTCCCTGCGATGATCGCTCTGCCCAGGTCCCTGATCCACGTGGGGCGCCCACCAGCCATGGCCCCAAGCACCTTCGTCCCATAGTCTCCCCCACGCACGCTGATGCCCACGGCCCCGGCAGGGGCCTCAAGGAAACCTCCTTTGGCCACGGCAAGCACACGTCGGGCCACGGGGGCTCCTTTCCCACAGGGGACAGGCGCCATCCCACCCGAGTGTGCCGCCCTCGCCGCACTTTGGTGCCCTTGGTCGGCCGTCCACTTCCCCTCCGAAGGACACAGTCCTTGAACGGACGTGGAATGAAACCCTTTGGGGAAAGACGACCTCGAGATTGGCCCAAGGGGAGACTGTGGTGGGCGATTACCCTCGGGGAGAGTTCCTAGGGGAAGACAATGACAGGTTGGCGAGAGGGATGGAGTGGATCCTGGATAGACAGTTGGATGAGAATGGGAAACTCGTAGACGTCATAACTAGGGGAGGGGTGCGGGGAACAGGGCGCTGTGCGTGTGTGTGTGTGTGGGTGGGTGTGTGGGTGTGTGTGTGTGTGTGTGTGGGTGGGTGGGTGGGTGGGTGTGGGTGTGCGCGCGCCCCAGTGCCCACCTTTGGTTACGAGTGGGGGAGGGAGGCCTGGGGAAATCTTGCCTCAGTCCGGTAGGATTGAGAGCTGTGGTCAGGCAAGGGAAACACCCTGACGGTCGGGTTGTCCTCCCTGGCAGGCATCGCTGCCTCGAGCGCATCTGCCGCCTCCAGGCTGGTGGGCTAGCTTTGCCCAGCCGGGCCGGCCCGCCCCGCCCGGATCTGCGAGCTCTCTCACTTCCACTAAGCGGTGGTGGGATTCGAGGCACAGGTCCACATCCATCTTCACCCCTTTGCCTCGGGGACAGCGAAGAAGAACTAAAGAGCCCCTTGAGGAAAGTGAAAGAGGAGAGTGAAAACGTTGGCTTCAAACTCAACATTCAGACAACTAAGATCATGGCATCCCGTCCCATCACTTCATGGCAAATAGACGGGGAAAGAACGGAAAGCGGGAAAGACTTCATTTTGGGGGCTGCCCCAAAGCACTGCAGACGCCGGCCGCGCCGGCGAAATGAAAAGACGTTCGCTCCTTGGGAGAAAAGCTATGACCAACCTGGACAGCATGTCGCAAAGCAGAGACGAGGTCTGTGACGAGGGGCTGTCTCGGGAAAGCTACGGTTTCTCCAGCGGTCACGTACAGATGTGAGAGGTGGAGTATAAAGAAGGATGAGTGCCGAAGAATTGATGCTTTTGGACTGCGGTGTTGGAGAAGACTCTTGAGAGTCCCTTGGACTGCGAGGAGACCCATCCCGTCCATCCTAGAGGAAATCAGTCCTGAATATTCATTAGAAGGACTGAGGCTGAAGCCGAAACGCCAATCCTCTGGCCACCCGACCCGCAAAACTGATTCACGGGGAAAGACCCTGATGAAAGGCAGGAGGAGACCGGGACGACCCGACAGAAGACGAGAGGCTTGGATGGCATCCCCGACTGGACGGACATGAGTTTGAGCAAGCCTCGAGAGTTGGTGATGGACAGGGAAGCCTGGCTGCTACAGTGCCCTGAGCGACTGAACTGATCCCGATGCCTCCCGGGCGCCGTGGTCCGCCTCTCAGAGCCCACTCAAGACCAGAACCCTCTTGGAGACACCAGCACCATACGGGAGTCACAGCCAGCCCGGGACCTGGCGCGCAGTGGCCAAGCCGCCCAGAGACGGGGCTGGCATGAGGGACATGGGAAGGCAGGCGTGTCCGTGGCCACTGGCCCCCACTCCCCGAGGCACAGCCCCTTCGCTCACCTTCGGCTGCGGCCACCGCCCCTGCCGCTGCTGGCCCCCGCTGGCGACCACCACAGCTCGCGCCCCTACCCCCGCCCCTATCCCCACCCCGCCCTATCCCACCCCACCTCCTCACCCCACCCCCCCGCGCCCCCCCCGCCCCCCACAGCAGGAGAACCAGCACAAGCCCAGGAGCATCACCGCCGCCACCAGGGCCAGCAGCCGCAGCCCCTCAGGAGGGAGGGAGGCGGGGGATGGGAGGCCTCAGGCCGGTCGTGGTGAAAGCGGCGCGAGGTTGCCACCGCGGCCAACAAAGGTTTGCCCCGGGGGACGGCGGAGGTGGCCTGAATCGTGCTTGGGCTGGAGGTGCAGGGTCCCGGGGGCCTCTGGCGCAGTGCTGAGCTGCTAGGTCGCGTCAGTCCTGTCCGACTCTGTGCGACCCCATAGACGGCAGCCCACCAGGCTCCCCCGTCCCTGGGATTCTCCAGGCAAGAACACTGGAGTGGCTTGCCATTTCCTTCTGCAATGCATGCAAGTGAAAAGTGAAAGTGAAGTCGCTCGGTCCTATGGGACTTTTAGCGACCCCATGGTCTGCAGCCTCCCAGGCTCCTCCGTCCATGGGGTTTTCCAGGCAGGAGGACTGGAGTGGGTTGCCATTGCGTAGGCTAAAAGGGTAAAGGTGGGAGGGTCGCCGGCGAGGATCCCGGCAGGTGGCAGGCCTCCGGAGAGGAAGAAGAAAGGCTTCCCTGACCGGGAATCGAACCCGGGCCGCGGCGGTGAGAGCGCCGAATCCTAACCACTAGACCACCAGGGAGCGTCGGGGCCAGGCCCTCGCCTGCTCCCGCTGAACCCAGCGCCTCCATGCCACCCGCCCGCGCCACCTTGCCGCCCACACCCGGCCTTTGCAAGTCCAGCCGCCCGCCGGCCGCGTCAGTCCTCCTGCCTTGGCGTGCCGTCTTGCTTTCAGCCCCCTCAAAACACTGCGCGCGCCGCCGGCTTCTCGCACACACGCCAAAAGCCGCGGGCCAGCGGGCTGGCTCCCCGCTCCCAGCTCTCTCTCCCCCGCCATCGCCCCTGCCGGGAGGGCGGTGCAGCTCAGCAAAAGGTCGGCCCGCTGCGTTGGCCGGGAATCGAACCCGGGTCAACTGCTTGGAAGGCAGCTATGCTCACCACTATACCACCAACGCTACACAGCCCGGGCGGCCGCCGGACGCCGGCCCCGGGATCGCCCCAGCATAATCTAGCCGCCGCCGCCGCCGCCGCCGCCCCTGCCGCCCCTGCCGCCCCTGCCGCCCCTGCCGCCACCGCCTCCGCATCCCTGCCCCGACGCCCCGTCAGCCGGAGGCTCTGCGCCGCCGTCGGCGCCACCAGCAGCCGCGCGGCGCCCCATGCGCGTCGGCGCTACGCCGTTGCCGTGGTCCACCGGCCCGACGGCCTTGCGGCCCTGCGGCCCTTCGCTCCCCGCCGCGGCCCGCGAACGCCTCCGCCCTCACCTCCGGCGGGCAACGCGGGGCACGCAGCTTCCCGCACCCAGCTGGCCAAAGCCCTTCTCCACCGGGCGCTGGGCGCGCCCACTTCCCACGACGACTTGGGGACACGGGACCCAGCTGCCTGCACGCGTCGCGGCGCTGTGCCGAGCCGCACGGCGGGGGCGTCGCGAGCCTAGGAGCCCACTGAGGCGGCCAGTGGGAGTGGGTGCGTGGGCGGCCGGGCGGCCCCGCGGGCCGCAAGCTCCGGCTCTGGTCGGGCAAGGCCGTGGGGTGGCCAAGGAGGCCCTCGCTCGGCCGTGGCGACCGTGCGCCCGGCGACCACAAAGGGCTCGGGCTGGAGGCCCGCACGGGGAGAGGGGGTCGACGGTGGCTAGGCCGCGCACCGCGCCCTGGCGCCTCGCCCAAAGGCGGCGGGACCAGACGAAGGGCCTCTGGGGGCCTGGCGGCAGGACAGAGAGCGACCGCGGCCACCAAAAAGGGTGTGTGGCCTCCCCGTCGGGGAATCGAACCCCGGTCTCCCGCGTGACAGGCGGGGATACTCACCACTATACTAACGAGGACGGCGGCGACCGTCCTACCGCCCGGCCGCTCACGGGCTCTCGGGCTGCCTGCCGACGCGACCCCTGCCCAGCACGGGCCCCCGGCCACCGCGGGTCCCGACCCAACCGCGCACCCAACCCACCGCCTCGCTCACAGCGGCAGCCCGCCACCCCGACAGGGCCCCGGACCCCCGCGGCACTGGACACTCCCCAGGGCGCGCCGCCTCTTGCCTCCCACGCGGGCATTCCGCCGGGAGAAGGGGGCCCGAGAAGGCAAGCGAGGCTGCGAGGACACGGTGGGCGCGCGCCGGCCGGCGTCGGGCCAGGAGAGGCGCGGCTGGGGAGGGGCCGGCCCGCCCACGGCCCGGCTGGGTCCGGGGCGCGGCCAGCCGCCGAGCCAGGCGCCTCGGCCGGCCGCCGCGCGCCGGCTCCGTCGACACCCACCCCGGACGGCCGCCTGCCTGCCTGCCTGCCTGCCTGCCTGCCTGCCTGCCTGCCTAGCGCGGCGCGGCGCGGCGCGCGGCCCGCCAAGGGCGCCGGGGCTCGCGCCGCGTCGGGTCCCAGCCAGGCGAGCGGCCACGCGCCCAGCCAGGCCCGCCGTCAGGATGGCCGAGCGGTCTAAGGCGCTGCGTTCAGGTCGCAGTCTCCCCTGGAGGCGTGGGTTCGAATCCCACTCCTGACAAGCCAGCCTTTTGGCCCGCCGGACAAACGCGCCCGTCCTCCCCGCGCCACTGCCTTGCTCCACACACGCGCCGCCTCCCGCCACCTGCACCCCCACCCCAGGAACCTTCAGTCCTCCTCAGCGCATCTTTCCTCCCCAGCTGGCTGCAGCTGCAGCTGCTGGTTTTCCTGCCTCCCCGCCTCCCCCTCGCCCCCCCTCGCCCACCCTCCCACTCCCACGGCCCCGCCCCGCCCCCGGCCGCACCGAAGCACGCAGCCCCGCGGCGGCTGGCAAGGCCTCCTCGCGTCGCCGGCGCTCCGACTTCTGCCGGGGAACGGCCAACTCGCTCTCGCAGCCTTGCTTCCACGTCCGCCCCCGGCCGCTCTCCCTCCGGCCGGCACCCTGTCCTCCGCACCCGCCCCGCCGGCCCGCCTGCGCTCCCCAGTCACACCGAGGCGGCCGAGCCCCCGCCTTGCCCGCCAGGGGGTGCTGCGTGCCCTCGACGCTTCTGCGCCTTGCGGCCTTGGCCGCGCCACACCTGCCTGCCGCCCGCCAGGGACACGTGCCTCCCAGCCTTCCTGCTGGCCAGCGAACACCGGTCTTCCTGGCACCAGTCCGTCCCGGGAAGGGTGCTCCTCTGGGGAGGGAGCAGAAGCCCTACGTGCCCGTGCAGCCCGCCCACCGGCGCCCGGCCGGCGCCCCCGGCCTTCCCGGGGGAAGCCGCTGCCCGGGCCGGAGCCAAGCCCTTCCAGAGCGCGCTCCCTGCCTCAGCCGGCAGTCCCCGAGCCAGGAGCCGCTCTGCCAAAGGGCCCCTCCTCACCAGCACCACCACCCCGTCAGAGCCGGACCTCGGGCGCGCGGTCCGCCAGAGCGCACGAGCCGGCCTCACACGCCTTTGGGTCGGGACCCGGCGTTCGCTGAGAGGAACGTCGGCGCGCGGCAGCAGCGACCACGCAGCGCCTGCGCCTGCACCTGACAGGGATCTCGGCGCCGGGCGGGAGGCGTCGGCTCCCGGCCCCCTCGGGCGACACCGACAGGGTCGCGGCGGCCGTGGTCGGCGCAGAAGGCGCGCGACGGGCCGAGTGGAACCCTCCGGGAGCGCCGCGCCCTGTGGTCCTGCACGTGCCCGGATCCTGGCTTTCAGGTCGCCCCCTCTCCCCGCTCCCCACCGTCGTCTCCTGCTCCGATGGAGCAGATAGATGCCGACGGGCGAGCAGTGAGCAGTGAGCAGTGCCGGGCGGGTGGCGGTCAGCGCCTCTGGGGCAGCGTCGGGCGGCGTTGGCCATCGGTGCATGGGTGGTTCAGTGGTAGAATTCTCGCCTGCCACGCGGGAGGCCCGGGTTCGATTCCCGGCCCATGCAGCCACAGCGTCCCCTTTTGGTCCCGCAGTGCAGCCCCAGAGCCCAGCTAGGTCTGCCGGCTGAAAGGCGCTCCAGGCAGCGCTCCTGCAACCGCTGGCTGCTACCTGCCGCCCGCTGCCTCTCCCACGCAGACGCCCACCACCCCGCCCCACCCCACCCCACCCAGAAAAGGCCCTGCTGCCAAGCCTCCGTGGCCCCAAGCCCTGCGGGCTCAGCCGCCCGTGCGTCCAGGCGCCTTTCTTGTGTTTGCTCGCTTCCTCACCCGGACCCAGCCGGGGGCTCAGGGATTGCACTTGGAAGGAATAGCCCACGGCTGGCAGCCGCCCGCACCACCTCTTCAGGACCTTTCACAACGTCCGTCTCCAAGCTCCCTGCCTCACTCTCCCCACACTCCGAGAATCAATCACACTACGTTTGCACAGCCAGGAGCAAGGATGTTGCCACATCTGGCAAGCATACCTCCCTTTCGCCTGGAGGGTCCCTGGACCAGCGTCTTGCAGGAGGAGTTCCAAAGAAGTCCACCAGCTCCCGTCCCTCGGCAGAAATGGGTCTCCAACAGGGACGGCCTCACCGCCTCAAACACCACCCCAAACACCACCCCATGCCCCTGAAACCCTGTTGCGCGCCTCACCTCAGCATCAGCCCTGCCCCAAGAGCACCACCACCTCAGCCTGCACCCTCACCGTGCCCCTACTTCCCCAAACGCAACCCCCATCCCACCCCCACCCGGCTCCCCACCTCCACCATTTGCACACCACCCCCCCCAACGCCCAGGTCCTCCCTGAGCCATTCCAAATCCCAGGCTGTCCAGGAACCTGCCTTTGCATTTGGCGCACTGGCCTGCCTCCCCCCACCCCCTACCCCAGGCCAGGGCCTGCTCCTCCTTCTGCTTCTTCCAACACGAGGAGAACTGCTTTACAGTCCTGGGTTAGTCTCAGGTGCTCGGCAAAGTGATTCAGTCCCCTGTTCTTTTCCAGGGGATTTTCCAGTGTAGGTTAAGGCGAGACACGAATACAGTTGTCATGCTACAGAGGAAAGCTCTGTTGCTCATCGACTGTAAGTACAGTATTTCCTATCTCTTGATCCGACTCCAACTTCGTCCCTCCCCTGCCTTTCCCCTTGGCTAGCCCTATGCACGTTCTCTCCGTCTCCAGGTCGGTTTCCCCTTTGCACATAGATTCACTGGTATTCGTTGTTCGAGTCCACAGAGCTTTGTCCCTCTCTACCCGACTCACTTCAGTCAGCGGACCCTTCTGTGGGTCCGTGCGGCGTTGCGGCCCATGGCGATGGCCGCTGCTACTTGACGGCTGCGTCATATTCCACGGTACGTATTTGCCTCACCTTCTCGTGCCGGCCACGGGTCGACGGGCACGTGAGCGTTTCCCACGTCTCGGCTACGGCACCGAGGGCTGCGATGACCCTGGGGGATGCCCGCCTCTCTTCCCATTGGGCGTGTTGTCTTTTCCCGATGAGTAGCCGGGATTGGGTCTGCTGGATCATCATGTGAGCTCTTCTTTGTCCTACTGTTGGACCGATCCTCGACGGATTGACTTCCCCGGAGTGGCAGTTGTTGTTCTGGAAGTGTACAACTACAGCCTGGTGCCCGTGTCTGCTGTACAACGTTGTGATTCACACCTGTGCGTGTAGGATGAGGGTTTCAGATCGGTTTCCGTTACAGGTGGTGACAGGATATGGGATCTCATTCCCTGTAGTATCCCGTGTCTCCTTGTTGCTCCTCTCCTTTCTACGCAGTACTGGTACGGTACATCCGTTGAGCCCGGCTCCTCATCCATCCCTCCGTCCGTGACTCTGCCCTTGGGAAGCCCGAGGCTGCTTTCCCGAGTCTGAGAGTCTGTCGCTGGTTGCCACAGGGGTGAATTTGTACAACACTTAAGATTCCGCCCATCTGTGACCCTGCCTGTTTGACTTCCCTCACCAAGGGTAATATTCTGCAGCTCCAGCTTCCGCTGCTGCTGCCAGTGACACTATTGGACTCGCGTGGATGGCTCAGTGCCATCCCATTCTCTCCCTGTCTCTGGTATGGCACCTACGTGGGTGAGCCGTTGGGGATGGGCACTAGGGTTTCCTCCACGTCTCGGCTTCGGCAAACGGCGCTGCTACGACCGTGGGGTTTGCACGTGTCTTTCCGAATGAAGAGTTGCGGCTCTCACGGGTATGTACCCAGGGTGGGATTGGGACAGCGCGCCTGTTTCCCGCCGACTTACTTGCCTGTTGATTTCGTTTCTTCTGCAAAGCCGACTCCAGTGTCGGAGTCACGGTTGTTGCTCAAGTACAGTGGGTTTCCAATATTGTGCTCGTTTCCGGTGGACCGCAAAGTGCTTCTGTTTCCCGTGTACAGATTTTGGATTTCATGTATGTTTTCAGATTCTTGTCCACTCGAGGGGATTCCAGGGTACTGACGCTTATTCCCTGTGTTGAACTGGATCACCTTGGCGCTTCTCCCTTTATCCAGGGTCCTGCGAATCTGTTCGTCCCAGCTGCACACGCATCCCTCCAGCGCTGCCTTTCCGCTGGCGTTCCCCTGAGGTGGCTTTCTGCGTGAGTGGGTTTCTCCTCGGCAAATAGCTCCGTTTTGTATTCTTTCACACGTTCCACATGCCTTTGTCCAACGCGGTCTGACGTGCTTCACCAAGTGTAAGAGTCTCTAGGTCCATCATTGCTTGTGACAAGTGGCAACACTGGACTTATTTCTTTATGACTGAGTGATGGTTCCATGCTACATCTGTGCCACCTCTTCTCGGGCCCGCCACGTGTGGATGGGCGCTGGGGTTTGCTCCGTGTCTTGGCCATGGCAAACAGTGTCGCCGTGTCCGTGGCGGTGTGGGCACCCTCAGACCTCCCCGAGGTTTGCCCTCTGCGGGTGTGTACCCTGGAGGGACGGCTGTGCTCGGTCACGTGGGAGCTCTCCTTGGTCCTCGTGAAATCTCAGCCACCGGAGCTCCCAACCACCACCCCCCATCCCACCCTGTGCCCCCAGCCATGTCACACCCGAGACTGGACATTTGCTCCTGATGAGTGGTGACTTTGGTCTCTGGGGCGGTACGGCGGGCCCACCCATCTCGGACCAGGTCTGGCCCCCGTCTGGCACCCCGTTTCTGTCGTTGGCTTGCCTGCGTCCTCAGCCCACCGCTGAGCCTGAGCAGCCTGCGGCACCGCGCACCAGTGTGGCTCGCCCGCTCACCCGCTACCCCGCCCAAATGAATGGAGTGCTCCCCCACCATCTTCCTCATGCCACAGCCCCATCACTGTCACGGCCTGCCCTCTGCCTTTCCCTCCAGACTCCAGGCTCGGCCCCATCCGCCTCCCCCCCACCCCCCGCCCCGCCACCATCGCCCCGGAGCTCGGGCCACCCCTCCCACGTCCTGCCCTGGCCTGGCCTGCCCTGCCCTGAGGTTCACCAGTGCGGGCCTCCCTCCGGCTCCGCAGACCCACCCCGACCCCACGCCCACCCCTACCTCCCGCAGATCCGTCCCAGCCTCTCACATGGGCCTGGCAGGGCTTCGCCACCGCGCCCATGCTCCTGCAGAGGGCCTGCTCCAGTGGCCTGCCGATCTTTCGGCCAGGTTCCCTCGAGCCCCACCCATCCCTTCATGCTGGCCCTCCAGGAAGACTCCACCCAAGCACCCCTGGGCCTGCCTGCCAGCCCCTCGGCTCGCCGCCGCCCCCTCTCCCTGCGATGATCGCTCTGCCCAGGTCCCTGATCCACGTGGGGCGCCCACCAGCCATGGCCCCAAGCACCTTCGTCCCATAGTCTCCCCCACGCACGCTGATGCCCACGGCCCCGGCAGGGGCCTCAAGGAAACCTCCTTTGGCCACGGCAAGCACACGTCGGGCCACGGGGGCTCCTTTCCCATAGGGGACAGGCGCCATCCCACCCGAGTGTGCCGCCCTCGCCGCACTTTGGTGCCCTTGGTCGGCCGTCCACTTCCCCTCCGAAGGACACAGTCCTTGAACGGACGTGGAATGAAACCCTTTGGGGAAAGACGACCTCGAGATTGGCCCAAGGGGAGACTGTGGTGGGCGATTACCCTCGGGGAGAGTTCCTAGGGGAAGACAATGACAGGTTGGCGAGAGGGATGGAGTGGATCCTGGATAGACAGTTGGATGAGAATGGGAAACTCGTAGACGTCATAACTAGGGGAGGGGTGCGGGGAACAGGGCGCTGTGCGTGTGTGTGTGTGTGGGTGGGTGTGTGGGTGTGTGTGTGTGTGTGTGTGTGGGTGGGTGGGTGGGTGGGTGTGGGTGTGCGCGCGCCCCAGTGCCCACCTTTGGTTACGAGTGGGGGAGGGAGGCCTGGGGAAATCTTGCCTCAGTCCGGTAGGATTGAGAGCTGTGGTCAGGCAAGGGAAACACCCTGACGGTCGGGTTGTCCTCCCTGGCAGGCATCGCTGCCTCGAGCGCATCTGCCGCCTCCAGGCTGGTGGGCTAGCTTTGCCCAGCCGGGCCGGCCCGCCCCGCCCGGATCTGCGAGCTCTCTCACTTCCACTAAGCGGTGGTGGGATTCGAGGCACAGGTCCACATCCATCTTCACCCCTTTGCCTCGGGGACAGCGAAGAAGAACTAAAGAGCCCCTTGAGGAAAGTGAAAGAGGAGAGTGAAAACGTTGGCTTCAAACTCAACATTCAGACAACTAAGATCATGGCATCCCGTCCCATCACTTCATGGCAAATAGACGGGGAAAGAACGGAAAGCGGGAAAGACTTCATTTTGGGGGGCTGCCCCAAAGCACTGCAGACGCCGGCCGCGCCGGCGAAATGAAAAGACGTTCGCTCCTTGGGAGAAAAGCTATGACCAACCTGGACAGCATGTCGCAAAGCAGAGACGAGGTCTGTGACGAGGGGCTGTCTCGGGAAAGCTACGGTTTCTCCAGCGGTCACGTACAGATGTGAGAGGTGGAGTATAAAGAAGGATGAGTGCCGAAGAATTGATGCTTTTGGACTGCGGTGTTGGAGAAGACTCTTGAGAGTCCCTTGGACTGCGAGGAGACCCATCCCGTCCATCCTAGAGGAAATCAGTCCTGAATATTCATTAGAAGGACTGAGGCTGAAGCCGAAACGCCAATCCTCTGGCCACCCGACCCGCAAAACTGATTCACGGGGAAAGACCCTGATGGAAGGCAGGAGGAGACCGGGACGACCCGACAGAAGACGAGAGGCTTGGATGGCATCCCCGACTGGACGGACATGAGTTTGAGCAAGCCTCGAGAGTTGGTGATGGACAGGGAAGCCTGGCTGCTACAGTGCCCTGAGCGACTGAACTGATCCCGATGCCTCCCGGGCGCCGTGGTCCGCCTCTCAGAGCCCACTCAAGACCAGAACCCTCTTGGAGACACCAGCACCATACGGGAGTCACAGCCAGCCCGGGACCTGGCGCGCAGTGGCCAAGCCGCCCAGAGACGGGGCTGGCATGAGGGACATGGGAAGGCAGGCGTGTCCGTGGCCACTGGCCCCCACTCCCCGAGGCACAGCCCCTTCGCTCACCTTCGGCTGCGGCCACCGCCCCTGCCGCTGCTGGCCCCCGCTGGCGACCACCACAGCTCGCGCCCCTACCCCCGCCCCTATCCCCACCCCGCCCTATCCCACCCCACCTCCTCACCCCACCCCCCCGCGCCCCCCCCGCCCCCCACAGCAGGAGAACCAGCACAAGCCCAGGAGCATCACCGCCGCCACCAGGGCCAGCAGCCGCAGCCCCTCAGGAGGGAGGGAGGCGGGGGATGGGAGGCCTCAGGCCGGTCGTGGTGAAAGCGGCGCGAGGTTGCCACCGCGGCCAACAAAGGTTTGCCCCGGGGGACGGCGGAGGTGGCCTGAATCGTGCTTGGGCTGGAGGTGCAGGGTCCCGGGGGCCTCTGGCGCAGTGCTGAGCTGCTAGGTCGCGTCAGTCCTGTCCGACTCTGTGCGACCCCATAGACGGCAGCCCACCAGGCTCCCCCGTCCCTGGGATTCTCCAGGCAAGAACACTGGAGTGGCTTGCCATTTCCTTCTGCAATGCATGCAAGTGAAAAGTGAAAGTGAAGTCGCTCGGTCCTATGGGACTTTTAGCGACCCCATGGTCTGCAGCCTCCCAGGCTCCTCCGTCCATGGGGTTTTCCAGGCAGGAGGACTGGAGTGGGTTGCCATTGCGTAGGCTAAAAGGGTAAAGGTGGGAGGGTCGCCGGCGAGGATCCCGGCAGGTGGCAGGCCTCCGGAGAGGAAGAAGAAAGGCTTCCCTGACCGGGAATCGAACCCGGGCCGCGGCGGTGAGAGCGCCGAATCCTAACCACTAGACCACCAGGGAGCGTCGGGGCCAGGCCCTCGCCTGCTCCCGCTGAACCCAGCGCCTCCATGCCACCCGCCCGCGCCACCTTGCCGCCCACACCCGGCCTTTGCAAGTCCAGCCGCCCGCCGGCCGCGTCAGTCCTCCTGCCTTGGCGTGCCGTCTTGCTTTCAGCCCCCTCAAAACACTGCGCGCGCCGCCGGCTTCTCGCACACACGCCAAAAGCCGCGGGCCAGCGGGCTGGCTCCCCGCTCCCAGCTCTCTCTCCCCCGCCATCGCCCCTGCCGGGAGGGCGGTGCAGCTCAGCAAAAGGTCGGCCCGCTGCGTTGGCCGGGAATCGAACCCGGGTCAACTGCTTGGAAGGCAGCTATGCTCACCACTATACCACCAACGCTACACAGCCCGGGCGGCCGCCGGACGCCGGCCCCGGGATCGCCCCAGCATAATCTAGCCGCCGCCGCCGCCGCCGCCGCCCCTGCCGCCCCTGCCGCCCCTGCCGCCCCTGCCGCCACCGCCTCCGCATCCCTGCCCCGACGCCCCGTCAGCCGGAGGCTCTGCGCCGCCGTCGGCGCCACCAGCAGCCGCGCGGCGCCCCATGCGCGTCGGCGCTACGCCGTTGCCGTGGTCCACCGGCCCGACGGCCTTGCGGCCCTGCGGCCCTTCGCTCCCCGCCGCGGCCCGCGAACGCCTCCGCCCTCACCTCCGGCGGGCAACGCGGGGCACGCAGCTTCCCGCACCCAGCTGGCCAAAGCCCTTCTCCACCGGGCGCTGGGCGCGCCCACTTCCCACGACGACTTGGGGACACGGGACCCAGCTGCCTGCACGCGTCGCGGCGCTGTGCCGAGCCGCACGGCGGGGGCGTCGCGAGCCTAGGAGCCCACTGAGGCGGCCAGTGGGAGTGGGTGCGTGGGCGGCCGGGCGGCCCCGCGGGCCGCAAGCTCCGGCTCTGGTCGGGCAAGGCCGTGGGGTGGCCAAGGAGGCCCTCGCTCGGCCGTGGCGACCGTGCGCCCGGCGACCACAAAGGGCTCGGGCTGGAGGCCCGCACGGGGAGAGGGGGTCGACGGTGGCTAGGCCGCGCACCGCGCCCTGGCGCCTCGCCCAAAGGCGGCGGGACCAGACGAAGGGCCTCTGGGGGCCTGGCGGCAGGACAGAGAGCGACCGCGGCCACCAAAAAGGGTGTGTGGCCTCCCCGTCGGGGAATCGAACCCCGGTCTCCCGCGTGACAGGCGGGGATACTCACCACTATACTAACGAGGACGGCGGCGACCGTCCTACCGCCCGGCCGCTCACGGGCTCTCGGGCTGCCTGCCGACGCGACCCCTGCCCAGCACGGGCCCCCGGCCACCGCGGGTCCCGACCCAACCGCGCACCCAACCCACCGCCTCGCTCACAGCGGCAGCCCGCCACCCCGACAGGGCCCCGGACCCCCGCGGCACTGGACACTCCCCAGGGCGCGCCGCCTCTTGCCTCCCACGCGGGCATTCCGCCGGGAGAAGGGGGCCCGAGAAGGCAAGCGAGGCTGCGAGGACACGGTGGGCGCGCGCCGGCCGGCGTCGGGCCAGGAGAGGCGCGGCTGGGGAGGGGCCGGCCCGCCCACGGCCCGGCTGGGTCCGGGGCGCGGCCAGCCGCCGAGCCAGGCGCCTCGGCCGGCCGCCGCGCGCCGGCTCCGTCGACACCCACCCCGGACGGCCGCCTGCCTGCCTGCCTGCCTGCCTGCCTGCCTGCCTGCCTGCCTAGCGCGGCGCGGCGCGGCGCGCGGCCCGCCAAGGGCGCCGGGGCTCGCGCCGCGTCGGGTCCCAGCCAGGCGAGCGGCCACGCGCCCAGCCAGGCCCGCCGTCAGGATGGCCGAGCGGTCTAAGGCGCTGCGTTCAGGTCGCAGTCTCCCCTGGAGGCGTGGGTTCGAATCCCACTCCTGACAAGCCAGCCTTTTGGCCCGCCGGACAAACGCGCCCGTCCTCCCCGCGCCACTGCCTTGCTCCACACACGCGCCGCCTCCCGCCACCTGCACCCCCACCCCAGGAACCTTCAGTCCTCCTCAGCGCATCTTTCCTCCCCAGCTGGCTGCAGCTGCAGCTGCTGGTTTTCCTGCCTCCCCGCCTCCCCCTCGCCCCCCCTCGCCCACCCTCCCACTCCCACGGCCCCGCCCCGCCCCCGGCCGCACCGAAGCACGCAGCCCCGCGGCGGCTGGCAAGGCCTCCTCGCGTCGCCGGCGCTCCGACTTCTGCCGGGGAACGGCCAACTCGCTCTCGCAGCCTTGCTTCCACGTCCGCCCCCGGCCGCTCTCCCTCCGGCCGGCACCCTGTCCTCCGCACCCGCCCCGCCGGCCCGCCTGCGCTCCCCAGTCACACCGAGGCGGCCGAGCCCCCGCCTTGCCCGCCAGGGGGTGCTGCGTGCCCTCGACGCTTCTGCGCCTTGCGGCCTTGGCCGCGCCACACCTGCCTGCCGCCCGCCAGGGACACGTGCCTCCCAGCCTTCCTGCTGGCCAGCGAACACCGGTCTTCCTGGCACCAGTCCGTCCCGGGAAGGGTGCTCCTCTGGGGAGGGAGCAGAAGCCCTACGTGCCCGTGCAGCCCGCCCACCGGCGCCCGGCCGGCGCCCCCGGCCTTCCCGGGGGAAGCCGCTGCCCGGGCCGGAGCCAAGCCCTTCCAGAGCGCGCTCCCTGCCTCAGCCGGCAGTCCCCGAGCCAGGAGCCGCTCTGCCAAAGGGCCCCTCCTCACCAGCACCACCACCCCGTCAGAGCCGGACCTCGGGCGCGCGGTCCGCCAGAGCGCACGAGCCGGCCTCACACGCCTTTGGGTCGGGACCCGGCGTTCGCTGAGAGGAACGTCGGCGCGCGGCAGCAGCGACCACGCAGCGCCTGCGCCTGCACCTGACAGGGATCTCGGCGCCGGGCGGGAGGCGTCGGCTCCCGGCCCCCTCGGGCGACACCGACAGGGTCGCGGCGGCCGTGGTCGGCGCAGAAGGCGCGCGACGGGCCGAGTGGAACCCTCCGGGAGCGCCGCGCCCTGTGGTCCTGCACGTGCCCGGATCCTGGCTTTCAGGTCGCCCCCTCTCCCCGCTCCCCACCGTCGTCTCCTGCTCCGATGGAGCAGATAGATGCCGACGGGCGAGCAGTGAGCAGTGAGCAGTGCCGGGCGGGTGGCGGTCAGCGCCTCTGGGGCAGCGTCGGGCGGCGTTGGCCATCGGTGCATGGGTGGTTCAGTGGTAGAATTCTCGCCTGCCACGCGGGAGGCCCGGGTTCGATTCCCGGCCCATGCAGCCACAGCGTCCCCTTTTGGTCCCGCAGTGCAGCCCCAGAGCCCAGCTAGGTCTGCCGGCTGAAAGGCGCTCCAGGCAGCGCTCCTGCAACCGCTGGCTGCTACCTGCCGCCCGCTGCCTCTCCCACGCAGACGCCCACCACCCCGCCCCACCCCACCCCACCCCACCCCACCCAGAAAAGGCCCTGCTGCCAAGCCTCCGTGGCCCCAAGCCCTGCGGGCTCAGCCGCCCGTGCGTCCAGGCGCCTTTCTTGTGTTTGCTCGCTTCCTCACCCGGACCCAGCCGGGGGCTCAGGGATTGCACTTGGAAGGAATAGCCCACGGCTGGCAGCCGCCCGCACCACCTCTTCAGGACCTTTCACAACGTCCGTCTCCAAGCTCCCTGCCTCACTCTCCCCACACTCCGAGAATCAATCACACTACGTTTGCACAGCCAGGAGCAAGGATGTTGCCACATCTGGCAAGCATACCTCCCTTTCGCCTGGAGGGTCCCTGGACCAGCGTCTTGCAGGAGGAGTTCCAAAGAAGTCCACCAGCTCCCGTCCCTCGGCAGAAATGGGTCTCCAACAGGGACGGCCTCACCGCCTCAAACACCACCCCAAACACCACCCCATGCCCCTGAAACCCTGTTGCGCGCCTCACCTCAGCATCAGCCCTGCCCCAAGAGCACCACCACCTCAGCCTGCACCCTCACCGTGCCCCTACTTCCCCAAACGCAACCCCCATCCCACCCCCACCCGGCTCCCCACCTCCACCATTTGCACACCACCCCCCCCCCCCCAACGCCCAGGTCCTCCCTGAGCCATTCCAAATCCCAGGCTGTCCAGGAACCTGCCTTTGCATTTGGCGCACTGGCCTGCCTCCCCCCACCCCCTACCCCAGGCCAGGGCCTGCTCCTCCTTCTGCTTCTTCCAACACGAGGAGAACTGCCTTACAGTCCTGGGTTAGTCTCAGGTGCTCGGCAAAGTGATTCAGTCCCCTGTTCTTTTCCAGGTGATTTTCCAGTGTAGGTTAAGGCGAGACACGAATACAGTTGTCATGCTACAGAGGAAAGCTCTGTTGCTCATCGACTGTAAGTACAGTATTTCCTATCTCTTGATCCGACTCCAACTTCGTCCCTCCCCTGCCTTTCCCCTTGGCTAGCCCTATGCACGTTCTCTCCGTCTCCAGGTCGGTTTCCCCTTTGCACATAGATTCACTGGTATTCGTTGTTCGAGTCCACAGAGCTTTGTCCCTCTCTACCCGACTCACTTCAGTCAGCGGACCCTTCTGTGGGTCCGTGCGGCGTTGCGGCCCATGGCGATGGCCGCTGCTACTTGACGGCTGCGTCATATTCCACGGTACGTATTTGCCTCACCTTCTCGTGCCGGCCACGGGTCGACGGGCACGTGAGCGTTTCCCACGTCTCGGCTACGGCACCGAGGGCTGCGATGACCCTGGGGGATGCCCGCCTCTCTTCCCATTGGGCGTGTTGTCTTTTCCCGATGAGTAGCCGGGATTGGGTCTGCTGGATCATCATGTGAGCTCTTCTTTGTCCTACTGTTGGACCGATCCTCGACGGATTGACTTCCCCGGAGTGGCAGTTGTTGTTCTGGAAGTGTACAACTACAGCCTGGTGCCCGTGTCTGCTGTACAACGTTGTGATTCACACCTGTGCGTGTAGGATGAGGGTTTCAGATCGGTTTCCGTTACAGGTGGTGACAGGATATGGGATCTCATTCCCTGTAGTATCCCGTGTCTCCTTGTTGCTCCTCTCCTTTCTACGCAGTACTGGTACGGTACATCCGTTGAGCCCGGCTCCTCATCCATCCCTCCGTCCGTGACTCTGCCCTTGGGAAGCCCGAGGCTGCTTTCCCGAGTCTGAGAGTCTGTCGCTGGTTGCCACAGGGGTGAATTTGTACAACACTTAAGATTCCGCCCATCTGTGACCCTGCCTGTTTGACTTCCCTCACCAAGGGTAATATTCTGCAGCTCCAGCTTCCGCTGCTGCTGCCAGTGACACTATTGGACTCGCGTGGATGGCTCAGTGCCATCCCATTCTCTCCCTGTCTCTGGTATGGCACCTACGTGGGTGAGCCGTTGGGGATGGGCACTAGGGTTTCCTCCACGTCTCGGCTACGGCAAACGGCGCTGCTACGACCGTGGGGTTTGCACGTGTCTTTCCGAATGAAGAGTTGCGGCTCTCACGGGTATGTACCCAGGGTGGGATTGGGACAGCTCGCCTGTTTCCCGCCGACTTACTTGCCTGTTGATTTCGTTTCTTCTGCAAAGCCGACTCCAATGTCGGAGTCACGGTTGTTGCTGAAGCACAGTGGGTTTCCAATATTGTGCCTGTTTCCGATGGACCGCAAAGTGATTCTGTTTCCCGTGTTGTACACGGGATTTTGGATTTCATGTATGTTTTCAGATTCTTGTCCACTCGAGGGGATTCCAGGGTACTGACGCTTATTCCCTGTGTTGAACTGGATCACCTTGGCGCTTCTCCCTTTATCCAGGGTCCTGCGAATCTGTTCGTCCCAGCTGCACACGCATCCCTCCAGCGCTGCCTTTCCGCTGGCGTTCCCCTGAGGTGGCTTTCTGCGTGAGTGGGTTTCTCCTCGGCAAATAGCTCCGTTTTGTATTCTTTCACACGTTCCACATGCCTTTGTCCAACGCGGTCTGACGTGCTTCACCAAGTGTAAGAGTCTCTAGGTCCATCATTGCTTGTGACAAGTGGCAACACTGGACTTATTTCTTTATGACTGAGTGATGGTTCCATGCTACATCTGTGCCACCTCTTCTCGGGCCCGCCACGTGTGGATGGGCGCTGGGGTTTGCTCCGTGTCTTGGCCATGGCAAACAGTGTCGCCGTGTCCGTGGCGGTGTGGGCACCCTCAGACCTCCCCGAGGTTTGCCCTCTGCGGGTGTGTACCCTGGAGGGACGGCTGTGCTCGGTCACGTGGGAGCTCTCCTTGGTCCTCGTGAAATCTCAGCCACCGGAGCTCCCAACCACCACCCCCCATCCCACCCTGTGCCCCCAGCCATGTCACACCCGAGACTGGACATTTGCTCCTGATGAGTGGTGACTTTGGTCTCTGGGGCGGTACGGCGGGCCCACCCATCTCGGACCAGGTCTGGCCCCCGTCTGGCACCCCGTTTCTGTCGTTGGCTTGCCTGCGTCCTCAGCCCACCGCTGAGCCTGAGCAGCCTGCGGCACCGCGCACCAGTGTGGCTCGCCCGCTCACCCGCTACCCCGCCCAAATGAATGGAGTGCTCCCCCACCATCTTCCTCATGCCACAGCCCCATCACTGTCACGGCCTGCCCTCTGCCTTTCCCTCCAGACTCCAGGCTCGGCCCCATCCGCCTCCCCCCCACCCCCCGCCCCGCCACCATCGCCCCGGAGCTCGGGCCACCCCTCCCACGTCCTGCCCTGGCCTGGCCTGCCCTGCCCTGAGGTTCACCAGTGCGGGCCTCCCTCCGGCTCCGCAGACCCACCCCGACCCCACGCCCACCCCTACCTCCCGCAGATCCGTCCCAGCCTCTCACATGGGCCTGGCAGGGCTTCGCCACCGCGCCCATGCTCCTGCAGAGGGCCTGCTCCAGTGGCCTGCCGATCTTTCGGCCAGGTTCCCTCGAGCCCCACCCATCCCTTCATGCTGGCCCTCCAGGAAGACTCCACCCAAGCACCCCTGGGCCTGCCTGCCAGCCCCTCGGCTCGCCGCCGCCCCCTCTCCCTGCGATGATCGCTCTGCCCAGGTCCCTGATCCACGTGGGGCGCCCACCAGCCATGGCCCCAAGCACCTTCGTCCCATAGTCTCCCCCACGCACGCTGATGCCCACGGCCCCGGCAGGGGCCTCAAGGAAACCTCCTTTGGCCACGGCAAGCACACGTCGGGCCACGGGGGCTCCTTTCCCACAGGGGACAGGCGCCATCCCACCCGAGTGTGCCGCCCTCGCCGCACTTTGGTGCCCTTGGTCGGCCGTCCACTTCCCCTCCGAAGGACACAGTCCTTGAACGGACGTGGAATGAAACCCTTTGGGGAAAGACGACCTCGAGATTGGCCCAAGGGGAGACTGTGGTGGGCGATTACCCTCGGGGAGAGTTCCTAGGGGAAGACAATGACAGGTTGGCGAGAGGGATGGAGTGGATCCTGGATAGCCATTTGGATGAGAATGGGAAACTCGGAGATGTCATAACTAGGGGAGGGGTGCGGGGAACAGGGCGCTGTGCGTGTGTGTGTGTGTGTGTGTGTGTGGGGGTGGGTGTGTGGGTGTGTGTGTGGCTGGCTGGTTGTGGGTGTGTGTGTGTGTGCGTGTGTGTATGTGTGTGGGTGTGGGTGTGGGTGTGGGTGTGCGTGGGTGGGTGTGTGTGGGTGTGCGCGCGCCCCAGTGCCCACCTTTGGTTACGAGTGGGGCAGGGAGGCCTGGGGAAATCTTGCCTCAGTCCGGTAGGATTGAGAGCTGTGGTCAGGCAAGGGAAACACCCTGACGGTCGGGTTGTCCTCCCTGGCAGGCATCGCTGCCTCGAGCGCATCTGCCGCCTCCAGGCTGGTGGGCTAGCTTTGCCCAGCCGGGCCGGCCCGCCCCGCCCGGATCTGCGAGCTCTCTCACTTCCACTAAGCGGTGGTGGGATTCGAGGCACAGGTCCACATCCATCTTCACCCCTTTGCCTCGGGGACAGCGAAGAAGAACTAAAGAGCCCCTTGAGGAAAGTGAAAGAGGAGAGTGAAAACGTTGGCTTCAAACTCAACATTCAGACAACTAAGATCATGGCATCCCGTCCCATCACTTCATGGCAAATAGACGGGGAAAGAACGGAAAGCGGGAAAGACTTCATTTTGGGGGGCTGCCCCAAAGCACTGCAGACGCCGGCCGCGCCGGCGAAATGAAAAGACGTTCGCTCCTTGGGAGAAGAGCTATGACCAACCTGGACAGCATGTCGAAAAGCAGAGACGAGGTCTGTGACGAAGGTCTGTCTCGTGAAAGCTACGGTTTCTCCAGCAGTCACGTACAGATGTGAGAGGTGGAGTATAAAGAAGGATGAGTGCCGAAGAATTGATGCTTTTGGACTGCGGTGTTGGAGAAGACTCTTGAGAGTCCCTTGGACTTCGAGGAGACCCATCCCGTCCATCCTAGAGGAAATCAGTCCTGAATATTCATTAGAAGGACTGAGGCTGAAGCCGAAACGCCAATCCTCTGGCCACCCGACCCGCAAAACTGACTCACGGGGAAAGACCCTGATGGAAGGCAGGAGGAGACCGGGACGACCCGACAGAAGACGAGAGGCTTGGATGGCATCCCCGACTGGACGGACATGAGTTTGAGCAAGCCGGGCGAGTTGGTGATGGACAGGGAAGCCTGGCTGCTGCAGTGCCCTGAGCGACTGAACTGATCCCGATGCCTCCCGGGCGCCGTGGTCCGCCTCCCAGAGCCCACTCAAGACCAGAACCCTCTTGGAGACACCAGCACCATACGGGAGTCACAGCCAGCCCGGGACCTAGCGCGCAGTGGCCAAGCCGCCCAGAGACGGGGCTGGCATGAGGGACATGGCAAGGCAGGCGTGTCCGTGGCTACTGGCGTCCCGAGGCAGATCCCCCTCGCTCACCTTCGGCTGCGGCCACCGCCCCTGCCGCTGCTGGCCCCCGCTGGCGACCACCACAGCTCGCGCCCCTACCCCCGCCCCTATCCCCCCCCCGCCCTATCCCCCCCCCCCCCCCCCCCCCCCCCCCCCCCCCCCCAGCAGGAGAACCAGCACAAGCCCAGGAGCATCACCGCCGCCACCAGGGCCAGCAGCCGCAGCCCCTCAGGAGGGAGGGAGGCGGGGGATGGGAGGCCTCAGGCCGGTCGTGGTGAAAGCGGCGCGAGGTTGCCACTGCGGCCAACAAAGGTTTGCCCCGGGGGACGGCGGAGGTGGCCTGAATCGTGCTTGGGCTGGAGGTGCAGGGTCCCGGGGGCCTCTGGCGCAGTGCAGTGCTAGGTCGCGTCAGTCCTGTCCGACTCTGTGCGACCCCATAGACCGCAGCCCACCAGGCTCCCCCGTCCCTGGGATTCTCCAGGCAAGAACACTGGAGTGGCTTGCCATTTCCTTCTGCAATGCATGTAAGTGAAAAGTGAAAGTGAAGTCGCTCGGTCCTATGGGACTTTTAGCGACCCCATGGTCTGCAGCCTCCCAGGCTCCTCGGTCCATGGGGTTTTCCAGACAAGAGGACTGGAGTGGGTTGCCATTGCGTAGGCTAAAAGGGTAAAGGTGGGAGGGTCGCCGGCGAGGACCCCGGCAGGTGGCAGGCCTCCGGAGAGGAAGAAGAAAGGCTTCCCTGACCGGGAATCGAACCCGGGCCGCGGCGGTGAGAGCGCCGAATCCTAACCACTAGACCACCAGGGAGCGTCGGGGCAAAGCCCTCGCCTGCTCCCGCTGAACCCAGCGCCTCCATGCCACCCGCCCGCGCCACCTTGCCGCCCACACCCGGCCTTTGCAAGTCCAGCCGCCCGCCGGCCCTGTCAGTCCTCCTGCCTTGGCGTGCCGTCTTGCTTTCAGCCCCCTCAAAACACTGCGCGCGCCGCCGGCTTCTCGCCCACACCTCAAAAGCCGCGGGCCAGCGGGCTGGCTCCCCGCTCCCAGCTGTCTCTCCTCCGATCGCCCGTGCCGGGAGGGCGGTGCAGCTCAGCAAAAGGTCGGCCCGCTGCGTTGGCCGGGAATCGAACCCGGGTCAACTGCTTGGAAGGCAGCTATGCTCACCACTATACCACCAACGCTACACAGCCCGGGCGGCCGCCGGACGCCGGCCCCGGGATCGCCCCAGCATACTCTCGCCGCCGCCGCCGCCGCCGCCGCCGCCCCCGCCGCCGCATCCCTGCCCCGACGCCCCGTCAGCCGGAGGCTCTGCGCCGCCGTCGGCGCCACCAGCAGCCGCGCGGCGCCCCATGTGCGCCAGCGCTACGCCGTTGCCGTGGTCCACCGGCCCGACGGCCTTGCGGCCCTGCGGCCCTTCGCTCCCCGCCGCGGCCCGCGAACGCCTCCGCCCTCACCTCCGGCGGGCAACGCGGGGCACGCAGCTTCCCGCACCCAGCTGGCCAAAGCCCTTCTCCACCGGGCTCTGGGCTCGGCCCCTTCCCACGACGCCTTGGGGACACGGGACCCAGCTGCCTGCACCCGTCGCGGCACTGTGCCGAGCCGCCCGGCGGGGGCGTCGCGAGCCTAGGAGCCCACCGAGGCAGCCAGTGTGGATGGGGCGTGGGCGGGCCGCAAGCTTCGGCTCTGGTCGGGCAAGGCCGTGGGGTCGCCAAGCAGGCGCTCGCTTCGCCGTGGCGACCGTGCGCCCGGCGTCCACAAAGGGCTCAGGCTGGAGGGCTGCTCGGGGAGAGGGTTTGACGGTGGCTAGGCCGGGCACCGCGCCCTGGCGCCTCGCCCAAAGGCAGCGGGACCAGACGAAGGGCCTTTGGGGGCCTGGCGGCAGGACAGAGAGCGACCGCGGCCACCCAAAAGGGTGTGTTGCCTCCCCGTCGGGGAATCGAACCCCGGTCTCCCGCGTGACAGGCGGGGATACTCACCACTATACTAACGAGGACGGTGGTGATAGTTCTGCCGCCCGGCCGGTCTCTGGCTGCCTGCCGACGCCTCCTCCTGCCCAGCACGGGTCCCCGACCAGTCGGGTCCCGACCCAACCGCGCACCAAACCAACCGCCTCGGTCACAGCGGCAGCCCCCCAGCCCGGCGAGAAACCGGTCCGTGGTCGGCAAAGTGACTCAGTCCCCCGTTCTTTTCCAGGTGATTCTCCAGTGTAGGTTAAGGCAAGTTATGGATATAGTTCTCATTTTACATAGGAAAGCTTTGTTGCTTATCTACTGTTTGTATAGCATTTCTTATCTCTTGATCTGATTCCCAATGCGTTCCTACCCTGCCTTTCCCCTAAGATAGTTTTCTACCTCTTAAATTGCGTATAGGGTGTAGGGGGATGATGAGGGTGTATCTGAGGTGGTGATGCTCTTGGGGCAGGGGTGATGCTGCGGTGAGGCGCACGGGCTGCTGAGCCCGCTGTGTTACATGCCACGGAGGCTTGGCAGCAGGCCTTTTATGGGTGGCGTGGGGAGGGGTCGTCGGGTCTGCGTGGGAGAGGCAGCGGGCAGCAGGTAGCAACCAGCGTTTGCAGGAGCGCTGCCTGGAGCGCGTTTGTGCGGGCAGACCTAGCTGGGCTTTTGGGCTGCACTGCGGGACCAAAAAGGGACGCTATAGCTGCATGGGCCGGGAATCGAACCCGGGCCTCCCGCGTGGCAGGCGAGAATTCTACCACTGAACCACCCATGCGCCGGTGGCCACTGCTCCCCGACGCTGCCCCAGAGGCCCTGGCCGCCACCGGCCCCTCACTGCTTACTGCTCGCCCATGGGCATCTATCTGCTCCATCGTAGCAGGAGACGACGGGCGGGCGACCTGAAAGCCAGGATCCCGGCACATGCACGACCCCAGGGCGCGGCGGTCTCGGGGGGACCCCGGGTCGGCGGAACGCGGGCCCACTCGGCCCGTCCCGCGCCTTCTGCGCCGACCACGGCCGCCGCGAGCCTCTCGGTGTCGTCTGAGGGGGCCGGCAGTCCACGCGGTCTGCCCCGCGCCGGGATCCCTGTCAGGTGCAGGCGCTGTGTGGTCGCTGCGGCCGCGCGCACACGGTCTCGCGACGTGCCGGTTCTCGACCCAAAGTGCCTCTGGCGTGCTGACTTTCCGGCCTGGCCGGGGTAGGGCGTGCGAGAGCGGGTGGGGGCCGGGATGCGGGGCTCGGGCTGTGCGCGAACCGCGAGCGCGGGAGCGCGACGCCCTGGAGCCCCTCCGCTGCCGACCCCCCTCCCCTCGAGCGGCGCTCATGCCCAGGGACCCAAAAGCGTGTGAGCCTGGCTCCTGCGCTCTGGCCGACAGCGCTCCCGGGGTCCGGCTCTGACAGGGTGGTGGTGGTGAGGAGGGGCCCTTTGGCAGAGCGGCTCCTGGCTCGGGGACTGCCGGCTGAGGCAGGGACCACGCCAAGTCGGGCTTGGCTCCGGCCCGGGCAGCGTCTTCCCCCGGTAACTGGCGCGGTGGCGCCGAGGTCGGGGTCGCCGGCCGGGCGCCTGTGGGTGGGCTGCACGGGCACGCAGGGCTTCCGCTCCCTCCCCAGAGGAGCACGCTTCCCGGGACGGACTCGTGCAAGGAAGGTCGGTGTTCGCTGGCCAGCAAGAAGGCTGGGTGGCACGCGTGCCGGGCGGGCGCCAGGCAGGTGTAGCCCGGCCAAGGCAAGGCGGGGGCTCGGCTGTCTCCCTGTGGCTGTAGAGCGCAGGCGGGCCGGCGGGGCGGGCGGGGAGGACAGGACGCCGTCCAGAGGGAGAGCGGCCGCTGCGGACGTTGAAGCAAGGCTACGACAGCGAGTTGGCCGTTCCCCAGGCAGAGGTCGGAGCGCCGGCGAAGCGAAGAAGGCTTGCCACCCGCCGCGGGGCTGCTTGAGTCGGCGTGGACCGGGGCGAGCTGGAGCGCGGCCGTGGGCGTGGATGGGCGTGGGTGGGCGTGGGTGGGAGCGCGGGTGGGCGTGTTTCGGCGGGGGTGGGCAAGTGGCAGTCAGAAAATCAGCAGCTGCAGCCTCAGCCATCTTGGGAGGAAAGATGCGCTGAGGAGGACTGAAGGTTCCTGGTGGGGGGTGCAGGTGGCGGGGGGAGGGCGTGTGTGGAGAAAGGCAGTGGCGCCGGGAGGACGGGTGCGTTTGTCCGGCGGGCCAAAAGGCTGGCTTGTCAGGAGTGGGATTCGAACCCACGCCTCCAGGGGAGACTGCGACCTGAACGCAGCGCCTTAGACCGCTCGGCCATCCTGACGGCGGGCCTGGCTGGGCGCGTGGCCGCTCGCCTGGCTGGGACCCGACGCGGCGCGAGCCCCGGCGCCCTTGGCGGGCCGCGCGCCGCGCCACGCCAGGCAGGCAGGCAGGCAGGCAGGCAGGCGGCCGTCCGGGGTGGGTGTCGACGGAGCCGGCGCGCGGCGGCCGGCCGAGGCGCCTGGCTCGGCGGCTGGCCGCGCCCCGGACCCAGCCGGGCCGTGGGCGGGCCGGCCCCTCCCCAGCCGCGCCTCTCCTGGCCCGACGCCGGCCGGCGCGCGCCCACCGTGTCCTCGCAGCCTCGCTTGCCTTCTCGGGCCCCCTTCTCCCGGCGGAATGCCCGCGTGGGAGGCAAGAGGCGGCGCGCACTGGGGAGTGTCCAGTGCCGCGGGGGTCCGGGGCCCTGTCGGGGTGGCGGGCTGCCGCTGTGAGCGAGGCGGTGGGTTGGGTGCGCGGTTGGGTCGGGACCCGCGGTGGCCGGGGGCCCGTGTAGGGCAGGGGGACGCGTCGGCAGGCAGCCCGAGAGCCCGTGAGCGGCCGGGCGGCAGGACGGTTTCCGGCATCCTCGTTAGTATAGTGGTGAGTATCCCCGCCTGTCACGCGGGAGATCGGGGTTCGATTCCCCGACGGGGAGGCAACACACGGTTTTTGGTGTCCGCTCTGTCCTGCCGCCAGGCCCCCAGGGTCCCTTCGTCTCCTCCCGCTGCCTTTGGGCGAGGCGCCATGGCGCCACCAACGGTGGTGCCCGGCCTAGCCACCGTCGACCCCCTCTCCCCGTGCAGCCCTCCTGCCTGAGCCCTTTGTGGTCGCCGGGCGCACGGTCGCCACGGCGGAGCGAGGCCCTCCTTGGCGACCCCACGCCCTCGCCCGACCATAGCCGAATCTTGCGGCTCGCCCGCGCACGCACCCACCCACAGTGGCTGCCTCAGTGGGTCCTAGGCCCGCGACGTTCCCGCCGTGCGGCTCGGCACAGCCCCAGGACGCGTGCAGGCGGGTGGGTCCCGTGTCCCCCTGTCGTCGTGGGAAGTGGCCTCGCCCAGCGCCCGGTGGAGACGGGCTTAGGCCAGCTGGGTGCTGGAAGCTGCGTACCCCGCATTGCCCCCCGGGGATGAGGGTGGAAGCGTCGCGGGCCGCGGCGGGGAGCGAAGAGCCGGAGGGCCGGAAGGCCGTGGGAGCGCCGGCCCGAGGCGGGCGGGCCCGTGGACCTAGGCAGCTGCGTAGCGCTGGCTCGCAGAGCCTCCGGCTGACTGGGCGTCCTGGCAGGGATGCCGCAGTGTCGGCGAGAGTGCCTGGGCTGAGCCCGGTGCCGGCGTCTCCCTTGGCTGTGCAGCGATGGTGGTATAGTAGTGAACATATTTCCCTTCTAAGCAGTTGACTCGGGTTCGATCCCTGACAACGCAAAGGGCCTGAATTTTGCTGAGTTCCACCGCCCTCCCGTCACGGGCATTCGCGGGAGAGAGCTGGGAGCGGGGAGCCAGCCCGCTGGCCCCGCGGCTTTTGGTGTTTGTACGAGAAGCTGCCGGCGCGCGCAGTGTTTTGAGGGGGCTGAATGCAAGAGGGCACGCCAGGGCAGGCGGACTGACAGGGCCGGCGGGCGGCTGGACTTGCAAGGGCCGGGTGTGGGCAGCAAGGTGGCGCGGGGCGGGTGGCATGGATTTGCTGGGTTCAGCAGGAGCAGGCGAGGGCCGAACCCCCACGCTCCCTGGTGTTTTAGTGGTTAGGTTTCGATGGTATCATCGCCTCTGTCTGGGGTCGATTCCCAGGCAGGAATGGTTTATTTTTCCTCTCCTTAACCCACTCATCTCCCCGGCAGGACCCTAGCGCCGCGTAGTCCAGGGTTGCTCCGAGATCAGAAAATAGGGCGACTCGTGTATTCTGGGTTAAGTTTTTACTTAAATTATTACAATCACCTGGGTGAGACATACTTGCAATTTGAAATCTAGGCAACAGGTGTCTTAGAGGAGCAATGTAGTGTTTGTGGAAAGATCTCTGCATAAAATCTGCAGTAATGAGCTTGCCTCCTCGGTTTCTATTTTGCAACCCGTTGGTGTGTTTGGCTCTTTAGTGAGAGGTTGTTGGTTCACTCCCGCTCATGGATGTTTATCAAGTAAATATTTTGAGGTAACATCAATTTCTAACATTCAGTAAGCTTCATTTGTAGGATAATATATTTCTGCTTCTGTATACACTAGTAGGTGCTCCGCACTGGAAGTTTAGTTTTTACTCCTCACCAAACAGTGATCCATTTATCCATTTTCCCCTCCCCACAAAGCCTTTACAATTTTGAGTCAGGATCATTAAAGATTCTGCTACTGATGTCCCAGTCTTCCTTTTTCTCCACCTTACTTTTAGACATCGTTCTAATCCAGAATGCTATGAATCAGTTGTCTAGTAAGAGATATTTCTTAGTTTTCCACATCCTAATCAGACAGGAGTTATCTGCAGTGAAACAAACATTCCTGTCCTTTTTTCCCTGGAAGGAAATCCTTTGAGAGTGGCTTTCCTACAGAATCTCACAGCCAGTGGGCTGTTACAAGTCGGGGCTGCTACCACACAAAATAGCTACAGGTCTCTACTACCATTTAGCTACAAAACACCCTTCTTTTGCCACCATGGTAACTTCATATACAGTGTTGGGAAGGTCTTGGGTCAGTGTCCATTGCCATTCAAAAGGGGGAAATTGGAGGCACAAGAGCAATCACTGGTTCACGGTACTTTTAACATCCAGCCTGATACACCCTGCCAGTTCTGTAAGGCCCACTGCTGCTCACCGGGAATGATTATCTGCCTCTCAGTATCATCCCCTGAGTTATCCTTACTCTTCCATAAGAATAGCATTTGCAGCTGATCCTTCCCCACCCCCCCCCAGCCTGCTTTCTGTCCATCAAAATTTGGAGATCCAAGGCTTCTTTTAATTTTGTCTCTATCCCTTTCAGTTCAAGCTGATGTACTCCCTTTAAAGACTTGAAGAGTTTTTTATATGTCATTATATATTTCACTTATTGGACAAAAACCACACTCACAAATCTCTTTGAGATAAGCCCTTTTTTACTTTGGGCTCTTGGTGAGGCTAGTGGAGGCCAAGGCCCTTAATATTCTTTAAAAAGCCTCATTAAGGCAAAGTCTTTGAGGCATGCCCTTAGGACAGAGTGTCCTCTTTCTGTCTGAAAGGGTCTATGAGGCCCTGTTTCAGTTTTCCTTTTGTCTTAATAAAGAGTCCTGTAGGCGCAGCCTTAGTTTTCTCTTTCCCTTGGGACCATGTTTTTCTGACAGTGCCTGGGTTCGATCTTTGCGTGGAGTCTCTTCTTTCTCTGAAAAATATTGCTGAGTGGAAACTGTCTCAAGCTTTTACATTTCCTCCAAATTCCAGGCGAAAATGGAGCAGTTAGTTGTTTGGTTCACCTCTGTTTTCTAATATTTTGTGACAGGCAGGGAAGAAGAGGAAAAGATTTCTTTTCTCCTGTACCCTCTTAGGTTTTCCAGCTGGGGCACTATAAAATTACACTAATAGAAGATTGACAAGAGGAGGACAGTTTGTGAATGCACGTAGCACACATCACACAGGAAAAAACCTCATGATGGGTCATTCAAAGGAGTGGTTACAACTTGGGCCAACATAGCATCTTAACAAAAGAAAAATACATTTGTAGAGAAATGACATGACAGGAGACCGTGGAAGGTAAAGAAGGGACGGAACTAATTGAGTAAAAAAAAGATGTTCAAATATTTGTACAGGAATGTTCATAGCAGAACTATTCACAGCAGCCAAAAGGTGGCAACAACCCAAATATCCATCAGTGGATGAATATATAAACAAAATGTGGTAAATACACATGATAGGATTTTATTCAGTCAAAGAATAGAATGAAGTGCTGATATATACTACAATATGAATGAACTCCAAAAAGAAGTGAAAGAAGCCAGACACAAAATGTCACAAAATGTGTGGTTCCACTTATATGAAATATCTAACATAGATAACTGCAAAGGAATAGAAAGTAAATCGATGGTTTCCAAGGACTGGAAGGAGAGAGTATTGGGGAATAATAATGGATATGGATGTGGGGTTTTATTTTGCGATGATGAAAATGTTTCAGACTAGATCAAGGTGGTGGTTACATAACTTTCAGAATGCATTAAATGCCAATGAATTGTTCACTGAAAAATGGTTGATTTTATGTTATGTGAATTTCACTTAAAAACAAACAAGATTCAGTGTGGTCTCTGAAGTCCAATTGTCAGTAGGTTTAACTGTAAATCAGTATGTTGGTGTATTTAGCCTACCATTAATATTACCCAGCCCTGATGTTTCCCTGCCAGAAGGGACTTTTTCTTTTTTAATTCATTCCTCTTATGTAACCAGATGAAAGCATCTTTGCACTACATCCAGATAGGGCAGAAACAAAAATGCTCTGAAAAAGCAGTTATCCTAAACTATAGCCCAACCAAGGGAATTCTTTTTCTTCTGTGTGCTTAGTATAATGGTGTCACCATCTGTGATGGTTAATTTTATGTGTCAACTTGACTGGGCCATGAGGTACCCAGATATTTGGTCAAACTTTATTTTAAGTCTTTCTGTGAGAATGTTTTTGCATGGGATTAACATTTAAATCAGAAGACTGAGTAAAGCAGACTGCTCTCCCTGTTGTGGATGGGCTTTATCCAATCTGTTGGATGACCAGATAGAACAAAAAGATCGCCATCCCTCTAGTAAGAAAGAACTCATCCTGCCTAACTGATGTCAGACTGGGAATTGTGATTTTCCTGCCTTCAGATTTGGAATGGAACATCAGCTTTTCCCCGGCTAGAGCCTGTTGGCCTTGAACTAGCTCTCCTGGTTCTCAAGCCTTCAAACTCCAACTGGAACCAAACCATCAGCTCTCAGTGTCTTGCTTGCCAACTCATGCTGTGGATCCATAATCATATGAGTCAATTCTTTATAATCTCCTTCTCTCTCTCTAAATACAGATGTATAGATAGGTAGAAATCTCCAATACTTTGGCCACCTGATGTGAACAACTGACTCACTGGAAAAGATCCTGATGCTGGGAAAGATTGAAGGCAAAAGGAGAAGAGGGCAGCAGAGGATGAGATGTTTGAATGGTATCACCAATTCAATGGACATGAACTTGGACAAACTCTGGCAGATGATGAGGGACAGGGAGACCTGGCATGCTGCAGTCCATGGGGTTGCAAAGAGTCAGGTACAACTTTAGCGACTCAACAACAACAACAACAGATCTCCTAATGGTTCTGTTTCTAGGAGAACCTGACTAATGCACCATCCATCCAGTCCAACATCCAAGAAACTTTACAGGCCCCCTTTTCTCTCTCCTCTGATTAACTTCTAGTAGAAATACTGAGTGTTCCTCAAGTTAAAGGGATCTTTCTAAAAATTGGAAACATGATCCTGAATACAATTTTAAGAGGAAAATGTATATTTGTTAGCCCTGTACCTTCAAACTACATGGCAACTACTTGAGCGACTGAGGTGAAAATACTCACCAAAGAACTTGGCAGTGTTCTCACTGGAGGGAAAGCCAAAGAGATAAAAGAGAAAGGACTTGATCCCTAATGGATATGGTGAGTAGGAAAGGTTCTGAACTTATTTCCAAGGGTTCTGTAATTTGCTTGGAGTAGAACCTGGGAAAATGTTCCTGGTTAGAAGAGTGGAGAAAGGTGACTAAGTTTGGGAAAGAAGGACCTTAGATCCAAGGGTTTGGGCAAGGAACTGAAAACCTGATACATGGGTGAGCCTGGAAAGTCACAGACTTCAGCATGCCCTAATATCTGCAGCTATGTGAATGAGTACAGATGGAGGCCCACATACTTACACCTAAATGTTTTAAACTTGTAAATTAAGCTAGTAAACTGTGAAATAAAATAAGATCTTTCTTCCTACTTTGACGAAAATACTCTCCTAAGGATCTATGAGACCAGTTTTGCGTTTAGAATTATGGAACTCCTCATAGTTCTGTGCCTCAGCATGGTGATACAGGGAGGACTCTCTATCCACTCTAGCTCCTTTCTGCACTGAAAGGGCAAACCTCACCTCCATGTCCAAGCTCTTCTCAAACCCCTGCAAACAGACTTCCTTTGGCCATCTGTGCATCTCTGCCTGCACACACTAGAGGCCCAGTCCACCTCAGCAGTCCTGATGGGAGAAGAGGCCTAATCAGAATACAGGCATTTGTGCAGGTTGTTCCCAGGCCTAGGGGAGGGTGCAACTGGAGGAGGGCATGTCCCATTGACCCTCTGCATTGGGGAAGGGTAAATTTGGCAAACTCAGACTTAAATTGAAGAAAGTAGGAAAAACCACTAGACCATTCAGGTATGAATGACCTAAGTCAAATCCGTTATGACCGCTTATACAGTGGAAGTGACAAATGGATTCAAGGGATTAGATCTGATAGACAGAGTGCCTGAAGAACTATGGACAGAGGTTCCTGACATGGTACAGGGGGCAGTGATCAAGACCATCCCCAAGAAAAAGAAATGCAAAAAGGCAAAATGGTTGCCTGAGGAGGCCTTACAAATAGCTGAGAAAAGAAGAGAAGCTAAAGGCAAAGAAGAAAAGGAAAGATATACCCATTTGAATGCAGAGTTCCATAGAAGAGCAAGGAGAAATAAGAAAGCCTTCCTCAGTGATCAATGCAAAGAAAAACATAGGAAAACAATAGAATTGGGAAGACTAGAGATCTCTTCAAGAAAATTAGACATACCAAGGGAATCTTTCATGCAAAGATGAGCACAGTAAAGGACAGAAATGGTATGGACCTAACAGAAGCAGAAGATATAAAGAAGAGGTGGCAAGTATACACAGAACTATACAAAAAAGATCTTCAGGACCCAGATAACCACAATGGTGTGATCACTCACCTAGAGCCAGACATCCTGGAGTGCAAAGTCAAGTGGGCCTTAGGAAGCATCACTACGAACAAAACTAGTGGAGGGGATGGAATTCCACTTGAGCTATTTCAAATCCTAAAGGATGATGTTTTTAAAGTGCTGCACTCAATATACCAGCAAATTTGTAAAACTCAGCAGTGACCACAGGACTGGAAAAGGCCAATTTTCATTCCAATCCCCAAGAAAGGCAATGCCAAAGAATGTTCAAACTACCACACAATTACACTCATCTCACACGCTACCAAAGTAATGCTCAACATTCTCTAAGTCAGGCTTCAACAGGCTTGAACCGTGAACTTCCACATGTTCAAGCTGGATTTAGAAAAGGCAGAGGAACCAGAGATCAAATGCCAATATCTGCTGCATCATTGAGAAAGCAAGAGAGTTCCAGAAAAACATCTATTTCTGCTTTATTGACTAGGCCAAAGCTTTTGACTGTGTGGATCACAACAAACTGTGGAAAGTTTTTCAAGAGATGGGAATACCAGGCCCCCTGACCTGCCTCCTGAGAAATCTATACACAGGTCAGGAAGCAACAGTTAGAACTGGACATGGAACAACAGACTGGTTCCAAATTGGGAAAGGAGTATGTCAAGGCTGTATATTGTCACCCTGCTTATTTAACTTATATGCAGAACACACCACGTGAAGTGCTGGGCTGGATGAAGCACAAGTTGGAACCAAGATTGCTGGGAGAAATATCAACAACCTCAGATATGCAGATGACACCACCCTTATGGCAGAAAGTGAAGAGGAACTAAGGAGCTTCTTTAGGAAAGTGAAAGAGGTGAGTGAAAAAGTTGGCTTAAAACTCAATATTCAGAAAACTAAGATCATGGCATCTGGTCCCATCACTTCATGGCAAATAAATGGGGAAACAACGGAAACAGTGAGAGACTTTTTGGGGGGGCTCCAAAATCACTGCAGATGGTGACTGCAGCCATAAAATTAAAAGACGCTTGCTCCTTGGAAGAAAAGCTGTGGCCAATCTAGACAGCATATTAAAAAGCAGAGACATTACTAACAAAGATCCGTCTAGTCAAAACTATGGTTTTTCCAGTAGTCGTGTATGGATGTGAGAGTTGGACTATAAAGAAAGCTGAGTGCCAAAGAATTGATGCTTTTGAACTGTGGTATAGACTCTTGAGAGTCCCTTGGACTGCAAAGAGATCCAACCAGTCAATCCTAAAGAAAATCAGTCTTGAATATTCATTGGAAGGACTGATGCTGAAGTTGAAACTCCAGTACTTTGGCCTCCTGACGTGAAGAACTGACTCATTGGAAAAAACCCAGGTGCTGGGAAAGATTGAAGGCAGGAGGAGAAGGGGACGACAGAGGATGAGATGGTTGGATGGCATCACAGACTTGATGGACATGAATTTGAGTAAGCTCTGGGAGTTGGTGATGGACAGGGAAGTCTGGCATGCTGCAGTCCATGGGGTCACAAAGAGTTGAACATGACTGAGCAACTGAACCTAATTGACTGAAATGTGGAGAAGACCAGAAATATCATCCTTATAGGGGGAGAGTAGGGAAAAAAAGGACGTGTTTTCCTCAGTCAAACATGGTGAAACTACAGAAGCAAGAGAGACATACAGATTTTAGGAATGTAAGGGAGGAAGAAAGGGAGGGGAGGAAAGAAGAAATAAAGAGAGAGAAAGAGAAACCTCTATGGTCAATGTCAGTGATAAAAGTGTTGTAGGAAAAATTATCCTTTTCTTGCTTGGCTTGACTGATCACAATCTTTCTTCCAACTTTTCTGCCACTAAAGTTCCCTTCCATCCTTTGACCCAGATGGTGGTCACTGCAGTACCACCACACACACCACTTCAAAGCATTCTTCAGATGTCCTTGAAAGTTTTCTAATATGTGTCTGAATCATTTGTAAGATCTTTTCCCACAAAGTGCTGCCTTCAGCCTTCAGCCTTGACCAAAATCTCTGATAGTCTAGTGGCTAGGACCTGGGGCTTTCACTATCACAGGCTGGGTTCAATTCCCCTTTAGTGAAAGCTGGATTTCCTTTCTGGCCACCAATATTTTATTGCTGTTGAGGCTTCCACCACCTCTTTAATAGCCAAGGCTTGCCTTGCACACAATCTTTGGATCTGCAAGGGACCAGATGGCTCTTGATTTTTGCCTGCCAATGCTGAACTCCAGGATTTTCAGATTATTGAGTGGCATGTAAAATCTTCAAGCCTCTCAAACTTCTTTCAGGAGATTCTGAAGTCAACTTTGACAATTGTGGACGACGTCTCTTGTGAGCTAAGGACTGCTGTCACGTAACTTGCCATTTTAATAAGATCATCTCTGATCTTTTTATTATAATTCCTGTCTTACAGGTTAAGTTAACTAGCCAATTACCATACAGAAATGTGTTCTTTTTACAAAAGACCCAATGGATCAAGTGTGGTTTTCTATTCCTAAAATACATACAGAAGCATAATGGATGGCTTCAACTTCCTAGTGGGGCAGTTTGGAACACCCAGCTGCTGCACCAGTGGAAACCACAGTGGATCTGGTAAAATGACCTGGGATCTCTACATCTCTGAATGGAACTGCTCTTAGGATTTCAATGAACTAGAGGGAAAATTACATTGTTACTAAAACGGTGCCTGTGTCAATCAAACCTTAACACAGTTGTAAGTCATTTGGAATAACTCACTTGTTTTATGTAGAAATTACTTATATTGTGCATTGAGGGTGGGGGACAAGAAGCCACAGAAATCAGTAATTCCCAGTGGGGTGAGGCACAAGTAAGGGAGTCTGTATCTGCAGAGAGGGCTTTTTCACTCTTCACTGTCGCCTTGTTCCCTTCAGAAGTATATATGTCAGGACAGGATGACTTGGGGTTTGGGCAAGCAAGCCTCATGAAGACTCAGCTGCAGAAGCTGCAGCAGCCATGGCAACAGCAGAATGCAGGTAGTCAGAAAGAAAGCTCACTTCCCTGACAGGCCAAGTCAGTGAAAATGCTGAATCCTAACTACACACAACCAGTGAAGGGTACCAGGACAGACAGCACCTTCTAGAAAACAATCTTGGGAATCACTTGAACAAATAATAGGAACTTTTAGGGATCCTGAAAAATGTTCCTGAAATTTTAAATAATTCTATCTTTGAATGGGCATTCTATAACTGGAGTCCAATGGAACAGTGGAGCCTGCTCAATGAGCAGATATCAGCAACATTCTTATCACCTGCCTTGCCACCCATCTGTATATGTTAATAGCATTTACTTTGCTTGATGAACACAGAATTCTGGATGGACCCACTATGCAGTGGGAGTTCGAAGACCTAAGATGAGTAATAAAAGGTAGGCACATTGCTTCTATGACTGAATAAGCTGACCTGCTTGGCCCAGAGGCCACACTTGCCCTTCAAAGCAGAACTTGCTTCAAATGCAAAAAGGCAGTGACATACTAAAAAAAAACAAGTGACCAGGGAATCCTATCATATCTTTTCTGATATCACTTCGCTTAAAGCTCAACATTCAGAAAACTAAGATCATGGCATCCGGTCCCATCACTTCATGGCAAATAGATGGGGAAACAGTGGCTGACTATTTTGGGGGGCTCCAAAATCACTGCAGGTGGTGATTGCAGCCATGAAATTAAGAGACGCTTACTCCTTGGAAGGAAAGTTATGACCAACCTAGACAGCATATTAAAAAGCAAAGACATTACTTTGTCAACAAATTTGACGGTAGTCATGTATGGATGTGAGAGTTGGACTATAAAGAAATCTGAGCGCCAAAGAATTGATGCTTTTGAACTGTGGTGTTGGAGAAGACTCTTGAGAGTCCCTTGGACTGGAAGGAGATCCAACCAGTCCATCCTAAAGGAGATCAGTCCTGGGTGTTCATTGGAAGGACTGATGTTGAAGCTGAAACTCCAATACTTTGGCCACCTGATGTGAAGAGCTGGCTCATTGGAAAAGACCGTGATGCTGGGAAAGATTGAGGGCAGGAGGAGAAGGGGACGACAGAGGATGAGATGGTTGGATGGCATCACCGACTCAATGGACATGAGTTTGGGTGGACTCCAGGCATTGGTGGCTCAGAGGTTAAAGCATCTGCCTGCAATGTGGGAGACCTGGGTTCGATCCCTGTGTTGGGAAGATCCCCTGGAGAAGGAAATGGCAACCCACTCCAGTATTCTTGCCTGGTGAATCCCATGGATGGAGGAGCCTGGTGGGCTACAGTCCACAGGGTTGCAAAGAGTCGGACATGACTGAGCAACTTCACTTCACTTATTCCGGACATTGGTGATGGACATGGAGGCCTGGCATGCTGCGGTCCATAGGGTTGCAAAGAATCGGACACGACTGAGAGACTGAACTGAACTGAACTATGCTGAAGACAATGACAGAAAAAAAAAAAAAAAAGATAGAACAACTCATAGTTCCTTTTCCTTTCAGTCCTTACTTATCAGCAAGCCAAAGAAAATGTTGGTAGTACGTGTGTATCAGGACTTCTCAGGTGGCACTAGTGGTAAAGAACCCACCTGCCAGTACAGTAGACTTAGGAGACATGGATTCAATCCCTGGGTCAGGAAGATCCTACGGAAAAGGAAATGGCAACCCACTCTACTCTTCCTGACTGGTGAATCCCATGGACAGAAGAGCCTGGGGGGCTATAGTCATAAGGTCGCAAAGAGTCAGACATGACTGAAGTGACTGAGCACACAAATGTGTGTGTATCAAGAAATAAATACAGCTGAGTTAGTTTTGTGCAGCATTTCCACTATTCCAGTAGAGACAAAAGTTATGTGCCCATAGAAGCTATCAAATATGGAGTGGGGGTCTCAGTGATCAGCCTATGAATTATGCTGAATTCATATACATATGAATTTTATATTTGTGTTGTCAGATAAAAACAAATCCAGACTTAGATAAGCAAAGACTTTTCAAAGAGAAAAGGGAGAATGTTCCAATCTCAGAAATCTGCAAGCATCTCAATATTAAATAGAAAAAAGGGTGTTTCTTTCAGAGGGAGGAGTAAGTAGAGCTTAGCAGAAACTTTTAAGGGGAAGTTGAGGAATCAAGGGAGTATAAATAGATGGCAGGATCAGAGCAGTTTCCCAGGAAATGTGTCTCCCTGTCTACCCTGATTCTCAGGATAAGTTGGTGAAGGAACATATTCTGTATGCTCATCAGGGGCAGTCCAAAGTTTAAGGGCCTGTTAGAGAAACCTGACTAAAGTTAGGTCAAGAAAAAGCAGAGGATAAGGAATGGACAACAGTGAGAACTTGGTCAGTATATAAAACTGGCATTGCATGATATAAAGTTAATAAATAAAATTCATGCTATTTAAAGTCTTAATTTTTCTTTACATAGACATTAAATAGCAAGTAAAAAACACCATAACAAGTCACGTGAGAGACCACAGAGAAAAAGGAAAAAGTGTTACGTTTCACTACCTCTAACAGCATTTTTCACATTTTCATTTTGCTCTGGGCCTCATAATTTTTTACCTGATCCTGGTACAAAATTACCAGGGTAAACTTACAAAGAGGTAAGTTGGGTTTCCTGGTATATACTTGTGCGTTAGTTATTAAGACTTCTTTCTCAAACTTCCCAGCTAGAGTTTGTCTTGGTTTTGTTACCCATTTTTCTTCTTTATTACTAAGCTCCTGATACTGTGCCATCAACATTTCCAGTGTTCTGGGCCTTGACCAAGCAGCCTAAGAACTCTGGACACCTATGCTGTACCTCCCATTCAGGTGGCCAGCTAGCCCCTATGCCCGATTGATTGCTTTTTCTTTGCCAGTCGGGTAGAAGTTGACTGTTTCTTCCCAATCTGTTCTTTGCAGGCAGGAGCTGAACAGGGCATGCATCTCTCCAGAGCATCCTGTTGGATTTTCCTGCCACTTGGCCAAACCTAATCTCTGCTCCTCTTAGGCTACTGCAGGGCAACCTCTTCAGCCTATGGCCATCTGTGTCAATGCTGCAGCATGCAAATGGGTCTGGGTGTGGAAGAGGTGGAGAACCAACACTGTTTCTGGCATTTCCACCAAGTCCCCCTCCTATGCTGGTCTCTTACTCTGCCACAGGTAGGGGACTAGCTGCTGGTGGTACCTGGGAACTAATGGGACCAGAGTATAGAGGGAAAGACCAGAGCATCAAAGTCTTCAGCTAGTTGTACACAGGGTAGAACCAGGCAGTTGAAGGAGATAACCAACCTTGATGAAATACTCTGTCTCCTTCCTTATTAGCATAGTAGAGATTATTATCATCTGTCACAGAGATTAGGATTTGATTTCCCAAACATTTAATTGTTACCACATCACATTTGTTTGTTCATTTTATTTTATTGGCTTACAAGTAAAATTAATCAGTTATTATACAGAAATACATTCTTATTTTACAAGAAATACAAATGAATAACATCCCTGATTTTGCAAGCTGGGTAAGAATATTGAGTGCTTCTGGACTTCCCTATGAAGCAGCTGGTGACAGCCACCAGTGGAAAGACTAAAAATGGTAAAATTACTGGAATTCCTAAAACTCTAATTTTAACTATTTCAAAATGGGGGAAATTTTCATAATTATTAATGCTGTGCCTGTGCTAACATAATCTTTCAAGATTTAGAAGATGTCTAAAATATTGTGTGTGTTTCAGTGCAAAAATTAATTTTTTAAAGTATAAATCAAGGAACTCCCCGGAGGCCCAGGGGCTGGTACTCAGGACTTTTACTGCCAGGCCTGGGTTTGTTCCCTGCTCAGCAAACGAAGCTCCTGCAGGCCGTGAGGTGTGACCCACTCCCCGCAAAAGCACGAATCAGTGATTTTCAATGGGGGTGGCATTTTGGAATTACTTGAAGGTCATCTTTAACCTTCACAGCCCTCCCTCAGGTGCTGATCAACCTAGCAGCTGGATGTTAGACTTTGCCCTCTGTTTCTCTTGAGAACTGTGGCTGCATGGACCCCTTCTCCCTTTTTCCAAAAGTGGGAGAAAGGGCTGGTGTCTGTCTGGCTTAATAGCTAGTGCTAAGACTTGTAAAATAAAGATTCCCAGTCTCCTTACACCAAGTGTCTGAGAGACTCCATATAGTTTCTGAAATATTGTGTTATAAGAAGAAATACATATTTTGGTCTTCATTCCAGGCTACTGGCCAAAGCACCTAAAAACCTTTCTAATTTCCTGGGAGCATCTTTTATTCTAATATTTGGCCTTAGACCTGGCTCCTGTCACAGAACTCCTAAATCCCGTGGAATTTCCTGGATAATAGGAGCATCTTATGTTCTGTTGAGGCAACTTTTGGTGGGCTCCTGGATAGCTTCAGGGTGGGGCCTGGTCATTAGAACTGCTACTGCTGCTGCTAAGTCACTTCAGTCGTGTCCGACTCTGTGCGACCCCATAGACAGCAGCCCACCAGGCTTCCCTGTCCCTGGGATTCTCCAGACAAGAACACTGGAGTGGGTTGCCATTTCCTTCTCCAATGCATGAAAGTGAAAAGTGAAAGTGAAGTTGCTCAGTCGTGCCCGACTCTTAGCGACCCCATGGATTGCAGCCTACCAGGCTCCTCCGTCCATGGGATTTTCCAGGCAAGAATACTGGAGTGGGTTGCCATTGCGTTCTCCAGCCATTAGAAAGAATATTGTGATTAGAAGCCTGGACATTTCAGCCCCCTACCATTTCCCCACTGCCATCTTTTGGAGAGGATTGGAAACTGAGTTAATAATCAAGCATGCCCAGCTGTTTACAATAGCCAATACATGGAAGCAACCTAAACCTCCATCAACAGCTGAATGAGTTTGGAAGATGTGGTATATATTCATAATGGAATACTACTCAGCCATTAAAAAGAATGAAATAATACCATTGAGAGCAACACAGATGAACCTAGAGATTATCACGCTAAGTTAAGTAAGTTAGAAAGAGAAAGATAAATACCTTATGATATATCTTACCAGACTGAGCAACTAACACTTTTGGGGTGGTGCTAGTGGTAAAGAACCCGCCTGCCAATGCAGGAGACTTAGATGTGGAGTCGATCCCCTGGTCAGGGAGATTCCCTGGAGAAAGATATGGCAATCCACTCCAGTGTTCTTGCCTGGAGAACCACATGCACAGAGGACCCTGGCAGGCTACAGCCCAGAGGGTTGCAAAGAGTTGGACACAGCTGAAGCGACTTAGCATGAAGCACATCTTTTATATATGGAACCTAAAATAGGACACAAATGAACCTATTTATGAAACAGAAATAGACTCACAGACACAGAAAACAAACTTAATGGCTACCACAGGGAAAGGGAGTGGAGAAGGGGTAAATCAGGAGTTTGGGGTTAACAGATACAAACTACAACGTATGAAATAAATAACAAGTTCCTATTGTATATCACAGGGAGCTATTCTCAATATCCTGTAATAAATCATAATGGAAAAGAGTATGAGAAAGAATATGTACATATATAAATGTATAACTCAATTACTTTGCTGTATACCAGAAACCAATTCTACATTGTAAATCAACTATACTTTAAATCAAAAACATCAAGCTACAGTCAAGCTTATTAGATGAGCTTAACTAGAGAAGTTCAGAAAGCCTTTCGAGTCGGTGAACACATGGAGGGTGCTAGGAAGGTGACATACCCGGAGAGAGTGTCAAACTGCAAGCCCATTCCTGCATATCTTGCCCTATGTACTTCTTCCACCTGGCTGCTTCTGAGTTGCATCCTTTAATAATAAATCCATAATCCAGTAAGCAACCTGTTTCCCTGAATTCAGTGAGTAATTCTAGCAAGTTCTCAAACTTGAGAAAGGAGTTATGAGAACTTTAAATTTATAACTGGTTGATCAGATCCACAGGTGACGACCTGGACTTGCAATAGGTATATGAAACGGAGAACGGCAGTCTTGTGGGACTGAGCCCTTAACCTGTCTGGGCTAACCCCAGGTTGATAGTGTCAGAACTCAGTTGAATTTAGGACGCCCAGCTGGTGTCAGAGAACTGGTCAGTGTTGGGGGAACAAACCACACGTCTCTGTCAGAAGTACTCACTGTGTAGAAGAATAGAGTTTTGTGTGTGTGTTCAAATATTCTTATCCCAGCAGCTCAGAAACCATGCTTGTACACTTTAAAAATTGATGACCAGCTTGCATAACATATTACCTTTCATTCTGGGCTATTTTAATGTCCCATTCTGTAGACTTGTCATCCTGGATTAACTGATTATATAGTGCCAGACAAGATATTTCATTTCAGTTAGAGTCAAGCTAAAATAATCTACAGACATATGTAGTTCCCATTTGATTCAGCCCTTTGGGTCTGTATATGATAAGTTATGAAAACAAACAAAAAGGACAAATATTGCATTGTATTAGAATTTCAGAGAAATTAAACTATGATGAATCATTCTATTTCTCTTGCAGATGAAAGGCAAATCTTAAGTCATTCATATACATACTAAGGTTAATCAACCTTTCAAATGGCTTGAATAAAGTCTGCCTGTTAAGAAAAGTTTATAGTAGATCCTGTACCAGTATCTGATACAATTGTTTCAAACATCCCACTCTTGCAGAGAGGCTGCTATACGTTCAGAATTTCCCACACAGTGCCTTAGAGGGTCATGGATGCACACACTGAAGATTTTGTGGCTTCCTACATGAGGAGTCAGGTGCCATGATAAGAAGTGAGGGATAATGAGAACCAACCAGGAACAGCCTAAACACGTCTGTTTACCTAATGTCTATACTCCCCCTTTATACAAATGATACTATACTCTACATATTTTTTTCTATACCTGCCTTATTAATTTAAATAATCTTCTTCATTCCTTTTTGTAGCTACATAGTATTCGACCATGTAGATGTTTATAATTTATTTCACCAATACTCTATGAATGAATATTTAGGTTACTTCCAATCTGTTACTATTACGCTACTTGAATAACCTGTACAAGTATCATTTTGAAAATGTGCAACTATATCCAGAGATTAAATTCATGGAAGAATTGCTAAGTGAAAAGAAATATGAATTTGTAATTTTTAAGGAATTTCATTTTGTTCATTTTCCCTTCTTATTGAGATTTAAGGTGCACTAAACTAATATTAAACTTACAGCTTGGTGAGTTTGTATATATTCATACACCTGTGCAATCACCACTCAAGTTAAGATACAGAATATTTCCAGCATTCTAGGTGGTTCTCTGGAGAAGGCAATGGCACCCCACTCCAGTACTCCTGCCTGGAAAATCCCATGGATGAAGGAGCCTGGTAGGCTGCAGTCCATGGGGTCGCTAGGAGTCGGACAGGACTGTGCGACTTCACTTTCACTTTTCATTTTCATGCATTGGAGAAGGAAATGGCAACCCACTCCAGTGTTCTTGCCTGGAGAATCCCAGGGATGGGGGAGCCTGGTGGGCTGCCGTCTCTGGGGTCGCACAGAGTCGGACACTACTGACGAGACTTAGCAGCAGCAGCAGCAGCAGGTAGTTCTCTCCTGCTCCTTCTCAATCTGTACTCCCCACCAGAGGGAGACACTGTTCTGATATTTATCACAGTTCTTGAAATTTCATATACATGAAAGCACAGGGTAAGTTCTCTTTTGTGTATAGCGTCTCTCACTCACATAATGATTATTAAAAACAATTATATTGTTGAGGATATCAGTATATAGTTATTTTGTTGCTATGAGTATTACATTATATATCACATTTTTAAAATCCAGTCTCCTAATAATGTCTAGTCAAGGCTATGGTTTTTCCTGTGGTCATGTATGGATGTAAGAGTTGGACTGTGAAGAAAGCTGAGCACCAAATTATTGATGCTTTTGAACTGTGGTGTTGGAGAAGACTCTTGAGAGTCCCTTGGACTGCAAGGAGGTCCAACCAGTCCATCCTAAAGGAGATCAGTCCTGGGTGTTCTTTGGAAGGACTGATGGTAAAGCTGAAACTCCAATACTTTGGCCACCTCATGTGAAGAGTTGACTCATTGGCAAAGACCCTGATGCTGGGAGGGATTGGGGGCAGGAGGAGAAGGGGACGACAGAGGATGAGATGGCTGGATGGCATCACCGACTCAATGGACGTGAGTCTGAGTGAACTCTGGGAGTTGGTGACGGACAGGGAGGCCTGGCGTGCTGTGATTCATGGGGTCGCAGAGAGTCAGACATGACTGAGCGACTGGACTGACTGAATAATGGATATACGGGTATTTTTCCCAGTTTTAGATGATATTGGCACACCAGTCTTTTGGTTAATGTCTGCATGGTGTGTCATTTTCTGACCTTTCACTTTCAACCAATTTGTGTCTTAACACCTGAGGTGTATTTTGTGTGTTGTAAAGAGCACATAGTTGAGTCTTAGGTTTGTTTATTGATCTGGTCTGACAACTTTTGCTTTCTAACCGGGGTATACAGTCTATCTACACTTATTGTGGTTACTCACACAGTTAAGTTTATCTGTTTGTTTTCTACTTGCTCCATCTGTTATTTATTTCCTTATTATTCTTTCCTGTCTTCTCTTATGTTGATTGTATGTTTTGTTATTCAGTTTCATCTCCTCTATTAACTTTGTAGTTATTGCTTTTTGGAGTATTCTTTTAGTGGTTATCCTAGAGATTACAATAGGCATCCTTGGTTTCTTTTAGCTTAACTTAATTTAGTATATTTACAACTACTTTATGAACTACACAGGAATCTTACAGTTCAGTTCTACTTACCTTCCTGCATTTGTGTTATTTTTGTTATATATTTTACTTCACCGTAGGTTATAACCACCACAAAACATGGTTATCATTGTCACTTAAAATAGGCAATGCTATTTCATATTTATATGCGTCGGTTTGCAGGTTGTCATTTTTTTCCTTATACATACCTGTTTCTATGTGGAGACATTTTCCTTTATCCAAAAAACTCCTCTTAGTCACCTGGAAATGTACAGCTTTTGTTTTGTCTGAAAATGTCTTTATTTTGCTTTCATATTAAGGATGTTTTCACTGATCATATAATTCTTGGACGGTAGGTGTTTCTTCTATTTTTCAGCATTTTAAACATGCTATTACATGTCTTCCATGGTTTCTGTTGGAAAACCAGACATCATTCATATTGACAGCTAACAATGGTGTCGGAATCATGATCTCTGAAGAAGAAGACTTAGCTTTGGGACCAAGGACCAGGCCTGATCACTCAGAGCTTTTGTGCGGCAGACGTTTTACTACAATGAAAAAGGGCAGAGAAAGCTTCTGACATGGACATTAGAAGGGGGACAGAGAGTACCCCCTTGCCAGTCTTATCAAGGCCTTTTATATACTTTTACCAGACCCACTCCTATAACATGCATCTTAAATTAACAAGATTAGAACTAACAACAAAAAGATCTTACCAGACCCACTTCCACAATATACATCTTAATATAACAAGATTAGTCAGAAGGTTCTTGTTAAGAAGGAGAAACATGTCCTCCAGCAAGATACATTGTTGTTATATAATCATTCAGTTCAGTTCAGTTCAGTCTTTCAGTCATGTCCGACTCTTTGCGACCCCATGAATCACAGCACGCCAGGCCTCCCTGTCCATCACCAACTCCCAGAGTTCACTCAGACTCACGTCCATGGAGTCAGTGATGCCATCCAGCCATCTCATCCTCTGTCGTCCCCTTCTCCTCCTGCCCCCCGATCCCTCCCAGCATCAGGGTCTTTTCCAATGAGTCAACTCTTCACATGAGGTGGCCAAAGTACTGGAGTTTCAGCTTTAGCATCATTCCTTCCAAAGAACACCCAGGGCTGATCTCCTTTAGAATGGACTGGTTGGATCTCCTTGCAGTCCAAGGGACTGTCAGGAGTCTTTTCCAACACCACAGTTCAAAAGCATCAATTCTTCAGTGCTCAGCTTTCTTCACAGTTCAACTCTCACATCCATACATGACCACTGGAAAAACCATAGCCTTGACTAGATGGACCTTTGTTGGTAAAGTAATGTCTCTGGTTTTTAGTATGCTATCTAGGTTGGTCATAACTTTTCTGCCTATTAGTACAGAGCTTATAAGGAAAAACATACCCTTGAGCAAGATGAGTTGTTTTGTTGTGTAATCTTTAACTCCGGGCTTAAAGGAAAAAAAGTCTTATGTGACTAAGACAAACCAATGGAAAAAAAAGAAACACTTGTCCTTTTCTCTTCCTTAAGGGATTCAGACCCCTTATCAACCTACCTAAGAATTAATTCTCTCAATATGGTACTCTTTTAAAAGTAACATCTTTTTTGTTTTTTTCTGTTTTTATGATTTTTATGTTTAACTTGTATTTTTAGTTGTTGAACTTTGATTTTTCAGGAACTTAGTAATTTAAAGAAAAAAACAAGGGTGGTTTTCTTTGTATTTGTCCTGCTTGGGATTTGCAGAATTCCTTGAGTCTGGAAATAGAGTCATTCATCAGTTTTGGAAAGTTCTCAGTCACTATCTCTTCAAAATCACTTTTGTCCATTATCTTTCCTCTCTCCTACTGGAACCAAATGCAATGTTTTTGGTATAGTCTCTTTTTCCCCATGTTTTGCATATGCTGCTACTGCTGCTAAGTCGAGTCAGTCATGTCCGGCTCTGTGCGACCCCAGAGACGGCAGCCCACCAGGCTCCTCCGTCCGTGGGATTTTCCAGGCAAGAGTACTGGAGTGGGGTGCCATTGCCTTCTCTGTTTGCATATGTGTGTGCTTCAATTTGGATATTTCCTATTGACCTGTCTTTGAGTTCACGAATCCCATCTTCTGTTGTCCAGTTTGATGTTAAAGCCATCCAAAGAGTTCAGTTCTAGAAGTCCATTTGCATCTTTGTATGGATTCTTACATCTCTACTGAAATGCTCCATCTTTTCATCTATTTTTCATGTTTCTCTGTATTTCCTTTAAATAATAAACATAGTTATTTTAAAGTTCTTGTCTATAAGCAATTGGCTTACCTTTGTTTCTGCTTCTACCATTTGCTTTTTCTCCTGATTAATGGTCACATTTTCCTTCTTTTCATGTCTCCTAATTTTTATTGTATGATGGACATTGAATAAAATAACTATAGAAACTGAAGTAGATGTTTCCTCCCAAAGGGTTTTTTTCCCTTTTATTTTTTTCTGTCAGGCAGAGAGGATAAGAGTTGATCACTTTAATCCAATTGTGAATTAATCTGGGTCATGGATAGGTACACGCCCTAGATCATTGAAAAAGCCAGAGAGTTCAGACAAACTCTTTCTAAAGCAGATCTATTTCTGCTTTATTTACTATGCCAAAGCCTTTGACTGTGTGGATCACAATAAACTGTGGAAAATTCTGAAAGAGATGAAATACCAGACCACCTGACCTGCCTCTTGAGAAACCTGCATGTAGGTCAGGAAGCAACAGTTAGAACTGGACATGGAACAACAGACTGGTTCCAAATAGGAAAAGGAGTATGTCAAGGCTGTATATTGTCACCCTGCTTATTTAACTTCTATGCAGAGTACATCATGAGAAACGCTGGGCTGGAAGAAGCACAAGCTGGAATCAAGATTGCTGGGAGAAATATCAATAACCTCAGATATGCAGATGACACCACCCTTATGGCAGAAAGTGAAGAGGAACTAAAAAGCCTCTTGATGAAAGTGAAGGAGGAGAGCGAAAAAGTTGGCTTAAAGCTCAACATCCAGAAAATTAAGACCATGGCATCCGGCCCCATCACTTCATGGCAAATAGACATGGAAACAGTGGCTGACTTTATTTTTGGGGGCTCCAAAATCACTGCAGATGGTGATTGCAGCCATGAAATTAAAAGACACTTATTCCTTGGAAGGAAAGTTATGACCAACCTAGACAGCATATTAAAAAACAGAGACATTACTTTGTCAACAAAGGTCCCTCTAGTCAAGGCTATGGTTTTTCCAGTAGTCATGTATGGATGTGAGAGTTGTACCATAAAGAAAGCTGAGCACAGAAGAATTGATGCTTTTGAACTGTAGTGTTGGAGAAGACTCCTGAGAGTCCCTTGGACTGCAAGGAGATCCAACCAGTCCATTCTAAAAGACATCAGTCCTGGGTGTTCATTGTTTTGTTTTGAATTCCTCATATCATAGTTTATTTCCTGAAATTCCCAGTACAGAAATTAAGGCAAGACAATGCTACTCTTAAACTCCTGTACCAGGTACCAAGTTTCCCAGAGAAATAACACTTGAGACCTCGGAGCCATACTGGCCAGGGGCTATTTTAGGTTCTTCGGTTCCCTCAAAGCAACAACTTTAAAATAACCATAGTTTGTTCTTAAAAAGAACTCTAGGAAGCTGCAACCTTTCAATGCAGTAGCAGTCTAATAGGAAGAGATCCTATACTGTGGCTATAGCAGCTAGGCTTTGAGAAACTAAACTGGATCATTGTACCTAAAATCCCCAGCTTGCCTGTTAGAAATTAAGCTCTAAAAAAAAAGAAGAAGAAGAAATTAAGCTCTAGACACACTAATGAACCATTATGTTTTCATCATTAAAAGAAAGCTTTATCATGTATCTTCACTGTTCTTCTCTTTGCTCTCAATATACATGTTTCCTTTTTGCATGTAGAAAATATTTTCAGTGGATTTTTGACTCTTCAGCAATGCAAATCTCTGCCCCCTATTCCCCTAGTTCCTTCTTGGTAAATAATGTTAATTTTCCAATAGGAGGTGGAATACATTATCATCAAGCACCATTTATCTAGCCTCCTTACTTACGAAGAAAGTTATGGGGCAATGTTATACACCTGGAATTCCTTAAAGATACTTGCTTTCTAGTAAAATACGTGTATTTACACATATACATTATTTTTAAAATCTGTGAAGAATTCACTGAAGCATGAAATCACCTTTTATTGAGAAGCTAAAAATGTATCAAAATGCACATAACAATGGCTAATCTAGATACTATCTCCTATCAAATGTATCACCATCCTCCAAATCTAGAGCATATGCAGGCATAAACTGTATTAATCACGGTTAAGTGTGAAACCTTGCTTCGAAACATTGCTCACTATTAATTCTCAGAAGATATATGCTAGAACCATAGGAGTAATTGGTGGGCAAGTGGCTGAGGAATACCAATTAGAAAACAAAGCTTTGAGTGCTCAAAGTGCTTCTCTAGAAACTGTTGTATTCCCCATGGTATTTAGGAAGGGCACTATTCAGAATGAGTGTGAGTGATAGTTTCTCAGTCATGCCTGACTCTACAACCCCATGGACTGTAGCCTGCCAGGCTCCTCTGTTCATGGAATTCTCCAGGCAAGATTACTGGAGTGGGTTGCCATTTCCTTCTCCACTGGGTGTTCATTGGAAGGACTGATGTTGAAGCTGAAACTCCAATACTTTGGACACCTCATGTGAAGAGTTGACTCATTGGAAAAGACCCTGATGCTCGGAAAGATTGAGGGCAGGAGGAGAAGGGGATGACAGAGGATGAGATTGGCTGGATGGCATCACCGACTCAATGGACATAAGTTTGAGTGAACTCCAGGAGCTGGTGATGGACAGGGAGGCCTGGTGTGCTGTGATTCATGGGGTCACAAAGAGTCAGACAGGACTGAGCAACTGAACTGAACTGAACTGAACTGATGGATAGGTACAATTTTAGTCAGATTTAGTCCAAGTCTGATATCAATGATCTCAAGAGTAAAATCTGATATATATATTTGTACTTACTGCAGGCCACTCTCTCTGGCACACTGTCTGCCAAGCACTGAGACATTGCAGATCTCATTCTGCCTTTTCATCTCAGCACTCAGCCTCCCACGGTAACCCAGTTTTCAACAAATGTTGTGTGTGGGGAAATAGCCGTTTGTTTGATGTTCCATTGAGTTTTATCTATCAACAAACCAGTATGGCCATCAAAAGTTCCACTAGTTCTTTTCTTTAGTAGGGTTCCTCTGCCTTTGTTGTTATTGTTCAGTCACCAAGTCATGCCTGACTCTTTGCAACCCCATGGACTGCAGCACACCAGGCCTCCCTGTCGCTCACCATCTCTCAGCATTTGCCCAAGTTCATGGACAGACTGTTGCCCTTTTCTCCTTCTGATTTCAATCTTTCTCAGCATCAGGGTATTTTCCAATAAGTTGGCTCTTCACATCAGATGGCCAAAGTATTGGAGCTTCAGCTTCAGCATCAGTCCTTCTAATGAGTGTTCAGAGTTGATTCTCTTTAGGATTGATTGGTTTGATCTCCTTGCAGTCCAAGGGACTCTCAAGAGTCTTCTCCAACACCACAGTTCAAAGGCATCAATTCTTTGGTGCTCTACCTTCTTTATGGTCCAATTCTCACATCTGTACATGACTACTGGAAAGAACATAGCTTTGACTATCTATACGGACCTTTGTTGGCAAAGTGCTGTCTTTGCTGCTTAATACTCTGCCTCAGTTCAGTTCAGTTGCTCAGTCATGTCCAACTCTTTGCGACCTGATATCTAATTCTCACCTTGGTCCCAGACTCAGAAAATTCTCAGAGGGAAGAGAACAACTAACAATCTCAGCTTACCTGAGGCTATTTCTCTATATAATTTTCGTTCATCTAGTCTTCTTTGCTTCACAGCCCTCTAATAACTTTTTAAAATATTACATTTGCAGTTTACTACATAAACTGCGGCTGCTGCTGCTAAGTCGCTTCAGTCATGTCCGACTCTGTGCGACCCCATAGACAGTAGCCCACTAGGTGCCTCTGTCCCTGGGATTCTCCAGGCAAGAATACTGGAGTGGGTTGCCATTTCCTTCTCCAGTGCATGAAAGTGAACAGTGAAAGTGAAGTTGCTCAGTGGTGCCTGACTCTTCGCGACCCCATGGACTGCGGCCCACCAGGCTCCTCCGTCCATGGGATTTTCCAGGCAAGAGTACTGGAGTGGGGAGCCATTGCCTTCTCCAACTATATAAACTACATACGGTTTACATATTATATTTATATTAAAATATTATATGTATTGGGCTTTCCAGTTGGCTGTAGTGGTAAAGAACTCACCTGCCAATGCAGGAAATGTAAGAGATGCAGGTTTGATCCCTGGGTCAGGAAAATCTCCTGGAGGAGAGCATGTCGACCCACTCCAGTGTTCTTCCCTGGAGAATCCCACAGACAGAAGAGCCTGGTGGGCTACAGTTCATTGGGTCGCACAGAGTCGGACAACACTGAAGCGGCTTAGCATGTACACACGGTATGTATTATATATAGAACTGCAGTATATTATATCATATATAATTTTAAAGTATTCTATTTTTTCAGTTGCTGTAGTAAGCAAGACAGCCTGCCATTTCCTACTACAATAAACTCTGAAGCAGAGGAATTTTTTTTCATTATTTAAATAAATAATATGTACACATTGCAAAGTTTGAAAGGGCAAAGAGTAAAATCTAAGTCTAAAAACCTTCTTTCAGCCATGTAGTTTTCCCCAGAAACAATAGATACTAGCATATTCTGTATCTTTTCAGATATATGTAGATATGGATGCATATATGAGATAATTCCTCTTTTGAAGGAATGTCTGTGTTTTCCTCTGCATTAAAAAATCTATTATTTAATTTTCTTCCCTTGCGTCCAAGGATCTTTGCCAAGATATGTTAAAATAATGACAGTTGACTTCAGTGTAATCATCCATGTTAGAATATACATCTCTATGGTTTCATTTACTCTCCAGAACGGTAAGCGATACATTTCTGCTGTTTACAAACTGAGTCTGTGGTATTTTGTTAATAGCAGCCTGAACGGGCTAAAGACAAGCAGCAAGAAGAGGTTACACATGAAGATGGTAGATTGCATAAGCGTATCTAATTTCACTCTCTTCAACCCTCAGTAAAACAATAGTATGAGATTTTAAAAAGATATAAAACACAGAGATGGGGAGAGCAAAGGAATAGTGGATATCAGTTTATAGAAACCAGTCAACAACAGTGCAGAGTAGCTTATCTCTATATACCGTTTTCTCCAGAGTGAATAAAGTAACTCTTACAAAAGTCAGTGGACTAGAATATACAAAGACCTTTCTTAAAAAACGGAGATATAATTGACACTTTCTTGACAAGAGCCATGTTGCATAAGTAAATCAAGCATAAATTAATCTATACTTTGGCAACAGACATCTGGACTGCATCCAGTTCTCACTATCACACACAGTTCTATCCTGAATATCCTGGTACAAGTTTCCTAACAGACCTACGTGTTCGTTTCTCTGTGGCATATAGCTAGGAAGACTGCTGAGTCAGAACACACAGTTACGTAAGGACTTCCAGGATGCTTCCCACCATGCTGAGCTACTTGAACTTCTACCAACAAGACGTGAGTATTCCCATCTCTCTATATTTTAGTTAAACTTACTTTCTAATGTTTCCCACTCAAAAATGTGAAGTGATATCTCAGTTTTATTTTCACTTTTCTAATTACTAGTAAGATTCACCGTCTCTTCAAATTTTTAGCCATCTCATTTTCTCCTTCTGTGAATTGACTAATCACATTCTCTGCCCACTTTTTTTCCTATTGGGTTTCCAGTTGGCTTTCTTATTTATTTATTTTTGGTGGGGGGGAGATTATTGTTGAGGAAGTTCCTCATATGTCAATTATATCTCCGTTTTTTCAGAAAGGTCTTTGTATATTCCAGAATCTAAATATCAGTCCCTTGTTTGCTTTAGATGCTGCGGTATCTTGCCCCTATCTGTCGCTGTTCACGCTGTCCGTGCAGTGCCTGTTGAAGTCTTTCCTTTTCATTGGCTCAGATTCATCTGTGTTTCTCACCGTGCTTTGTGCTTCAGGATCTTATATTTAAAAAATCCCTTCACACCCCAAGGTAGCAAAAGCCCTGTTCTGCCTGTTCTCCGACTCAGCCTGGAGTTCAATCTTTCACTTTTTAATATTTATTCTATTGGAAATTCGTAACTATGTGAGTTACAACCCAAATTTCTTTTTACAGTACACAGTAAGTCACTTTACCCAAGATTATCTACTAAGCAACTCATTAATTTTGCTGCTATTTCTATCCTATACCAATGATAGAATAATACCATTTTATTACTGCAGCTTTCTATCATTTTTTCATATCAAGTACAGTGAGTCTCTACTCAGTCTTTTGAGCTGCGTTAGGCATTACTGACAGTCTCCTTTTTCAAAATTCCCTTAATTATCCACAGATTTATGTACTCATGTAAATTTAAAAATCAGTTGTCAAGTTATAAAGCCACCCTGTTGGTATATTGATGCTGCATGGATTTTGTAGGAGGATTTGGGAAAAACTGTCATTTTTATACTATCAAAATACTTCATTTGTGCTCTCCTCTTGTCCTTCAGTAATTTTAAATATTTCTCCATACAAAGATGATGTGAATTTGTTCTATGGCTTGTTGTAGGTACTTTAGGCTTTTATTCTATGTCCTCTTAGGTTTCCTAGGTGATTACTGCTGATGTGGTAGATGATACCGATTTTTGTGTGTTCATTTTGTAGCCAACAACCTTGTTGAATTCTCGTAGTCTAATAGTTTATTGACTCTGCTTCATTTTCTATGCAGTTAATCAAAACAACTGTGCCTCTTTGAGAAACTGTCTAGCATCAGAGTTATGAGAATGAAATCTGGAAGCCATTAAAGTTCATTTCAGAACTCTACTTCCTCTCCAGATTGCAAATTTAATGTGTAATTTTTTTCCCGGAGACTGTGCCTCCTCTATTGAAAACTCGTTCTAGAACATCCTTTGCCTCCTCCTCGCCACCACCAGTGTCCACGCCACAAAGAAGTCTCTGCCCATTGTCTCTTGCTGCCAAGTCCTTAAATTACATAAGTATTAGAGTCCTGAGGAGGAGGGTGTGATGGAAGACATTAAGCAATGGTATTGCAAAGAGTCAGGGACAGAGTCAAGTTTTAAAAGGAAGTGGGGTGGGGTGGGGCAGGGGTGAAATGCGGGAGGAGTGACATGACTTTTCAGAGCCAAGAAAATTTTGTTATTCAACCCAGAAAGGGAACTTCAACTTCTTGTTGGAGGATTGCCACCACCTCTACCCAGAATGATGTGATTAATATGTCAGGGTTGCTGTGTACTCAGGGAAATAGCTCCCCGTAAGGAGTTGCTTTAGGGGAAAATCTGGGTGGGAAACAGTGATGAGTAGATCAAGAGTGATTCTCCTGAGCCAGATAAGGTGTGATGAGGGTGAATTCCAGGCAGCTCTCCCAGAGACCCACTGGCCCTTGGGGTCAGATGTGTGAAAGCTCCGCCTCCTCAGAGGCTGATCATAGGGAAAGGCCCTGGCACGGTCCGGTCCTGGCAGGGGAGGAGAATCAGAGACTAGCCCACACTGACAGGGGTCTGTGGGGATACGGGGGGAGGGTCCTTGTGTTCTGGGCTGTCCAGGGTCTCATCTGACCTCACAGAGTGGGAACTACTCAGAGGAAAATGCCTTTAGAGCAGAAACTCTCCTAACATCTGCTCCAGTTGCTAAAAGTGTATGCCATCCTTCCCCCCAGTTTTTGTCATTTTTTGCCATCTTATCCTTTGTAAGAACATTTGAGGGTTGCCACCTCAGCATTCCCATCTCCTTTGGCATACTTCACAAAACCTTGAATTTGTCAGCCATAAAGTCTAAGTAGGATTAATCCTACCTCTAACCTCAGGAGTAGCCCTGATTGGCTCAAACTAAGAAGCACATCCCATCCTCTTTATCTATAGTACAATTACTCTTCAATAATGAGTTCTGTGAGAAATAAACACTTTTCCTGCTAGATGTGGACAAGGGAGCCTATAATCCAAGTTGCTGATGGTGGCATTTTGAGGATAGGTAAGCCAATTTATCAGAGAAGGCAATGGCACCCCACTCCAGTACTCTTGCCTGGAAAATCCCATGGACGGCAGAGCCTAGTAGGCTGCAGTCCATGGGGTCGCTGAGAGTCGGACACGACTGAATGACTTCACTTTCACTTTTCACTTTCATGCATTGGAGAAGGAAATGGCAACCCACTCCGGTGTTCTTGCCTGGAGAATCCCAGGGACAGGGGAGCCTGGTGGGCTTCCATCTATGGGGTCGTACAAAGTCAGACACAACTGAAGCGACTTAGCAGCAGCAAGCCAATTTATGCATTTTCTGTTAATTTGACTTCATCTGATAGACTTCTGACTCTCCAATGAGAATTCAGGCCATTAGCCATTTCTGATATCTTTTCACACTCAGCACATTCTCAGCCCTGGTGCCCTCACACTGCGTTTCATAGCTCCTTAAACCTCCTTATTCTTTGGTTATTTATCCCATACCCACTTTCTCCTCTAGGCCCTTTTCAGATTAGAGCTTCTGGAGTAGTCAGCCAACATGGTGCCATTCTCGGTTCAGTTCAGTTCAGTTCAGTCGCTCAGTCGTGTCCAACTCTTTTCGACCCCATGAATCGCAGCACGCCAGGCCTCCCTGTCCATCACCAACTCCCGGAGTTCACCCAAACTCATGTGCATCGAGTCAGTGATGCCATCCAACCATCTCATCCTCTGTAGTCCCCTTCTCTCCTGCCCCCAATCCCTCCCAGCATCAGAGTCTTTTCCAATGAGTCAACTCTTCGCATGAGGTGGCCAAAGTACTGGAGTTTCAGCTTTAGCATCATTCCTTCCAAAGAACACCCAGGACTGATCTCCTTTAGAATGGACTGGTTGGATCTCCTTGCAGTCCAAGGGACTCTCAAGAGTCTTCTCCAACACCACAGTTCAAAAGCATCAATTCTTCAGTGCTCAGCTTTCTTCACAGTCCAACTCTCACATCTGTATATGACCACTGGAAAACCCATAGCCTCGACTAGACAGACCTTTGTTGGCAAAGTAATAATTCTGCTTTTTAATATGCTATCTAGGTTGGTCACAACTTTCCTTCCAAGGAGTAAGCGTCTTTTAATTTCATGGCTGCAGTCACCATCTGCAGTGATTTTGGAGCCCCCAAAAATAAAGTCTGACACTGTTTCCACTGTTTCCCCATCTATTTCCCATGAAGTGATGGGACCAGATGCCATGATCTTCGTTTTCTGAATGTTGAGCTTTAAGCCAACTTTTTCACTCTCCTCTTTCACTTTCATCAAGAGGCTTTTTTAGTTCCTCTTCACTTTCTGCCATAAGGGTGGTGTCACCTGCATATCTGAGGTTATTGATATTTCTCCCGGCAATCTTGATTCCAGCTTGTGCTTCTTCCAGCCCAGCGTTTCTCATGATGTACTCTGCATATAAGTTAAATAAGCAGGGTGACAATATACAGCCTTGACGTACTCCGTTTCCTAGTTGGAACCAGTCTGTTGTTCCATGTCTAGTCCCCCAGAAACGTGTATCATCCGACCACAAGTAAGTCTCCACTGCTCTTTTGGTAATATTCTCACCTTTCTCTTAACTTCCCAATGTTTTTCTCACATGGTATCCCCAAACTGTCTCTACCCCTTACCTCCTCAGATTATTCCACCCCTGACACCGTTGAGAAGATGAGGTCATTTGACCTCAGCAATCATTTTACACAAAGTATTTTGGGGTTCTACCGACAGGGAGGCCTGGCGTGCTGCAATTCATGGAGTCGCAAAGAGTCGGACACGACTGAGCAGCTGAACTGACTGACTGACTGACCTACCATCCACAGATGTTTCTTGAACCCCTCCAGGCATACTGTCACTGCAGGGTCTGTAGTCTTTAGGTCTCCAGTCTTGCCTGCTTCCTCAGGTTATAAGGTATAGTCCTGGTAAGACTAGATACAGCCTGAGACGATCAGGCTCGTGCACTCTTTTTTGATATTAATTAACTCTTCCATCTTAAGCAAGTAAAATGTGCTTAGCTAAGTCTCTTCATCCTTACACGGTTTAAAACATCTTTAACACATCTTATCTCAGGTGGCCTCGGCCTGCAGTGGCTTGAAGCAAGTTTTGGTTCCCAGCCAGAGATTGAAGTCAGGCCTTGTCAGTGAGAGTACTGAATCCTAGCCACTAGACCGCCAGGGACCTGTGGCCAGTGACAAGGCCCTGGCCCATCGGCTGTATAGAAATGAATTCCCACAACAGACAGAAAGTACTGAAACAAGAGAAGTGTTTATTGGGAGGAAAACAAGTACAGTACGTGTGGATAGACACATGGGCGGGCTCAGGGAGAAAGTCACACCTTTGCGGTAGTTTGAGCCAGTTTTATGGGACGTTTCTTCCAAGTTTCTACTGGCCAGTCATTTTGCTTTGCCTGGTTCTGCATCCGTATTTGGGATATGACAGGGTCCTCCCTTGTGTGCATGCACACCCCTTGGCCAAGATGAATTCCAGTGAAGAGGCCGATGGGTGATAAGCGTCACATCACTTACTCTGGAGTGGCGACCCTCCCTTTTTGACCTCCAAGGAGCCTTTCTGCACATGTATAGTTGGGGAGTTTCTCTGACTTCAAGAATGAGGAATATGTGGTCTTTTATCTCTTATCTGGGCAAGACTCAGCTCCTCTCTCACTCCTGCTATTTTGGAGTATCTGTCTACAGCAGAGAAACTGTTTAGCCTGGGACCCATCTCTCTCCTGCCTCCCTTCCTTCATATCATTGTTATGAACACTCTCTCTCATTAAATGTGAGAGAGCACGAAAGTGCTAAAAAGGGAAAACTTTAGTTCTCCTTCTTCTATGTAGGGAAAGTCCCGTTTTTTCCCCACTGTATGTTTCCTTTCCTATGAGTCTCTTTTATTTCTTACACAGCACATCACTCTGGTCACCAGGTGTGTGGAGATTTTCTCCCCACAGCAAGCAATTCTCTGTCTGACACTATGTAATGTCCAAAGTGAGTTAAACTGTGGACATCCAGCTGGTGTCACAGACTGAGAATTAGTATGGAGAAAAACCTCCACATATTTGGCGACAGGATGAAGTGTTGTGTGAGTAATAAAGGAGACTCACAGGAAAGAAAAACATAGGAAGGGAAAAACTGAGGCTTTTCCAAATTCTAGTTGGTGCCAGTGAAGTGGGACTTGCTAGAATCAGCCTGGCTCATGGAAACATGTGGTTTGGGAAGAGAAAGGATAAGAGGGTAGTGTCCGATGAACCTTTGACCCCTGGATGGCTACCTGGTCACCCATGGTGTTAAACTTCAAGTCTCTACTAATGGAATTTAGAGATGGGAATAAATCTGACTCCTGAAGAGCTGACTCATTTAATAAGAAGGAAATGCATATAATAAAAAGCACACTAAACATATAATCTCCTGGTCATCATTATCTGTAATAGGTAAAATAAAGAAAGTGCTGGGTCAGAACTTGATGTTCATCCAACCTCAGACTTGGGTTGGTCTGAACTTCAGCCACTAACCTCAAAGCTGCCCACAGTGGGAAAAATGATGTCAGGACAACAAAGTACCTCTAAGGCCTCGGTTAGCAAGAAGGTCGTCGATGTGGGGGGAGGGGAAAACCAACAAACTACTGAAACCAGGGAGTATAGTGTGAAGGGGTCGTCTCATAGCAGCATCAGCTTCCTGAAGCGCTTTTATTAAAATGGATGCTGAGAATGGCTAATTTAGGGGCTATGTCTTTCATTTTGAATGCTGCTGAGTGGAAGGGCACATCTACATTGAGACAGGACCCACAGTTCACTATTGAACAATCACAGATGGTGTTATATGACCCAGACACACATAGAGGTGATATAGGATTCCTCATGCACTCTGGTACCAAAACCTATTGGTGAAACCATGACATCTTCAGTTAGATTGCATGCTAAATTGCTTCAGTTGTGTCTGAATCTATGGGACCCTATCTCTGTCCGTGGGATTCTCCAGGCAAGAGCACTGGAGTGGGTTGCCATGCCCTCCTCCAGGGGATCTTCCTGACCAGGGATTGAACAGTGAGCACACCAGTAAGAGTATAAAAGTGGGACTGTCCAAACAAGATTCATGTAAAGCTGTGTCTCCTTTATGTGAATGTTTCCTGGAAATGGATATTATGTCTGGCTGGGGAACACTTCCCTTACCTAGTATTGAAAACTCAAAATCTGTTGATGAACTCCTAGTGGAGGCTACAGTTAGGAGTGTAAATGTTTATGGAATTACAGTACTAGTTGGCAGGAGAATTGGTATGTTTGAACAGGTTTTATGTGAAGTGGTTATGTATCTTCTACCTGATTGTATTATGGGGATGGACACTGGATCTGACTGGGGAATATTTTCCCTTTCTAATATTGTAAAACAGGAACTATGTACATCCACCCTTCAAGCAACGTTAATTAGACATGCTTCTGCTGCTGCTAAGTTGCTTCAGTTGTGTCCAACTCTGTGCGACCCCATAGACGGCAGCCCACTAGGCTCCACCGTCCCTGGGATTCTCTAGGGAAGAACACTGGAGTGGGTTGCCATTTCCTTCTCCAATGCATGAAAGTGAAAAGTGAAAAAAAGTGAAGTCGCTCGGTCATGTCCGACTCTTCACGACCCCAGGGACTGCAGCCTACCAGGCTCCTCCGCCCATGGGAGTCTCCAGGCAAGAGTACTGGAGTGGGTTGCCATTGCCTTCTCCGAAATTAGACATGCTAAGTAGAATCAATAGAATGGGAAAGACTAGAGATCTCTTCAAGAAAATTAGAGATATCAAGGGAACATTTCATGCAAAGATGGGCTCAATAAAGGACAGAAACAGTGTGGACCTAACAGAAGCAGAAGATATTAAGAAGAGGTGGCAAGAATACACAGAAGAACTATACAAAAAAGATCTTCATAACCCAGACAACCACGATCACTCACCTCGAGCCAGACACCCTGGAATGCAAAGTCAAATGGGCCTTAGGAAGCATTACTATGAACAAAGATAGTGGAGGGATGGAATTCCAGTTGAGCTATTTAAAATCCTAAAAGATGATGCTTTGAAAGTGTTGCACTCAATATGCCGGCAAATTTGGAAAACTCAGCAGTGGCCACAGGACTGGAAAAGATCAGTTTTCCTTCCAATCCCAAAGAAGGGCAACACCAAAGAATGTTCAAACTACCACACAATTGTACTCATCTCACATGCTAGCTAAGTAATGCTCAAAATTCTCCAAGCAAGTCTTCAACAGTACATGAACTGAGAACTTTCAGATGTTCAAGATGGATTTAGAAAAGGCAGAAGAACCAGAAATCAAATTGCCAACATCCCTTGGGCCATAGAAAAATCAAGAGAACTCCAGAAAAAACTTCTGCTTCATTGACTATACTAAAGCCTTCGACTACGTGGATCACAACAAACTCTGGAAAATTCTTCGAGAGATGGAAATACTAGACCACCTTACCTGCCTCCTGAGAAATCTGTATGCAGGTCAAGAAGCAACAGTTAGAACTGAACATGGAACAACAGACTGGTTCAAAATTGGGAAAGGAGTATGTTAAAGCTATGTGTTGTCACCCTGCTTATTTAACTTATATCATGCAAAATGCCGAGCTGGATGAAGCACAAGCTGGAATCAAGATTGCCAGGAAAAATATCAACAACCTCAGATATGCAGATGACACCAGCCTTATGGCAGAAAGCAAAGAAGAACTAAAGAGCCTCTTGAAGAAAGTGAAAGAGGAGAGTGAAAAAGTTGGCTTAAAAGTCAACATTCAAAAAACTAAGATCATAGCATCCAGTCCCATGACTTCATGGCAAATAGATGGGAAACAATGGAAACAGTGAGAGACTTTATTTTCTTGGGCTCCAAAATCACTGCCGATGGTGACTGCTGCCATGAAATTAAAAGACACTTTCTCCTTGGGAGAAAAGCTATGACCAACCTAGACAGCATATTAAAAAGCAGAGATTACTTTGCCAACAAAGGCCCATCTAGTCAAAGCTATGGTTTTTCCAGTAGTCATGTATGGATGTGAGAGTTGGACCATAAAGAAAGCTGAGAACTGAAGAATTGATGCTTTCGAACTATGGTGTTGGAGAAGGCTCTTGAGAGCCCCAACCAGTCAATCCTAAAGGAAATCAGTCCTGAATATTCATTGGAAGGACTGATAACCTGAAACTCCAATACTTTGGCCACCTGATGCGAAGAACTGACTCATTGGAAAAGACCCTGATGCTGGGAGAGATTGGGGGCAGGAGGAGAAGGGGACGACAGAGGATGAGATGGCTGGATGGCATCATCGACTCCATGGCCATGAGTTTGAACAAGCTCTGGGAGTTGGTGATAGACAGGGAAGCCTGGCATGCTGCAGTCCATGGGGTCGCAAAGAGTCATTCATGACTGAGCAACTGAATGGAACTGAAATGAGTCAGAGGGTGCTTACAGTCAAAATAAGAGGGACTAAAGGAGTCTCCCTGCTCAATGTATCTCTGTTTTACTGGTGGATCTGGGGGACTGGGGTATGGAAGGATGCTAGTCATTCTTTCTTCCCCATATCACCTCGACTTTTTAGTCTCTTTTACTGATGTAGTGGTCACAGGACCAGGGCTACAGCTAGAGCTGAAAATAGGCATAATCCTATCCAAAAAGTACAACTGTGTTTCTGATCTGATCTGATTTCTGATCTGTCATAATTACTAAGAGCCTATTGGGGCAGGATGTGGCTTCAACCCACTGACAAAATTGGGGCTAACAGTGAAGGCAGCTATATGGCTTGGTGGTTAAGAGAGCCCACTAGTTCTGTACTATGTAAACTTACCTCATCTGAACAGAAGTGGACTGAGGGGGAGGCACAGGCCACACTAGTACTACTGCCTGCAGTACAGACCAGCATAGTCTAATAGCCCTTCCAAAGGCAAAAGAGTTTGGGTATAAACAGAGAGAAGGAGGAATAATAGCAGTTAACAGTAAAGTAATGAATAAATGAATTATGTAATAAGGAAAAATTCCCATATTACATCAACACCTTGAAAGAGGCTCAGAGCAAGACATGATATTGCCTCAGCTCAATTATGTAAGATGCCTGAAAGGGTGAAGCCATATGTTTGCTGAGAACATGCCTGCTTTTGGAACTTGAGAAGATGGAATGAAAGCCTGCAAACCTGAGTGGTCTTGCCCCGGGAGACAGTCTCATACAATATGATGACGGACAGGAATGATTTTTAATGACTACTTTGGATTCCAGTAATGTGAACTTGTACTTTTAAACTTGTGTATCATTTTGATGGAAGGGGTCAGTGGCCAGAGACCAGGGTTGGTGGGCTGTGAGAAAAGAGAAAAGAGAAAATATATATATTGGTCTCTGTCCCTGACTCCTGGCACAGAATTCCTAAAACTCTTTTAATTTCCTAAGTGATAAAAGCATCTTCTGTTCTAAGGAAGTGACACTGAATGGGCTCCTGCTTGACGACTAGATTTGTGGCTGGTCACAAGAAAGACCAAGCCATGATTAAAAACTTGGAATTTTCAGCTCCATCCATCAGAAAGGGAAGCCTCCATAAAATCCCAAAAGCATGGGGTCCAGAAAGCTTCCAGACTGGAAGCTGGAACACCAAGAGGAGGATACACATTAACTCTACAGGGACAGAAGTTTCCGCACTAGAGAGCCTCCCAGATCTTGCTTGATGTATTTCTGTATCTGGTTATCCATCTGTATCCTGTATCATATTCTTTAATACACTGACGCAGTTGATGCAAGTAAGAGTTCTGTGAGCCGCTCTAGCAAATTAATGCAATCTGATGAAGGGATCACTGGAACCCCCAATCTATCATCTACAGTGGGTCAGAAGATACGACACCACAAAACTCCTAGAACAGAACATAGCAAAACATTCTCTGACATGAATCAAGCAATATTTTCTTAGGTCAGAATCCCAAAGCAACAGAAATAAAAGTAAAAATAAACAAATGGGACCTAATCAAACTTGTAAATGTTTGCACAGCAAAGGAAACCATAAACAAGATGAGAAGAACCTGCAGACTGGGAGTAAATACATGCAAATGATGCAATCAATAAGGGCTTAATTTCCAAAATATACAAACAAGTCATACAACTCAATAACAACAACAACAAACAAACAACCCACCCAATCAATAAATGGGCAGAAGACCTAAATAGATATTTCTCCAAAAAAAACATACAGATGGCCAATAGGTACATGAAAAGATGCTCAGTACCACTAATTATTAGAGAAACGCAAATAAAATAGGAGATATCACCCCACACAAGTCAAAATGGCCACCATCAAAAAGTTTATAAATAATAAACGCTAGAGGTGTGGAGAAAAAGCAACCCACCCTCCTACAGTGTTGGTGGGAATGTAAATTGGCGCAGCCACTATGGAAACAGTACGGAGTTTCCTTAAAACACTAATAATAGAGTTACCATATGATTCAGCAATCTCACTCCTAAGCATATACTGGGAAACAATGAAAGCTCTAATTTGAAAGATACATGCACCTCCATGTTCATAGCAGCATAATTGGTAACAGTCAAGACATTTGGGACTTTTGGAAAAAACCCGTGTCCACTGACAGATGATTGACTTAAGATGTGGGGTATATATACTATGGAACATTACTCAGCCATGAGAGGATGAAGTAACATCATTTGCAGCAACATGAATAGACCTAGAGATGATCATAGTAAGCGAAGTAAGTCAAAGACAAATAGCATATGATATCACTTGTGTGTGGAATCTAAAAAAACAGTACAAATGAACTTATTTACAAAACAGAAACGAACTTGCAGATATAGAAAACAAATTAATGGCTACCAAAGAGAAAAGGATATATTTGGAGTGTCAGATTAACATATGCATACTACTGTATATAAAATAAATGACTAGGATTTACCTATAGCATAAGTACTATATGTCATATCTTGTAATGAACCATAATGGAAAAAAATTGGAAAAAATTAATATGTACTTATAAATGTACAATCACATGTAGAACTACTTTGCTATACACCTGAAACTAACACAGTATTGCAAATAGACTAAACTTCAACTTTGAAAAGAAGTGCAGGTAATAACTTGGGCTTGAGACTGGCATCTGAAGGAAGTGGGGGCATTCTTGTAAGGAAGGACTGGGCCTTTAACCTGTGGACCTGACACTATCTCCAAGCAGTCAGTGTCAAAACTGAGTTAAATTGTAGGACACCTAGCTGCTGTCAGACACAGATTTGCTTGGTGTGGGGGGGAAATCCTCCCGCCTGGTAACCACAAGTGAAGTCCTGGTGCGAGTAGTAAAGGGAAGAAAGACATGGAAAGGGGAAAACTGAGTTTTCCCATTACAGTTGCCTTCACAAGTAAGCACTGGGCAAACGTTAAGGTGCATATTTGTTTCACATATGAGCTGGTTTTCCTTATCTTGACCGAATCTGCCACCCAAGTGTCTTCCTACCTATAGTTACTGCACCATTTTTTCTCCAGTCTCGGAGCAGGGGATGTGAGCTAAGGGCCGGCGGGTGACCTGGCCCCAGGGAGGGCCGGCTCCCCGCCATCGTTCCTCCCGGACCACCAGGATCGGGAAAATTGCCCGACAAGCATTTAAGGAAGCCTGGAACTTTGGCCCGCAGACTCCGGCTTTCAACATCAACAACACTGGCTGGAGCTGCACTTGCGCCTGAAGTTCCAGATAAGGCAAGATGGGGCTCCTCTGGGGCTGCGGCCATGACTCAGGGCGCGCTTCAGAGCCTTGCAGGCCACCTCCAGGCGCTCGGGTTAGGCAGGGCTGTGCTCGATACGCCCCATGCTTTCCTCCTAGCCGGGGACACAGTGACAAGCTGATGTCTCTTAAGACAAGTTTCTGAAACAGTGTTTCCGTAGTGTAGTGGTTATCACGTTCGCCTCACACGCGAAAGGTCCCCGGTTCGAAACCGGGCGGAAACAGACGCGTTCTTTTTTTTTTCCCCGGCTGGTTGATCTGGATCAGCGGTTCTTGACTCATTCCTGCCAGAACCCTGAGACTAGTTCAGCAGGCACCTTCGCAGACGTCGACCCTTTGAGTTTTTCGTTATCTTTTCTGACACTGTAAATCTAAAACAATTTTGGCCACTTAAATGAAGTCAGAGATCCGATCCGGATCCCCTGGACCAAGTTCTGACTCGGGGCGATGTCCTCTGCTCAGGCTCCGGACACTTCAGCTGGGACCACAAGGGGCTGTCTCCTGCAGAGAATTTGCAAACCTGTATCAAAACCCAGCTATGTGCCTGACATTATCTCGCTTTAAGCTGACAACGGGTACATTTACCCTGCAGTCCAGAGGAATGAACGGAACATCGTTGCAGAGCCAGTGTCCCAAGTCACTCTGCTCTCTCACCACTACCAGACCCACCCTTCCCATTTCTATTCTCGTTTTAAGCTGTTCCCATGCATTCAGTACTAAAGTTCCCAGTCATGGAGATGCTTCCTCCTTCCCTCCTCTGAGTCTTTTCCCACAGGGAATCCTAAAGCCCTAAGGCCCATGGTTCTGAATCAGGGGAAAACAATATACATTTTCTTTTAATTAAAAGTTATTTTCACACACATTCCTCCCACCCCCATTGGGCAGTTTGCACAGACACTTCTCCAAAGATAGAGGGATAGCAAATAATCATATCTAAATATATTCCACATCATTAATCATTAGGGAAATGCAAATTTAAAATACAATGAAATATCACTACACATCGTTTGCTCCTTGGAAGGAAAGCTATGACAAGCCTAGCTAGACAGCATATAAAAAGGCAGAACATCACTTTTCCAACAAAAGTCTGTATAGTAAAAGTTATAGTTTTTCTAGTAGTCATGTATGGATATGAGAGTTGTACCATAAAGAAGGCTGAGCACGGAAGAACTGATGCCTTCGAATTGTGCTCCTGGAGAAGACTCTTGAGAGTCCCTTGGACAGCAAGGAGGTCAACCCAGTCAATCCTAAAGGAAATCAGTCCTGAATATTCATTGGAAGGACTGTTGCTGAAGCTGAAATTCTAATACTTTGGTTGCCTGATTCGAAGAGCTGACTCATTGGAAAAGATCCCGGTGCTGGGAAAGATCGAAGGCAAGAGGAGAAGAAGCCAGCAGAGGATGAGATGGTTGGATAGCATCACGGACTCAATGGACATAAACCTGAGCAAAGGATGGGAAGGACAAGAGTGCCTGGTATGCTGCAGTCCATGGGGTCACAAAGAGTCAGACATGGCTTAGCAGCTCAACAAAACAACAAATCACTGCACATATAAAACAGTGCATATGATACCAGATGTCCAGAACGTGGAGGGACTAGAACACTCATACACTGCTGAGGGGAACGTAAAATGTCACATCCACCTAGGAAAACAGTTAACAATATCTTGGAAAGTTCACCTACAATGATGTGATTCAGCCATTCTAATCCCAGGTATTTACAAGAGAAAATTAAATGTGTGTGCATTGAATTGTATATGAATATTCATAGTAGCTTTATTTATAACAGCCCAAAGCTGGAAACAATACAAATGTCAGTCAACAGGTGAAGATAAATTATGATTACATCCAGAAAATGGAATGCTACTCAGGAAAAATTATTATTATTACTCTTATGCTGGGTGAAAATTTCAATCAAAAAGTGTTGTATGATTCCATTTATATAAAATTGTAGAAAATGAAAACTATAATGACAGAAAGCAGAGCAGTGATTGCTTGATAAGAGGAAAGAGAATGGCAGGCAATAAGTATTAGAAAGGGAAAATCAGGAAGGGGAAACAATGCCTTTGCCGACCTTAACTGTGGCAGGGCTGTCATTATGACTTTCACTGGCCCTAGACACTTTGATCTTCGTGGAACCTCTCACAAAAAATAATGTTTAAGTACTAAAATATTAATGTTGAAATATTTCAGTTCAATCACTCAGTCGTGTCTGACTCTTTGTGAACCCACAGAGTGCAGCACGCCTGGCTCCCCTGCCCATCACCAATTCCCAGAGCTTCCTCAAACTCATCTCCATCGAGTCGGTGATGCCATCCCAACCATCTCATCCTCTGTCATCCCCTTCTTCTCCTACCTTCCATCTTTCCCAGCATCAGGGTCTTTTCCAATGAGTCAGTTCTTCCCATCAGGTGGCCAAAGTATAACCGCTTCAGCTTCAGCATCAGTCCTTCCAATAATATTCCAGTGATTTCCTTTAGGATTGTCTGATATTTTTAATTTAAATTTTATCTATTAATATAGTTTATTTACACATACCACAGATAATTGACTGTAGTATATGATTATATAATATATAATTTATTGATGTAAGATATTATACAGCTGCTTTGATATAAGTGGGTAAAGAATCTGCCTGTAATGTAGGACACAGAACATGAAGCTTCCATCCTGGGTGGGGAAGATCCCCTGGAGAAGGACATGGCAATGCACTCCAGTATTCTTGCCTGGAGAATCCTGTGCCCACAGAAACCTGGAGGGCTACAGTCCTTGGGGTCGCAAAGAGTCAGACACACCTGAGCGACTGAGCATAGTACATTAATATTAGATAAAAACGTTTGTAAAATCTTATTATGTTCTTTTGAATTTAAATGAATTTTTTAAATTAAAATATTTTGAATTAAAGAGTGGACACATTTTTGCAGGGGTATGCTTACTGTACCTAATGGGCAAGTCAGCCCCCCGTTGTAAAGATGCATTCACAGATCTATACATTTTGGCAACACTTACCAACCTGTACATCTTGAATATGTTCGCTTTGTTGTGTGTCAAGGATGCCCTAATACAGCTGTTAATACTTGTTTTTAAATTTCTCAGAAGAAAAAACACATTTATTGAGATCTGTTCTGGATACTCATACAAATACATATTTTTGTTTCTTATTAAAATTTTTGTATGAAATTAAAGTATGTATTCACAACATTGAATAACTTGGGGGTGGACCTTGGGTACAGTGTTAGTCTCAATTCATTGCCCTTAATTCACATGGATGGGTGCAAGACTATTCTCTTGCTTTATTTATGTCAATTTATCACTTTCTTTGATCCTGTTCCCCACTTCCACCCCCTCTCTAATGTGTTTGTTATGTATTATGAATCTGTATGTACCCTCGTAGGCTGTGGAGTTGTGCCGTGTGTAACTGTTGCCTAATCTTGCCTATGTTTGTCACTTAGCATGTGACTCTGGGGTCTACCCAGGTTGCTGTATGCACTTTTAGTCTTTGTTTCTAGCTGATGTAAATAATTCCACAGTGGGTACCCACTCATTTTACTTTTCTTCCCCCATTATAGATACTGGATTGTGACCCACTCCAGTGGATGACAAACAATGCCATCATAGATTCTTTTTTCCTTTTTATTGTATGTGTGTGAGTGTGTGTGTGTGAGTGTGTGTGTGTGTGTGTGTGTGTGGTTCAGTCGTGTCCCACTCTTCGAAACTCCATAGACTGTAGCCTTCCAGGCTCCTCTATCCGTGGAATTCTGGAGTGGGTTCCCATTCTCTTCTCCATGGGAATCTTTCCAACCCAGGGATCGAAACCCAGTCCCCTACATTGCAGGCAGATTCTTTACCACTGAGCCACCAGGGAAGCCCAAATGCTATGTAAATAGCTGTAAATACAATATAAATTCCATGTAAATAGTTGCTGGCTTGTAGGAAATTCAAGTTTTGCTTTTGGGAATTTTCTGGAATTTTTTTTTCCAACTATTTTTGATTCTTGGTTAGTTCACTCCAAGAATGTGGGATGCATGGGTAAGGAGGGCCAACTGTATTGTTACAAAACTGCTTGTATTAGTGAGGATGCAGAGACTGCTTATTCTTTACAGCATTGGTTACAAAATTAGAATTTTCTTAAATGAGAAGGAATTGGTTAGTGGTTACCTCATACCAACGTGGTAAAGAGTTTAAGTTGTGCCTGTGATTTCCAGAGGCATAAGCAAGAAGTGACCAAGTCAAGTTAGTCTCCCTTGTTTTGCAAAATAAGATAAATTAAGCTGCTCAGGAAATTTTCAAAGCCAGTCTTCATTTGTTCTTTAATTTAACAATTTCCCCCCTTTCAGTTTTATTGAGAAATAGTTGACATACAGCACTGTATAAGTTTAAGGTGTACAGCATAATGATTTGACTTATATACATCATGAAATGATTACCATAATTAGTTTAATGAACATCCATTACCTCATATAGATACAAAATAAGATAACATTAAAATTATGTTTTTTCCCTTGTGATGAGAACTGTTAGAATTTACTATCTTAAGTAACTTTAATATGTAACATACAGTAGTATTAATTATACTTATCACATTGTACATTACATCCCTTATTGTTCAGTCGCTCAGTTGTGTCCGACTCTTTGTGACCCCATGGACTGCAGCATGCCCCACCCTGTCCTTCGCCATCTCCTGGAGCTTACTCAAACTCATGTCCATTGAGTCAGTGATGTCATCTAACTATCATGTCCTCTGTCATATCCTTCTCCTCCTGCCTTCAATCCTTCCCAACATCAGGATCTTTTCTAATGAGTCTGCTCTTCACATCAGGTGGCCAAAGTATTGGAGCTTCAGCTTTAGCATCAGTCCTTCCAATGAATATTCAGGGTTGATTTCCTTTAGGATTGACTGGGTTGATCTCCTTGCAGTCCAAGGGACTCTCAGAGTCTTCTTCAACAGCAAAATTCAAAGACATCAATTCTTCCATGCTCAGCCTTCTTTATGCTCCAACTCTCACATTCATACATGACTACTGGAAAAACCATACTTTTGAATAGACAGCTCTGTTGGCAAAGTGATGTCTCTGCCTTTTAATACACTGTCTAGGTTTGTCATAACTTTTCTTCCAAGGAGCAAGCATCTTTTAATTTCATGGCAGCAGTCACCATCTGCAGTGATTTTGGAGCCCAAGAAAATAAAGTCTCTCACTGTTTCCATTGTTTCCCCATCTATTTGCCATGAAGTGATAGGACCTGATGCCATGATCTTAGTTTTTTGAATGTTGAGTTTTAAGCCAGCTTTTTCATTCTCTTCTTTCTCCTTCATCAAGAAGCTGTTTAGTTCCTCATCGCTTTCTGCCATAAGGCTGGTGTCATCTGTGTATCTGAGGTTATTGATATTTCTCCCAGAAGTCTTGATTCTAGCTTGTGCTTCATCCAGCTCAGCATTTCTTATGATGTACTCTGCATATGAGTTAAATAAGCAGGGTGACAATATACAGCCTTGACATACTCCTTTCCCAATTTGGAACCAGTCTGTTATTCTATGTCCGGTTCTAACTGTTGCTTCTTGACCTGAGTATTGGTTTCTCAGGAGGCAGGACAGGTGGTCTGGTATTCCCATCTCTTTCAGAATTTTCCACAGTTTGCTGTGATCCACACAGTCAAAGGCTTTAGTGTAGTCATTGAAGCAGAAGTAGATGTTTTTCTGGAACTCTCTTGTTCTTTCCATGATTCAAGGGATGTTGGCAATTTGATCTCTGGTTCCTCTGCCTTATCTAAATCCAGCTTTCACATCTGAAAGTTCTCAGTTCATGTACTGTTGAAGACTTGCTTGGAGAATTTTGAGCATTACATTGCTAATATGTGAGATGAGTGCAATTGTGCGGTAGTTTGAACATTCTTTGGCATTGCCCTTCTTTGGGATTGGAAGGAAAACTGATCTTTTCCAGTCCTGTGGCCACTGCTGAGTTTTCCAAATTTGCTGGCATATTGAGTACAGCACTTTCAAAGCATCATCTTTTAGGATTTTAAATAGCTCAGCTGGAATTCCATCCCCTCCAATACCTTTGTTCCTAGTGATGCTTCCTAAGGCCCGCTTGACTTTGCACTCCAGGACGTCTGGCTCTAGGTGAGTGATCACACCATCGTGGTTATCTGAGTCATGTTGATCTTTTTTGTATAGTTCTTCTGTGTACTCTTGCCACCTCTTTTTAATATCTTCTGCTTCAGTTAGGTCTATACTGTTTCTGTCTTTTATCGTGCCCATCTTTGCATGAAATGTTCCCTTGGTATCTCTAATTTTCTTGAAGAGATCTCTAGTCTTTCCCATTCTATTGTTTTCCTCTATTTCTTTGCATTGATCACTGAGGAAGGCTTTCTTATCTCTTCTTGCTATTCTTTGGAACTCTGCATTCAGATAGGTGTATCTTTCCTTTTCTCCTTTGCCTTTTGCTTCTCTTCTTTTCTCTCTATTTGTAAGGCCTCCTCAGACAACCATTTTGCCTTTTTGCATTTCTTTTTCTTGGGGATGGTTTTGATTACCGCTTCCTGTACAATGTCACGAACCTCCATCCATAGTTCTTCAGGCACTCTGTCTATCAGATCTAATCCCTTGAATCTATCTGTCACTTCCACTGTATAATTTTAAGGGATTTGATTTAGGTCATACCTGAATGGCCTAGTGGTTTTCCCTACTTTCTTCAATTTAAGTCTGAATTTTGCAATAAGGAGTTCATGATCTGAGCCATAGTCATTTCCCAGTCTTGTTTTTGCTGACTGTATAGAGTTTCTCAATCTTCAACTGCAAAGAATATAATCAATCTGATTTCAGTATTGACCATCTGGTGATGTCCATGTGTATTAATTATATTTATCATATTGCACATTATGTCCCTAGTACTTATTTAACTTATGACTGGAAGTTTGTGCCCTTTGACCATCTTCATCCAATTCTGCCTCTCCCTAGACTGCAAATCTAGTATTTTGCTTTCTCTTTAAGTTACTTTTTGAAAAATGTTATTTATAGTTTTTTTTTATGCCAGGAGGTATGGCACGTGGGATCTTAGTTTCCCAATCAGGGATGGAACCTGTGGGCCCTGTATTGGAAGGGCGGAGTCTTAACCATTGACCCACCAGGGAAGTCCCTGATATTTTTTTCTATTAGTTTGCTTGTTTTTGAGGTATATTTGATATACAATACTATGTTAGTTCCTGATGCACAACATATTCAGTATTTCTATACACTTCAAAGTGATTACCATCTGTCACTATACTAAGATACTACGTTGTCATTTACTATATTCTGCACACTGAGCAAGCACAAGCACCATACTGTATATTTACACTCCTAATTCATTTACTTTGTAATTGGAAGTTTGTACCACTTAACCTCCCTCACCTATTCCTCTCCTCTAGGCCATCACCCCTTTGGTCTCAGTTATCAACTTTCTTAGGGTATGAATTTATTTTTATTACTTTTATACATTACCATCACCGACTCGATGCACATGAGTTTGGGTGAACTCCGAGAGTTGGTGATGGACAGGGAGGCCTGGCGTGCTGCGATTCATGGGGTCACAAAGAGTCGGACACGACTGAGCGACTGAACTGACCTGATACATTACCTAGTCAATAATTATCAAATGTTTTTAAAATTTAAAAATCCCATTAAGACTAAATAGAAAGAAGTGTATGCGACCTAACTTTAAGTGAAAATGTCAGTGGCTATTTTGTGGAATGGGTAGCCGAATTCAAGCATGCTAAAAAGAAAAAGACACACAATATCATGAGAAGAGAGTAGTCTAGTTATGTAAAGGCGAAGTTATAAACTTCTTCACACAGACAAAGAAGATATGGACACATTAACAAAATTACAAAAACGAGAATTTCTCCAAAAATTAATTGGTAGCGTGATTTCGCCTTCGTACTCCTGGGGGCGTCCAAGCTCCACCTAACCCCTCCTTCCTCGTTTTTACCCGAAGGCTCCGAGGACCAGCAGCTGGGCAGCGCGCGAGCCAACCAAGACGCCCCGGGATGCCGGGACAGACCCGAAACCTGGGCCCCTGGGCCAGGCGCGCCGAGGAGGAGGAGGGCCGACTCCGAGGCAGGGACCGTGCACAAAAGCCACTTTCGTCGCTTTAACTGTTCAACCCTAGAACCCTAACCCAGGACCAGAAGCCTGAGACTTGGGCACAAAGCGGCCTAGGTTTCCCGGAAGCCTGAGAGGTCCGGTAGCCGCAGCCCGCGCGGGGCCCCGCCCGCACTCCCGCCGGCTCGACTCAGCCCGCGGAGGGCCCCGCCCCGCTCCTGCCCAGGCCTGCCGCGGTCGGGCCTTCCGGCGAGTCAGGCCTGAGTCAGGACTGGAAGGCTGGGAAGGAGCGACGGTTTCCCGGCATCGGGATCAGCATGACACGATACCAGCCACGCCACACATCGGTGGGAGGGACATGGAGTACAGCGCAGGCAGCCTCCTGCTGGTGTCCCCAGCTAGGCCCCAGGAGCTGGAAATGACTCGGCCTTGTCCTTGCTCCCAGGCGAGTGGTAAGCCCATGGGTCGAACGCTTCTCACTCGTGTGCGTGTTCCAGCCGGGTGCAGTTTACTCAGCTCCTCCAGCTCTACCTTAATCCCAGTGTTAACTGCAGGTTGACATTTGCCATGGGCACTTGCCATCTACCTCTAGAAGGACTAAATCCTGTGCTGTTGCAGCTGCTGACCATCAACACCCTCTGATGTTGAGGGCAGGAATGAGGCCCTCTGTGCTGGGGTGGGGTGGGGTGGTGGGTGGAGAAAGGAAACTGGCAGGACAGTTCTTTAAATAGATATTTGCAGGAGCCGCCTTTACGAACCCAATTCTTTTTTGTAATTTATTTATTTACTTTTGGCTGTGCTAGGTCTTTGTTGCTGCACATGGGGTTTCTCTAGCTGTGGAGGGCAAGGGCTACTGCTACTCTTCACTGAGGAGCACCGGCTTCAGTAGCTGCGGCGTGTGGGTTCAGTAGTTGTGGTGGCTTAGTCGCTCTTTGGCATGAAATCCTCCCGGACAAGGGATTGAGCCCAGGTTCCCTTCATTGGCAGGCGGATTCTTATCCAATGTACCACCAGGAAAGTCTCATGAACCCAGTTCTTGAATCTCCTCATATCTAGAAAATCACTGAAATCCTTCAGGGTGATGACTGTTTTCATGATTAGCAGAAAGCTTCATGAGACTAGCAGAAACCTGGAAAAAAATATGCAATCAATTGCATATATTCCCCTTTCACCAAAATCACGTATATACTGACATTCCTCCTTGCTTCCTCGGAGCAGTTTCTCAGAGGCATCTGCGGTGTTGTTTACAGGCTGCAGTCATTTTGCTATCCCAGTAACTTACAAGGTCGTGTAACCATTTTAACGATCTTATGAGATAATCATATGGGTAGTTTTCCAGGTCACATGTCAAAACGTTACAGGTGAGGAAATAAGTTGTAAAGCGACGTGCCTGAGTTTCCATTCTAGTTATGGAGCTAGACCCAGACCCAGGTCATTTATACCGATTGTCCACAAATCCCTTTTTAAATCAGAGCATCTTGTCTTGGAGTCCTTGGAGGGGGCGACTGTGAGGTTCCAGTTAAACAAGGGAATGTGAGTGCCAGCCCTACCATGGAAGAGGTGGATTGCCTGGCTTCTGACGACAGACTGAGGCAGAGGGGAGACTGAGGTTGGGGTGTCAGCAGTGCTTCTTGCTGCCTTACACACCGCTGCTCTGGCTGTAACCCTTGTAGAACACTCCCAGATACTCTAATGAAACCCTGAGGTGGGGCTAGTGCTGGAAGGGCATCTGAGCTTCCCATTTCAGAGGAATGGATTTAAAAATAAACAAACCCCAAAACCCCTAAGAGTAGGAAGTGAGAACTTGACCCGCCATCTGGTTGAATCAGTCACACTGGGAGTTGTTGGGGGCAGGGTGGATGGAGAGAGGAATGGTTTCTGAATAGATTCAATTCCCATCTCCTTCCAAGGAAAGACACCTGGACAAGAACAAATATCTTTCGTAGAAGTCCGGGAATGGGACAAGGCAGAGATTTTGCAGCTAAAGGCAAATGAATGGGGTGGGTCCATGGACCTGAGCAATTACTATCAGGTTGGCTAAAGACCCAACAGAATCAGCTGCAACTTAGCACATAGTACCTAGGGACAAGGCCACCCCAACACATCTGAGAGCAGTAAGGTCCCAGATGCCAGCCACAGGGACCTGAGGTTGCCTCCTTTTTCTGCTACCTGTAGGCCATGGTAGCTCCAGCTTCCCCTAGATGCCACCTGGAGGGGATAAGAGAGTGTTCTGGTTGTCTATTGCTGTGTAACAAACTATTCCAGAGTCGGGAATTTGGAAAGAGAATGAGGGGAGAAGCAGTTTATCTCTGCTTCTGAATTTCAGCTGAGAAGACTTAGAGGCCAGAGGTGACTTGATGACTGGGGACTGGAATCATCTGAAAAAATTATCTATTTCTGCATAATCACCTTAAAATTTAGTGCCTTAAAATAACAATTTATTATTTCTCATGGTTCAGATGTGAATTCGGCTGGAGCCAGAATGATCAGTTTAGCCGTAAGCCTTTCTCCACGTGACCTTTATCTCTGGCAGAGTAACTGGTCTTCTTGCATGGCATGGAGTAGCAAGAGGGAATGCTTCAACCAAGGCAAGCAGAAGCTACAGATCTGTTAAAGCTCTCCCCTGAAAGTTATGTATCAGTACCTCCATTCCATTCTGTTGGTCAAAACAGGTCACGGGGCCAACTTGGATTTAAAGAGCAGGAAAATAGACTCTACCCTTTGAAGGGTAGTTTTCCAGGTCACATTTCAAAAGAGTTTATGGGGTGAGAGATATTGCTGTCATCTTTAGAAACACAGTCACTGCTACTACTTAAACAAGAACAAATGCAGAGATTTTTAACTGGACAGTTAAAGTTTCCCCATTTCTCCACATCTTGTAGGCTACAGGTTTAAGAACAGGTTAGGTCAATTATAACAGAGGCTACATGTTTTCCTGTGCATTGTTGTTGTTCAGTCACCAAGTCATGTATGACTCTTCAACCCTGTGAACTGCAGCATGACAGGCTTCCCTGTCCTTCACTATCTCTGGGAGTTTGCTCAAACTCATGTCCATTGAATCAGTGATACCAGCCAACCATCTCATCCTCTGTTGCCCACTTCTCCTTGTGCCCTCTCTGAATGTAATGAGTAAATTGTGAGCCACTACACATGTACAAGCTAGATGTAGAAAAGGCAGAGGAACAAGAGATCAAATTGCCAACACCTGCTGGCTCATAGAAAGAGCAAGAGAATTCCTGAAAAACATCTATTTCTGCTTCATTGACTCCACTAAAGCCTTTGAATGTGTGGCTCACAACAAACTTAAGGAAAATTCTTAAAGAGATGGGAATACTAGACCACCTGACCTGCCTCCTGAGAAAGCTGTAAGCAGGTCAAGATGCAACAATTAGAACCCGACATGGAAAATGGACTGGTTCCAAACTGGGAAAGGATTATATTATATATATACAGTCAAAGCTGTATATTGCCACTCTGTTTTTTATAACATATGCAGAATACATCATGCGAAATGCCGGGCTGGATTACTCACAAGCTGGAATCAGGATTGCCAGGAGAATAACCTCAGAAATGGAGATGATACCCTAATGGCAGAAAACCAAGAGGAACTAAAGAGCCTCTTAATGAAGGTGAAAGAGGAGAGTGAAAACCTGGCTTAAAACTCAACATTTAAAACCTGAGATCATAGCATCTGGTCCCATCACTTCATGGCAAATAGATGAAGAAAAAATGGAAACAGTCACTTTCTTGGGCTCCAAAATCACTGCAGATGGTGACTGTAGCCATGAAATTAAAAGACGCTTACTCCTTGGAAGGAAAGCTATGACAAACACAGACAGTGTATTAAAAAGCAGAGACATCACTGTCAACAAAGATCTGTCTCCTCGAAGCTATGGTTTTTCCAGGGGTCATGTAGTAGTGAGAGCTGGACCATAAAGAAGACTGAACACTGAAGAACTTATGCTTTTGAACTGTGGTGCTGGAGAAGACTCTTGAGAGTCCCTTGGAGATCAAACCAGTTAAATGAGGGCTTGAGATTTCAGATTTTGAGAGTCAGTTCCTAGGCAGGTTGATAAGAAGTCCAGGGTCCCCGAGGAGGAGAGAGGAGTCTGGGGCTCTCAAGGAGGAGAAAAGGACAAACTTTTTTTTTTCTCTCTACATTCCTTAGTCTTAGTCACATAAAACATTTTTTCTTTAAGCCCAGAACTGATGATTACACAACAAACAACTCAGTTTAAACTCTATACTAAGGATTATAGAACAACAATGTATCCTGTTTAAGGACAGTTTCTCCTTCCTGAAAACCTTCTGGCTAATCCTGTTATCTTAAAATGTAAATTGTGGGAGTGGGTCTAGTAGATCTTTACCAACTTGAGACATTCTTTTGATTTATTTTAATAAGTAATTTAAAAAGTATATGACTCTCTTGCTTAGACTAGTGAGGAGGGCACTCTCCGTCCCCCTTCTGATGTCTGTGTCAGAAGCGTTCTCTGTCCCCTTTCCTACTTTAATAAAACTCTGCTACATAAAAGCTCTTGAGTGATCAAGCCTGGTCCCTGGTACCAAAGGTAAATCTTCTCCAGAGATCAGGAATCCGACACCGTTCACTGTAAGCTATCAATTTTAGGATCTGGACTTTTAGAAACAGGTCAGTTTGCGAGTTGGAAAACTGATTCTTCAACTTCAGTTTAGTTCAGTTCAGTCGCTCAGTCGTGTCTGACTCTTTGTGACCCCATGAATCACAGCACGCCAGGCCTCCCTGTCCATCACCAACTCCCGGAGTTCACCCAAACTCATGTGCATCGAGTCGGTGATGCCATCCAACCATCTCATCCTCTGTCGTCCTCTTCTCCTCCTGCCCCCAATCCCTCCCAGCATCAGGGTCTTTTCCAATGAGTCAACTCTTCGCATGAGGTGGCCAAAGTACTGGAGTTTCAGCCTCAGTATCAGTCCTTCCAATGAACACCCAGGACTGGTCTCCTTTAGGATGGACTGGTTGGATCTCCTTGCAGTCCAAAGGACTCTCAAGAGTCCTCTCCAACACCACAGTTCAAAAGCATCAATTCTTCGGTGCTCAGCTTTCTTCACAGTCCAACTCTCACATCCATACATGACCACTGGAAAAACCATAGCCTTGACTAGATGGACCTTTGTTGGCAAAGTAATGTCTCTGCTTTTGAATATGCTATCTAGGTTGGTCATAACTCTCCTTCCAAGGAGTAAGCGTCTTTTAATTTCATGGCTGCAATCACCATCTGCAGTGATTTTGGAGCCCCCCAAAATAAAGTCTGACACTGTTTCCACTGTTTCCCCATCTATTTCCCATGAAGTGATGGGACCAGATGCCATGATCTTTGTTGAGCTTTAAGCCAACTTTTTCACTCTCCTCTTTCACTTTCATCAAGAGGCTTTTTAGTTCCTCTTCACTTTCTGCCATAAGGGTGGTATCATCTGCATATCTGAGGTTATTGATATTTCTCCCAGCAATCTTGATTCCAGCTTGTGCTTCTTCCAGCCCAGCTTTTCTCATGATGTACTCTGAATATACGTTAAATAAACAGGGTGACAATATGCAGCCTTGACGTACTCCTTTTCCTATTTGGAACCAGTCTGTTGTTCCATGTCCAGTTCTAACTATTGCTTCCTGACCTGCATATAGGTTTCTCAAGAGGCAGGTCAGGTGGTCTGGTATTCCCATCTCTTTCCCACAGTTTATTGTGATCCACACAGTCAAAGGCTTTGGCATAGTCAATAAAGCAGAAATAGATGATTTTCTGGAACTCTCTTGCTTTTTCCATGATCCAGTGGATGTTGGCAATTTGATCTCTGGTTCCTCTGCCTTTTCTAAAACCAGCTTGAACATCTGGAAGTTGACAGTTCACTGAAGCCTGGCTTGGAGAATTTTGAGCATTACTTTACTAGCGTGTGAGATGAGTGCAATTGTGCAATAGTTTGAGCAAGAGAAGGCAATGGCACCCCACTCCAGTACTTTTTCCTGGAAAATCCCATGGATGGAGGAGCCTGGTAGGCTGCAGTCCATGGGGTCGCGAAGAGTCGGACACGACTGAGCGACTTCACTTTCACTTTTCACTTTTATGCATTGGAGAAGGAAATGGCAACCCACTCCAGTGTTCTTGCCTGGAGAATTCCAGGGACAGGGGAGCCTGGTGGCTGCCGTCTATGGGGTCACACAGAGTCGGACACGACTGAAGTGACTTAGCATAGCATAGCATTGAGCATTCTTTGGCATTGCCTTTCTTTGGGATTGGAATGAAAACTGACCTTTTCCAGTTCTGTGGCTGAGTTTTCCAAATTTGCTGGCATTCTTCAACTTAACTGGCTGTATATCTTGGACATACTGTTTAAGCTTCCTATGTTTCAATTTTCTTATATACAAAATGTACTAATATTATTCTCACTTTACATGGGGCTTGCAAAACTTAAGTTTAAAAACTTTGGCTTTAATAGCTCAAAAATTTTGATGATTGTGAGAGTGAAAACTTTGATCTAGACTTTTTAGGCAATCAGTGACTTGGCCTTATTTCTGACAAAAGAAGAAGGAGAGGATAAAATTTGGGAGTGGTCTGAGGCAGTATGTTCTTGGAGAAGAGGACATTTGAGTGATTCATGCATGTGAAAAGGAGGGACACAGAACTCTGGAGAGGTGTGTTCCTCCTGGTACTTAAAATTAGACCTGAGATCTAATCCTAGCATCATTCATTAGTACCTAGTCTCATTATTTTTTGGCAGTCTTGAGTAGAGTTCACTTTACACATTACTTTAAAAAATTTTTCTTATTGTAAAATACATATAAAATTTATCATCTTAGATGAACCCTTAAAAAGGTACAGTTCATATTGTTGTGTGACCATCACCCTTATCCATTTCCAGAATCCTTTTCATCTTGCAAAACTGAAACTCTGTACCTATTAAACAATATCTCCCCATCCCCATTACCTGTGCCCCCCCAGCCCCCATCTGTACAATTCTACTTTCTGCTTCTGTGATGTTTGATCATTAACGACCTCATATAAATGGAATCAGTATTTTCAGTATTTTTCTTTTTGTGACAGGCTTATTTCATTTAGCATAATGTCTTCAAGGTTCGTTCAATGTTATAGCATATGTCAGAATTTCATGCTTTTTTAGGGCTAGTAATATTTCATTGTATAAACTTCACATTACTTTTTGTTATATCAAGAACTTTGGCCCTTTATAACATGCTTCTTATATTTTGCACACAGGAAGGGTCACCATACATAGTCGGGTCAGTGTTTTCCCTCTAGGATTTCAGTTCACCTTTTCAAAGGAGGAAGTGAAGGCAGAACAAAGACAGGAGTGACAACGGACTAAAATAATCATTCAAGTGAGTAGTTATTTCCTGGACAGTATTCCTGGCTAGATCTGTAACACAGCAGGCCCCCAGAGCTAAATTAAGGAGTTAGATTTGGGGAAAGGGGATTATCAACTCATGTATTTATTGGTAACAGCTTTATTGAGATATAATTCATAGACCATACAATTCATTCATTTAATGTTATTTAATTCATTCCTTTAACGTCATGACTTTTCACATATTCAGATTTGTATAACTGGTATCACAAAATCTTAGAAAATTTTTTCATAGTCCCTGAAAGAAATCTTGTACCAATTTGCCATCGTCCCCAGTTCCCTCCTCAGCCCTGTGCAACCGTTAATCTACTTTCTGTCCATACAAAGATGCCTGTTCTGGAAATTTCACGTAAATGAAATCATATAATATGTGGTTCTTTGTGACTGGCCTCTTTCACTTAGCTCAAGGTTCATCCATGTTGTAGTGTGTATAGATAATTCACTTCTTTGCTTACCAGAGGAGAGAAATAATAGCAGGAATTCACTTCTTTTTATTTTTCAATAATATTCCATTCTGTTGATTATACTGCATTTTATCTACTCATCAGTTTTTGGACATTAGAGTTGTTCCTGTTTTTTAGCTATTATGAGTATTGCTGCTTTGAATACTCATGTCTAAATTATGTGGACCTATGTTTTAATTTCTCTTAGGTATATACCTAGAGGTGGATTTTTAAAAAATATTTTTATTTTATATTGGAGTATAGTTGATTTATAATGTTGTGTCAGTTTTAGACAAACAGCTGAGTGATTCAGTTATACATATATCCCTTCTTTTTCAGATTCTTCTCCCATATATGTTGTTACAGAATACTGAGTACAGTTTTCTGTGCTATACAGTAAGTCCTTGTTGATTATCTGTTTATATACATATGTGTGTGTGTATATATATGTGTGTGTGTGTGTGTATGTATGTATGTATATATATATAGAGAGAGAGAGAGAGAGAGAGAGTAGTGTGTACACGTTAATCCCAAACTCCTAATTTATCCTTCTCCTGCAAGGAGTTAGGTTTTATAGGACCAGAAAATGAATTTAGGAAACTAAACTAACTGTTCACTTCTTTTTGTATTCTTATTTAAAACTGTAAAGGAGATTGGAGATACATGCTGAGGTGGCAAGCACTGAACGTTCTCTACAAGCCACCATGAGACAGAGAGAGGGGAAGGATGGCACACACTTTAAGCAACTGGAGCAGATGTTAGGAGAGTTTCTACTCTAAAGGCGTTTTCCTCTGAGTAGTTCCCACTCTGAGGTCAGATGAGACCCTGGACAGCCCAGAACACAAGGACCCTCCCCCCGTATCCCCACAGACCCCTGTCAGTGTGGGCTAGTCTCTGATTCTCCTCCCCTGCCAGGACCGGACCGTGCCAGGGCCTTTCCCCATGACCAGCCTCTGAGGAGGCGGAGCTTTCACACATCTGACCCCAAGGGCCAGCGGGTCTCTGGGAGAGCTGCCTGGAGTTCACCGCATCACACCTTATCTGGCTCAGGAGAATCACTCTTGATCTACTCATCACTATTTCTCACCAAGATTTTCCCCTAAAGCAACTCCACGGGGGGAGCTATTTCCCTGAGTACACAGCGACCCCGACACATTAATCACGTCTTTCTGGGCAGAGGTGGTGGCAACCCTCCAACAAGAAGTTGAAGTTCCTTTCCTGTTCTGGACTGAACAACTAGATTTTCTTGGCTCTTAGAGTCTCTCCTGTCTCTCCTCCCCACTCCACGCCCAACCCCATTCCGGCTTCCTTTTATTTATTTTTTAAAATTAATTAATTTATTTTAATTGGAGGCTAATTACTTGACAATATTGTAGTGATTTTTGCCGTACATTGACATGAATCACCAGCTTCCTTTTAAAAGTCGACTTTGTCCCTGACTCTGGACTTTAATGCTGACGTCATTGAAGGATTTGGAGACAAGGGGCAAAATATTTCTTCCTTTGTAGTGTAGGCGGACTAGTTGGAAAACTAATCTCCACTAGAGGGAGACTTCATCTTAAGAAAGAAAACGATATGGAATTTGTGATGTTTAATGGAAGTAGATAAAATATAGAACATGTAGCTGCTGCTGCTGCTGCTAAGTCGCTTCAGTCGTGTCTGACTCTGTGTGACCCCAGAGACGGCAGCCCACCAGGCTCCCCCGTCCCTGGGATTCTCCAGGCAAGAACACTGGAGTGGGTTGCCATTTCCCTCTCCAATGCATGAAAGTGAGAAGTGAAAGTGAAGTCGCTCAGTCGTGTCCGACTCCTATGACCTCATGGACTGCAGCGCACCAGGCTCCTCCATCCATGGGGTTTTCCAGGCAAGAGGACTGGAGTGGGGTGCCATAATTCATTTATATAGCTGTTGCATTTAGCCAACTGTCTCTTCTTTTAAAAAAAAAAAAGCTGTTATTTCCACATTATTTTCACAATGATAATTCATTTTATGTAGGAATTACTTTTTGTTTTTAACTTAATTTTATAATTATGTAAAATATTTACATAATTACTTAAATATTTACATAATTTACTTCCCTGGTGGCTCAGATGGTAAAAGCCTCTGCCTACAATGCAGGAGACCTGGGTTCTATCCCTGGGTCAGGAAGATCCCTTGGAGAAGGAAATGGCAGCCCACTCCAGTATTCTTGCCTAGAAAATCCCATGGACAGAGAAGCCTGGTAGGCTACAGTCCATGAGCTTGCAAAGAGTCAGACATGACTGAGCGACTTCACTTTCTTTTACTTTTCTTTAATTTTATAATTATGTAGAATATTTACGTATTTTTCATGTGTAATATTTGGGGGGCTTCCCTGGTGGCTCAGTTGGAAAAGAATCTGCCTGCAATGTGGGAGACCTGGGTTTGATTCCTGGGTTAGGAAGATCCTATGGTGAAGGGAAAGGCTACCCACTCCAATACTCTTGCCTGGAGAATTCCACAGACAGAGAAGTCTAGTGGGCTACTGTCCACAGGGTCGCAGAGTCGGACATGACTGAGTGACTGAGCACACGCACAAAATATTTACATGGTTCTAAAATCAACTGTACAAAACAAAGTATATTCAAACAAGTTTATCTTCTGTCTTTTCTGCATTATTTCTCCTCTCTCTAAAGGTAATCACTAATCATACCACTTATTTTTCCTACGTTATTTTTTCTATTAGAAACACATGTGTTTATCAGTTCAGTTCAGTCAGGTAGCTCAGTCATGTCCCACCCTTTGCGACCCCATGACTGTAGCACGCCAGGCTTCCCTGTTCATCACCACCTCCTGGAGATTACTCAGACTCATGTCCACCAAGTAAGTGATGCCATCTAACCATCTCATCCTCTGTCGTCCCCTTTTCCTCCTGCCCTCAATCTTTCCCAGCATCAGAGTCTTTCCTAATGAGTCAGTTCTTCCCATCAGGTGGCCAAAGTATTGGAGTTTCAGCTTCAGCATCAGTCCTTCCAATGAATATTCAGGACTGATTTCCTTTAGGATGGACTGGCTGGATCTCCTTGCTGTCCAAAGGACTCTCAAGAGTCTCCTTCAACACCACGGTTCAAAAGCATCAATTCTTGGGCACTAAGCTTTCTTTATAGTCCAAATCTCACATCCATACATGATGACTGGAAAAACCATAGCTTTGACTAGACGGAACTTTGTTGGCAAAGTAATGTCTCGCTTTTTAATATGCTGTCTAGGTTGATCATAACTTTTCCAAGGAGCAAGCGTCTTTTAATTTCATGGCTGCGGTGATTTTGGAGCCCAGAAAAATAAAGTCAGCCACTGTTTCCACATCTGTTTGCCATGAAGTGATGGGACCAGATGCCATGATCTTAGTTTTCTGAATGCTGAGTTTTAAGCCAACTTTTTCACTCTCCTCTTTCACTTTCTTCAAGAGGCTCTTTAGTTCCTCTTCGCTTTCTGCCCTAAATGTGGTATCATCTGCACATCTGAGGTTATTGATATTTCTCTGGCAGTCTTGATTCCAGCTTGTCCTTCATCCAGTCCAGCATTTCTTATGATGTACTCTGCATATAAGTTAAAGCAGGGTGACAATATGTAGCCTTGACGTACTCCTTTCCGGATTTGGAACCAGTCTGTTGTTCCATGTCCAGTTCTAACTGTTGCTTCTTGACCTGTATACAGATTTCTCAGGCGGCAGAGCAGGTGGTCTGGTATTCCCATCTCTTTAAGAATTTTCCACAGTTTGTTGTGATCCACACAGTCAAAGGCTTTGGCGTAGTTAATAAAGCCAAAGTATTTATTAAATAAATAATTTTTATTAAATACTTTTTTTTATTAAATAAATACTTTTTTATTAAATAAAGCAGAAGTAGATGTTTTCCTGAAACTGTCTCGCTTTTTCAATGATCCAACAGATGTTGGCAATTTGATCTCTGGTTCCCCTGCCTTTTTTTATATCTCCTTTTAAATATAAACAATAGCGCACTATTCACATGTCCTCCACCTTTATTCACTTTAAAGTATTTCTTGGCCATCACTCCATAGCAGCATCTTCCTCACTGCTTTTTTACAGTAAAAAGTACTGTATAGTACTCCTTTTTGTGGAGGTACCATATTACTGACAGACAGTTGGGTTGTTTCCAGTCTGTAGCTATTACAAATAATGTTGTATACAATAGTGTACACTTTTCATACTTCTGTTAGAGTATCTTTGGGATGGGTTTCTAAAACTGGATTGCTTAATCAAAAGGCCCTGATAATCGTGCTAGTTAGATACTATCAAAGTCTCCATTGTGGAGGCTGTACCATTTTACATTTCCGTACTCAGCATATGAGAATGTCTGCTTCCTCACAGACTCATCAACAGAGTATGTTATCAAAGTTTTGGATGTATTCAGTCTCCTGGGTAAGATGTGCTATCTCCATGTACTTTTAATTTCCATGTTTTTAAAATTATGAGCAATACTGAACATTTTTCCTATGATTAACAGAAATGTGTATGTCTTTCTCTGTGATAGGCTCATTTTATCAATTCATCTGTGGAGATGAGCATACATTTTTTTTTACCTTGGATCCATTAATATGATTAACTACATTAATGAATTTCCTCTGACTCTCCATTTTTGCATACATGGAGTATTATCCACTTGTTTATGATACAAATTTTTTAATGTATTATTGGCTTCTGTTTACTAATATCTTATTTAAGATTTTTATATCAGTATTAGCAAGTGAAGTTGATCTATAGTGTTTTTTGTTTAGCCTTTGTCATGATTCCAAAATTTAGGTTTGGGAATCAATATTACACTCACTTCGGAAAATGAATTTGAAAATGTTGGTCTTTTGAAGCTAAGGATTTATTTTTTTAGGTTTGATATTATCTTCTGTGAAACTATCTGGGTCTGTTTTCTTTTGTGGGGTAACTCTAATCAGTTTCTCTAATTCTTTTATGTTAAATCGTCTGTTTTTACTTTGTGTCCACATGAATCAATTCTATTAAATTGGGATTTTACACAAAATTATATACTTAATGTAGATTTTCAAACATATTTACATAGACTATTTTAAAAGTTCCTCTTCTATGTCTCTTTCTTTCTAGTTTTATGTATTTGTGGTGAAATTCCCCCCTCCCTGTTTTTTGAGTAGTTCTGCTAAGAAGTTGTTAGTTTTTTCAAAGAAACATTTTTGGATTTATTTGTTAGTTCTACGTTTGTTGTTGTTTTCAAACCCATTAGTCACTGACTTTCTTTTGACTTATTTCTTCCTTTTGCTGTTATTTGGTTTGCTTTGCTTTTTCCCTTAATTTTTTGAGTCATAATGTTTATTCATTTATTTTTGCTTTTAAGCTTTAATTAATTTTTTATTATAAATCTTTCTCTGACAGCTGCTTTACCTATTTCCCATAGTTCTTGTTTTCATTATTAATATTTTCAATTTGTTTTGCATTTCTCCTTTGACCCAGAAGTGGTTAACAGCAGGTTTTTAAATTTCCCACTTGGAAATTTAAATTGGACTTTATTGAGATTTTTTTCTGTGGCCAAAAATGTTTCCAGATGGCACAGGTGATAAAGAATCTGCCACTGTAGGAGACTCAAGAGACTTGGATCCCTGGGTCAGAAGGAAATGGCAACCCACTCCAGCATTTCTTGCCTGGAAAATTCCAAGGACAGAGGAGCCTGGTGGGCTACAGTCTGGGGTCACAAAGAGTCGGACAAGCCTGAGCACACACATGCCATGCCAGAAGATGAATGTACACGTTGCTGTGATTTTTGTGAGTCAAAGATATGCATTTGTTGGTGTGTGTGGGGGTCCATATTCTCTATTATCAAGTTTCAGAGTTTAATATATTTTAAATATGCCTTATTTATTGTGTTGTTTAGGTTATCTTATCTGTACTAATTTCTTGTCATTTTCTCTCCCTAGATCTGAGAAATTTGTTAAAGTTCCTGTTATTGTTAATGTGTTTCTGTTTCTCCCATTTTAAGTATAATTCTTCTGATTTTTTAATTGTGGTAAAAATTTCTTTATTTCTTTTAAACCTTTTAAGTCAGAATCCTACTTTCTTGGATAATCACAACTGCAACCCCTGCTTAAATTACAGAAAAAATTCTGGTACATTTTTAGTCATTTATTTTTAGGCTTCCTGAATCTCTTCAATTTAGATATATTTCTTTTATACAGCATAGTGTTGGAATTTGCTTTGGTAGTCAATATGAAACTCATTTTAACAGGTGAGGTAAGCTTATTTATATATTTACTGATGTAGTCAATATGTCTGGCCTTAGATCCGCCTTACTTTTTTTAAAAAGTTGTTTATTTTTGGTTGCACTGAGTCTGTGTTGCTGCGTGCAGGCTTTCTCTAGTAGCTGAGAGTGGGGGCCACTCTTTGACTGGCATCCGAGGGCCTCTCCCTGCACTGGCGCTCCTTGTTGTGGCGCATATGCTCTGAGAGCATGGGCTTCAGTGGCTGTGGCATGGGGGCTCAGCAGTTCTGGGGTAAAAACAGGCTTAGTTGCTGTGTGGCATGCGGAATCTTCCCCCACCAGGGATCGAACTAGTGCCCCCTGCATGGCATGGCAGATTCTTATCCACTGTACTACCAGGGAAGTCCCGCCTTACGGTTTTATGTTACATATTTTTTGTATATTTAGGTCTCTCACCATATGATCTATTTCATTTGCTTCCTCCCTCCTTTTTAAACATATCTTCTGATATTTAAAAGAGTTTGTATTTTTGTTCTAATGGTTACCTTTATCCTAATACTTTTATTATATAATATGTAAGTTCTGTCTCTTTTTGGCTATTGTCTATATGAGCATGTGAGATGATCGAAAATGTATATATTGGTCTCTGCCCACGTTTTTTCCACACAGCTCCTGACCCTGGTAAATACCTAAGTGATAAAGGCTCTGCTGCTGCTGCTGCTAAGTCACTTCAGTCGTGTCCGACTCTGTGTGACCCCATAGACAGCAGCCCACCAGGCTCCCCCGTCCCTGGGATTCTCCAGGCAAGAACATAAAGGCTCTAGGAGCATCTTTTATGCTAACATTTGGTGTTTGATCCTGGCTCCTAACAGAGTGCTTGGAATTTCCTGGGTAATAGGGGTGCTTTTGTTCCCAGTGAGGTGATTCTTGGTGGGCTCCTGGATGAAAGCTGATCACAGAAAGACCAAATTGTGATTAGAGACTTAGAATTCAACCCCACCCCCATTCTCTGTACAAGGGAGAGGTGCTGGAAGTGGAGTTAAGGATGGATTAGACCTGTGTGATAAAGCCTCCATGGAAATCCCAATAAGATAAGTAAGGTTTGGAGAGTTTCCAGGGAGAGTGGCAGGACTGCAGAGGATATGGGGGCTCCACACTGCTTCCCACACACCTTTCCTGAGCATCTCTTCCATCTGGAGGTTCATCAGTATCCTTTATCATATTCTTTTAAAGAAATTTTATTTTGGCTGTTCTGGGTCCTTGTGGCAGCACACAGGCTCTTTGTTGCATCATTCGGACTTCTCTTTTTGTGCCACGCAGACTTAGCTGCTCTGTGGCACGTGGGATCTTAGCTGACCCACCAGGGATTGAACCCAAGTCCCTTGCACTGCATGGTGGATTCTTCACCACTAGACTACCAGGGAAGTCCCCTGTCATTGCCTTTTATAAAAAGCAGTAAAGAGTACTTTCTTGAGTTCCGTGAGCCATTCTAGCAAATTACCTAAACTCAAGGAGGGGATTATGGGAACCTCTGACTTACAGCTGATTGATTAGAAGCACAAGTAGCAACCTGGACTTGGCAATTGGGATCTGAAGGGTAGGAGGGCAGGCAGTCTTGTGGGACTGAGCCCTTAACCTGTGGGGTCTGATGTTGTCACCAGATATTATCTCCTTGAGCTAAATTGTAGGATACCCAGCTTGTGTCATGGAATTACTTGTATGGGTAAACCTCCCCCCGCCACATCTGGTGTCAAAAGTATTAATAAGATAGTAGTGTGAGAGTGAAGGAGGACTGAAGTTTTTCCTAATATACAGAGCAATATTGAAAAACTACCTAGGGATCTCTTAACCCCACCTCTCCACCTGCCCGCCTATTGAATTCCTCTGGCATCTTCATATGTGCTACTTAGTGTGTGTGGACTCAGTCACGTCCAACTCTTTGCAGCCCCATCGCAGGAAAGAAAATAGGGTCAGAAATTTGTAATCTATAGAGAATTTTTGAAATCGTTTCTATATTTGCAGCCAAAATTTTCAGTATTTACTGTGTACACAACTGTGTCTTCAGTTCCTATAAAAATATATAGAAAACAGGAAGTTTAAATACTTCAAAGACGGGCCAATAGCTGGTTGGATAAGATCCTGTTAGCTCAGGAAAACAGGCAAAAGCCCAGTCTCCACTCTAAGACCCATCATCACCTGCCCCAGTGAAATAGCATGCAGGGCACTTTGGAGCCATCTGGAAGAAACCTTCAAGAGCTGTTCGCTAAACTATGTAATAGATGAGATGATACCACTCTAATGGTAGAAAGTGAAGCGGAACTAAAAAGCTTCTTGATGAAGTGAAAGAAGAGAGTGAAAAGCTGGCTTGAAATTCAATTTTCAAAAAACTAAGATCACAGCATCTGGTCTCATCACTTCAAGAAAAAAATAGAAGGGGAAAAAGTGGAAGCAGTGACAGATTTTATTTTCTTGGGTTCCAATATCACTGTGGAAGGTAACTGCAGCCATGAAATTAAAAGACGCTTGCTCCTTGGAAGAAAAGCTATGACAAACATAGACAGCATATTAAAAAGTAGAGACATCACTCTACCAACAAAGATACATATAATCAAAGTTATGGTTTTTCCAGTAGTCATGTATAAATGTGAGAGTTGTACTATAAAGAAAGCTGAGTGCCGAAGAATTGATGCCTTAGGATTGGAACTGGAGGAATCAACCTACCTGACTTCAGGCTCTACTACAAAGCCACAGTTATCAAGACAGTATGGTACTGGCACAAAGACAGAAATATAGATCAATGGAACAAAATAGAAAGCCCAGAGATAAATCCACGCACATATGGACACCTTATCTTTGACAAAGGAGGCAAGAATATACAATGGATTAAAGACAATCTCTTTAACAAGTGGTGCTGGGAAATCTGGTCAACCACTTGTAAAAGAATGAAACTAGAACACTTTCTAACACCATATACAAAAATAAACTCAAAATGGATTAAAGATCTCAATGTAAGACCAGAAACTATAAAACTCCTAGAGGAGAACATAGGCAAAACACTCTCTGACATACATCACAGCAGGATCCTCTATGACCCACCTCCCAGAATATTGGAAATAAAAGCAAAAATAAACAAATGGGACCTAATTAAACTTAAAAGCTTCTGCACATCAAAGGAAACTATTAGCAAGGTGAAAAGACAGCCTTCAGAATGGGAGAAAATAATAGCAAATGAAGCAACCGACAAACAACTAATCTCAAAAATACACAAGCAACTCCTACAGCTCAACTCCAGAAAAATAAATGACCCAATCAAAAAATGGGCCAAAGATCTAAATAGACATTTCTCCAAAGAAGACATACAGATGGCTAACAAACACATGAAAAGATGCTCAACATCACTCATTATCAGAGAAATGCAAATCAAAACCACTATGAGGTACCATTTCACACCAGTCAGAATGGCTGCGATCCAAAAGTCTACAAATAATAAATGCTGGAGAGGGTGTGGAGAAAAGGGAACCCTCTTACACTGTTGGTGGGAATGCAAACTAGTACAGCCACTATGGAGAACAGTGTGGAGATTCCTTAAAAAACTGGAAATAGAACTGCCTTATGATCCAGCAATCCCACTGCTGGACATACACACTGAGGAAACCAGAAGGGAAAGAGACACGTGTACCCCAATGTTCATTGCAGCACTGTTTATAATAGCCAGGACATGGAAGCAACCTAGATGTCCATCAGCAGATGAATGGATAAGAAAGCTGTGGTACATATACACAATGGAGTATTACTCAGCCATTAAAAAGAATACATTTGAATCAGTTCTAATGAGGTGGATGAAACTGGAGCCTATTATACAGAGTGAAGTAAGCCAGAAGGAAAAACACCAATACAGTATACTAACGCATATATATGGAATTTAGAAAGATGGTAATGATAACCCTGTATACGAGACAGCAAAAGAGACACTGATGTATAGAACAGTCTTATGGACTCTGTGGGAGAGGGAGAGGGTGGGAAGATTTGGGAAAAAAAAAAAAAACAACACATATAACTTCCAAGCTAATGGAGAGAGATGATAAAGTAATAGAAAATAATCCAAGAAGAAGGAAAGAAGAAGCAAATAAATAACTAAATAAAACAAAGACATGCGAATAGATAGGATAAATAGTAAAAAGCAAGTAATACAGTAGCTTCAAATTTTACTTGGACAGGTAAAGTTGAACAACTAAAAAAAAAAAAAAAAAACTGTTTATGTTAAACACCATTAAAAAAATTTTATGGAGGGAAGGGACATATGTATACCTATGGCTGATTCATGTTGACATTTGACAGAAAACAACAAAATTCTGTAAAGCAATTATCCTTCAATTAAAAAATTTTAAAAATCTTATCTTGATGTGTTCATCTCCAGTGTGACTGTATTTGGATATAGGGTTTTTAGGAGGTAATTAAGGTTAAATGAGTGAATAAAGGTAGAGGTCCTAATCTGAGGATGACAGCCATCTTTCTCTACCATGTGAAAACACAGTGAGAAGGTAGCTGATTGCAAGCCATGAAAAGAGTTGTCACCAGAATATGCAATCGACTGGCTCCCTGCACTTTGACTTCCAGTCTCTAGAACTGAAGGACATAAATGTCTGTGGTTTAAGCCATCCAGTCTATGTTATTTTGCTACAGCAGCCTGAACAGATTAAGACACTAGCTGAGTCAGCACCCTTTCATTAAAAAAAAAAAAAGAAAGCTGAGTGCCGAAGAATTGATGCCTTAGGATTGTGGTGCTGGAGAAGACTCTTGAGAAGCTGAAGCTCCAATCCTTTGGCTACTCGATGCAAAGAGCTGACTCATTAGAAAAGAACCTGATGTTGGGAAAGACTGAGGGCAAAAGGAGAAGAGGGCGACAGAGGATTGAGATGTTTAGATAGCATCTCGGACTCGATGCATATGAACCTGAGCAAAGTCTCGGGGGTGGGAAGGACTGGGATTCCTGGCGTACTGCAGCCCACGGGGTCTCAAATAGTCAGACACGACTTGGCGACTGAAAAACAACAACAACCAAGTTTTTACTATTGAGGCTACTAATGATTCTTCTGGTTTTAAAATTGCCATGGGGGGAATTCCCTGGCCATCCAGTGGTTAGGACTGAGATTTCACTGCCAAGGGCCTGGGTTCAATTCCTGGTTGGGGAACTAAGAGCCTGCAAGCTGCATGACAAAAAAGGGGGAAAAAAATTGCCATAGGAAGTAAAAATACACTGAAAGTTCAAGTAGAAACTTTTGACTGTTACTAATTAGAAAGCACTAAATGAGATAGTTTACCTAACAACACAACTTTTCTTTAATGTCTGGGAAGAGATGCAGGATAAAAGCAAACTTGAAGATCTAACCAATCTATCAAGGCTTCAAGATCTCTGATACATGGTTGGAGAGGGAATGACCTCTAGAAGGCAATTTGGCAGTATCTATCAAATTGCACATAACTTTTGACTTCACAATCTTATTTCTATAAATTTATCATACAAATATACTCACACAATGAAAAATAACACATGTACAAAGTTAGTCATTGCTGCATTGTGATAGCAAAAGTTTAAAAACAAACTAAATGTTCAACAACAGGAAACTGGTTAGATAAATTATAATACATCATCAGTGTGATACTATGCAGCTGTAAAAAAGCAAGGAACCTCTTTATGCACTAATATTTAATGATATTCAAAATATATCTTTTGATCTTAAAAACGAAGTAGTATGTATGCTGTGATATATGAAAAAGGTAATGAATAAAATATGTTTTTCTATGTATTATTTCTATCCTTTAAAAAATTTGTTTTATTTTTATTTCATTTTGTGAAGCATGTGGGATTTCAGTTCCCTGATCAAAGAACAACTGTGCCCCTTGCATTGGGAACATGGAGTCTTAACCACTAGACTGCCAGGAAATCCCTACTATTTCTATTCTTGAATATGCACAAAAGCATGGGAAACTACACAGAAAACTGATAACTGACTGTGGGAAAGTTATTACCTATTTGTTTAAAAGAAGATCCGCTGCTTCAAAGCAAAAGTTTTACCTTCTATGGTCTCTCTCCACTTAAACTAACCAGCATTCTTTCTGTTCTTCCCATTCCCTCCTGCTGCATTAGTTAAGACTCTTTCTCATAAGGTTGCAAGAAAGGTATGAACCCAAGTTATCTCAGGATGGTGGCTGTCAGTGAGGAAGCAAATCAGTTGGCTGATTTGCAGAGGAAAAAGAGATGGAGGAAAAAAATCTCCCTTCCTGATCATGTTCTATCGTCCAGATTCTAATACCCTCTGAGACCCAAACTATACTATCTACTTTTGAAATCTGTTATGAATATCCTATAACTTTATAAAAAATTCCCCCCTTTTCTGTTTCAGGTAACCTGAATATGTATTTCTGTTTACTGGGCAGTCTTGAGCCAAATTAATGCTAAAATTATTGAACACTCACTATGCATCAAGCACCTACTAGGCATGTTATGTATGTTTAATGCTCAAAACTAAAATTATGCTCATTTCACACCATAAGGGTACTCAGATCCAGGAGGATCAACTAACTTATCCAAAGTCACACATTTAGGCAGAACTAGAATTTAATCCATGCAAGCTGATTCCAGTGCTCAAGGTGGTAGCTGCCCTCAATTATACAGTTCATACATTTCCTCTAGACACAAAGTAAGTTTGTTGTTCAATGGCAGATTATCCCAATCCAAATAAAAGATTTCCTAATGGTCTAAGGAACAGTATGAAAAGGCAAAAAGAAAGGACACTGAAAAATGAACTCCCCAGGTCGGTAGGTGCCTAATATGCTAGTGGAGATCGGTGAAGAAATAACTCCAGAAAGAATGAAGAGACAGAGCCAAAGCAAAAACAAAGCCCAGTTGTGGATGTGACTGGTGATAGAAGCAAGCTCCGACGCTGTAAAGAGCAATACTGCAGAGGAACCTGGAATGTCAGGTCCATGAATCAAGGTACATTGGAAGTGGCCAAACAAGAGATGGCAAGAGTGAACATCGACATTTTAGGAATCAGTGAACTAAAATGGACTGGAATGCCATTATATCTACTACTGTGGGCAAGAATCCCTTAGAAGAAATGGAATAGCCATCATAGTCAACCAAAGAGTCTGAAATGCAGTACTTGGATGCAGTCTCAAAAATGACAGAATGATCCCTGTTCATTTCCAAGGCAAACCATTCAGTATCACAGTAATCCAAGTCTATGCCCCAACCAGTAATGCTGAAGAAGCTGAAGTTGAACGGTTCTATGAAGACCTACAAGACCTTCACAAAAAACTAAAAGACGTCCTTTTCATTATAGGGGACTGGAATGCAAAAGTAGGAAGTCAAGAGATATCTGGAGTAACAGGAAAGTTTGGCCTTGGAGTACAAAATGAAGCAGGGCAAAGGCTAACAGAGTTTTGCCAAGAGAACACACTGGTCATAGCAAACACCTTCTTCCAACAACATAAGAGAAGACTCTACACATGGACCTCACGAGATGGTCAACACCAAAATCAGATTGATTATATTCTTTGCAGCAAAAGATGGAGAAGCTCTATACAGTCAGCAAACACAAGAACGGGAGCTGACTGTGGTTCAGATCATGAACTCCTTATTGCCAAATTCAGATTTAAATTGAAGAAAGTAGGCAAAACCACCAGACCATTGAGGTATGACCTAAATCTAATCCCTTAAAATTATACAGTGGAAGTCAGAAATAGATTCAAGGGATTAGACCTGATAGACAGAGTGCCTGATGAACCATGGATGGAGGTTCATGACATGGTACAGGGGGCAGTGATCAAGACCATCCCCAGGAAAAAGAAATGCAAAAAGGCAAAATGGTTGCTGAGGAGGCCTTACAGATAGCCAAGAAGGGAAGAAACACTAAAGGCAAAGGAGAAAAGGAAATATATACCCATTTGAATGCAGAGTTCCAAAGAATAGCAAAGAGAGATAAGAAAGCCTTCCTCAGTGATCAGTGCAAAGAAATAAGAGGAAAACAATAGAATGAAAAAGACTAGAGATCTCTTCAAGAAAATTAGACATACCAAGGGAACATTTCATGCAAAGATGGGCACGATACAGGACAGAAATGGTATGGACCTAACAGAAGCAGAAGATATTAAGAAGAGGTGGCAAGAATACCCAGAAGAACTATACAAAAAAGATCAACATGACCCAGATAACCATGATGGCGTGATCACTCACCTAGAGCCAGACATCCTGGAGTGCAAAGTCAAGTGGGCCTTAGGAAACATCATTACAAACAAAGCTGGTGGAGGTGATGGAATTCCAGTTGAGCTATTTAAAATCCTAAACGATGATGCTTTGAAAGTGCTGCAGTCAATATGCCAGCAAATTTGGAAAACTCAGCAGTGGCCACAGGACTGGAAAAGGTCAGTTTTCATTCCAGTCCCCAAAAAGGCAATGCCAAAGAATGTTCAAACTACCGCATAATTGCACTCATCTCACATGCTAGCAAAGTAATGCTCAACATTCTCCAAGCCAGGCTTCAATAGTACACGAACCGAGAACTTCCAATAGTTCAAACTGGATTTAGAAAAGGCAGAGGAACCAGAGATCAAATTGCCAACATCCATTGGATCATCGAAAAAGTGAGAGAGTTCCAGAAAAACATCTACTTCTGCTTTATTGACTGCGCCAAAGCCTTTGACTATGTGGATCACAACAAACTGTGGAAAGAGTACCATCTTCTTAAAGAGATGGGAATACCAGACCACCTGCTCTGCCGCCTGAGAAATCTGTATGCAGGTCAAGAAGCAACAGTTAGAACTGGATATGGAACAAAAGACTGGTTCCAAATCCAGAAAGGAGTATATCAAGGCTGAATATTGTCACCCTTCTTATTTAACTCATATGGAGAGTACATTATGCAAAATGCCGGGCTGGATGAAGCACAAGCTGGAATCAAGATTGCCAGGAGAAATATCAATAACCTCAGATATGCACATGACACCACCCTCATGGCAGAAAGTAAGAAGAACTAAAGAGCCTCTTGAAGAAAGTGAAAGAGGAGAGTGAAAAAGTTGGCTTAAAACTCAACATTCAGAAAACTAAGATCATGGCATCTAATCCCATCACTTCATGGCAAATAGATGGGGAAACAATGGAAACAGTGACAGACTTTATTTTTGGGGCTCCAAAATCATTGCAGATGATGATGTCTGTAGCCAGGAAATTAAAAGATGCTTGCTCCTTGGAAGGAAAGCTATGACCAACCTAGTTCCAGTTCAGTTGCTCAGTCGTGTCCGACTCTTTGCGACCCCCATGAACTGCAGCATGCCAGGCCTCCCTGTCCATCACCAACTCCCGAAATCCACCCAAACCCATGTCCATTGAGTCGGTGATGCCATCCAACCATCTTATCCTTTGTCGTCCCCTTCTCCTCCTGCCCTCAATCTTTCCCAGCATCAGGGTCTTTTCAAATGAATTAGCTCTCCACATCAGGTGGCCAAAATATTGGAGTTTCAGCTTCAGCATCAGTCCCTCCAGTGAATACCCAGGACTGATCTCCTTTAGGATGGACTGATTGGATCTCCTTGCAGTCCAAGGGACTGTCAAGAGTCTTCTTCAACACCACAATTTAAAAGCATCAGTTCTTTGGCACTCAGCTTTCTTTATAGTCCAACTCTCACACCAATACATGACTACTAGAAAAACCATAGCCTTGACTAGACAGACCTTTGTTGGCAAAGTAATGTCTCTGCTTTTTAATATGCTGTCTAGGTTGGTCATAACTTTTCTTCCAAAGAGCAACAGTCTTAATTTCATGGCTGCAATCACCATCTGCAGTGATTTTGGAGCCCCCCAAAATAAAGTCAGCCACTGTTTCCACTGTTTCCACATTTGCCATGAAATGATGGGACCAGATGCCATGATCTTAGTTTTCTGAATGTTGAGTTTAAGCCAACTTTTTCACTCTCCTCTTTCACTTTCATCAAGAGGCTTTTTAGTTTCTCTTCACTTTCTGCCATAAGGGTGGTATCATCTGCATATCTGAGATTATTGATATTCCTCCCGACAATCTTGATTCCAGTTTGTGCTTCATCCAGCCCAGCGTTTCTCATGATGTACTCTGCAAATAAGTTAAATAAGCAGGGTGACAATATAGAGCCTTGACGTACTCCTTTTCCTATTTGGAACCAGTCTGTTGTTCAATGTCCAGTTCTAACTGTTGCTTCCTGACCTGTATACAGGTTTCTCAAGAGGCAGGTCAGGTGGTCTGGTATTCCCATCTCTGTCAGAATTTTCCACAGTTTATTACCACAGTCAAAGGCTTTGGCATAGTCAATAAAGCAGAAATAGACGTTTTTCTGAAAATCTCTTGCTTTTTCAATGATCCAACGGATGTTGGCAATTTGATCTCTGGTTCCTCTGCCTTTTCTAAAACCAGCTTGAAAATCTGGAAATTCACAGTTCACATATTGCTGAAGCCTGGCTTGGAGAATGTTGAGCATTACTTTACTAGCGTGTGAGATGAGTGCAATTGTGCGGTAGTTCGAGCATTCTTTGGCATTGCCTTTCTTTGGGACTGGAATGAAAACTGACCTTTTCCAGTCTGATGGCCACTGCTGAGTTTTCCAAATTTGCTGACATATTGAGTACAGCACTTTCACAGCACCATCTTTTATGATTTGAAATAGCTCAACTGGAATTCCATCACTTCCACTAGCTTCGTTCTTAATGATGCTTCCTAAGGTCCACCTGACTTCACATTCCAGGATGTCCAGCTCTAGGTGAGTATGAGTGATCACATCTTCATGATTATCTGGGTTGTGAAGATCCCTTTGGTACAGATCTTCTGTGTATTCTTGCCACCTTCTTAATATCTTCTGCTTCTGTTAGGTCCATACCATTTCTAGACAGCATATTAAAAAGCAGCTGTATTACTTTGCCAACAAAGTTCTGTCTAGTCAAAGCTATGGCTTTTCCAATAGTCATGTATGGATATGAGAGTTGGACTATAAAGAAAGCTGAGCGCCGAAAAATTGATGCTTTTGAACTGTGGTGTTGGAGAACACTCTTAAGTGTCCGTTGGACTGCAAGGAGATCCAACCAGTCTATCCTAAAGGAAATCAGTCCTGAATATTCATTGGAAGGACTGATGCTGTAGTTGAAACTCCAGTTCTTTGGCCACATGATGCGAAGAACTGACTCATTAGAAAAGACTCTGATGCTGGCAAAGATTGGAGGCAGGAGGAGAAGGGGACGACAGAGGATGAGATGGTTGGATGGCATCACTTACTCGATGGACATGAGTTTGAGTGAGCTCTGGGAATTGGTGACGGACAGAGAAGCCTGGCATGCTGCAGTCCGTGGGTTGCAAAGAGTCTGACATGACTGAGCGACTGAACTGAACTGAACTGAATGGTCTGTTCCAGGCATTAGAGAACTGAATCAAATCATGAAAATATCGTGAGGCCTATTTTTTCAGTGGGGCCTGTATGAACCCTTCCAACTTTGAAAGAGTTGGTTTGATGAAAGAACAACAGCTGTACCTGAAGTCAAGCAGTCAATCAGAAGAACGGCTAAAATTTAATACGATTTTATTAGAAGCTTGTAAATGCCTGTTACTAATTATATTACAATTCCTGTAAGTGTCTGTGAAACACTAAGTGGAGAATTCACATAGGACTCAGGCAGGATTGAACCATGGATTTTAAAGAGACACAAATAACCTAAAATGGTCACATCTCCCCACAGAAGAATGGGCTAGAGGATCCAGAAAGAGACCCAAATATTCGGGAATACAATAAAGGTCGTATTTCAAGTCAGTAGGAAAAGACGGCTTATTCAGTAAATGATGCTGAGACAACTAGTTAGGTATCTAGAGACTGACCTCAGCTTAGTCACCAAAACAAATACCAACAGAACAAAAATTTACATATAAAAACTGTAACCAAAAAAAAAACTGTAACCAGGGGTAAATACTGGAACTTACAAAAAGCTTTCAAAGGATAAGATCTGGAAGCACAGAAAGAAAGAGTAATATATTTGACTACATAAATATTAAGAAGATGCCTATGGCAAAAAAAAAAAAAAAAAAGCCACAAACGAAAATTAAATGAAAACCTGGGGGAAAATGTCTGTAACATAGTTGACAAAGGGCTGATTTCCTCAATACATGAAGTTTCAGACAGTTAATATAAATGATCAACAGCCCAATAGCAAATGGCGAAAAACATGAAAGGCTATTTTCAGGGGAAAAAAAAAGAAACAAAACATATGAACATAAGGGGGAAAAAACCTTATAATTAAAGAAATGAAAATGTAAAAAATGAAACACCACGTTTCACCTACAGTTAAGAAGCAATACAGTGTAATGGTTAAAACTGATTGCTCTAGAGTCAGAACACTGGAGATTGAATCCTGGTTCTACTCCTCACTGCATTCTCTTGTTTCCTAGGCCTGGGTTCTTGTGAGAACAAAAGGAGAAAATATAATAAAAAGCAATGAAGACTGCATGGCATATAGTAACCATATTAGTTCTTATTATCGGGTGGACAAAAACAGGGAAACCATTGGTATAGTGTTGGAAAGCGAGTGGAGAACTAGGCGCTCACGTGTACCACTAGCAGATGTATAAACTGGCAGTGTCTTTGAGCAGCAATTTGATATTGTCTACTCGTGTTCTAAGTTCATAAACCCTGTGAGTTTGCAGTTCACTTTTAGAATTATCCTACTAATCACATACATTCATAAAGACATATGCTTCTATCTCTCTCTATATATATCTTTATACTCATAAAGCCATATACTTCTCTCTCTATATATATATATATATCTTTATACTCATAATGATATATAGGTAGATATAGATTTTCATTGCAGCAATGTATGTAACAGCAAAAGACTGAAGATGACCTAAATATCATCTAAATTAGACTAAAAATACATGATGGTATACCCTAAAATGGAGAAGGCGATGGCACCCCACTCCAGTACTCTCGTCTGGAGAATCCCATGGGCGGAGGAGCCTGGTAGGCTGCGGTCCATGGGGTCACTAAGAGTTGGACACGACTGAGTGAATTCACTTTCACTTTTCACTTTCATGCATTGGAGAAGGAAATGGCAACCCATTCCAGTGTTCTTGCCTGGAGAATCCCAGGGACGGGGGAGCCTGGTGGGCTGCCATCTATAGGGTCACACAGAGTCGGACACGACTGAAGTGACTTAGCAGTATACCCTAAAATGAAATAATATACTGCTATGAAAAAAATCTCCAAAATGGTCAAAAAAGCAAATCACCAAACAATGTGGACAGCTTACTCCCGTTAGTCTAAGAATGCCTATAATATTTCTGGAAAGAGACACAAGAAAATAATAACAGTAGTTGCCTTTGAGGAGCAGGAATGGGAGCTGAAGTCAGATGGAGATTTGCTCTTCATTAAATACCCTTCTGTAAAAATGAAACTTTTTTCCCCATGTACATTTTTTTTAATGAAACAAAAACTAGTTAATTAAAAAAATAAGAGTGCAACCATCGTATAACATTACATCTCTATTAGAAAAGCATACCAGCTAAAGACAGAAGTTCTAAGAGAGATGATGCTTGCTTAAGTATAATCATGGCTTTAGGGACCAAAATATCACTCTAGAGAGTGATGAGAACCACAGCGACTGAACATACGAGTCTCCTTTCCAGACCTCGTATTATCCATCTGTTAACTACCTCTAAAATAAGAGCTGTTTCTACCTCCACCTCTAGAAGTGTATGAGTGTTCTTCTACTTGGTGTATTGATTGGAATAAGTACTTTGGGGGAAGAAGGACGGGAGAAGGACTGACAAGCATCCACTAAAATGCTCTCCTGGTTCTCAATGATCTATTTTTTTTTTTTTGACAACTTATTCCTTAGTTTTTTTCCTTTCATCTTAACACCTTACACATAAACTTTACAATTCAGAAAGCACAATTCCACTTTCTCCCTAACAACCCAGTAGATAGGTCTGATAATGCCATTTTAGATGAGTCTCAGAGAGGTCGCCTAATCCAACAGATTAGGTTTGTGTCCTAGCATCACCACTTCATCTTCTAAATCTGTTACTTCCCACACTACAGCGTTCTTTCATCCTCCCTGCTCACTCTCATGGCACCAACTATGGATTCCAGCTCAACCCAGCCTACATCAAGCACCTGTATTCTTAGGCTGTATGATTCTAGAGAGTGATGGTAGAGACAGGAGTCAATTAAGAACAAAGGATAAGATATGTTTTTCTTTCTGGGGACAAATCTGAATCGACTGCTTTTTAAAACATCATTCCTTTGTTCTGTCTGAGAAAATGAAGTAGTGTACCCTGTAAACAGGGTCTTGGCAGTACTGAGCACATTATCTAGATATTCTATTCACTTTACCTCGTTTCCCCGGTAAAGGTTCTGTTATATCATCTTCACAATACAAACGACTACAGAAATTCAGTGAAGGGATGTCAATTGCTTTATATCACACAGCTCCTATGTTCCTGTGTTGAATAAGGACTCAGACCCCAGTGTCTGGCTCTAAAGTATGTTATACATTACACCACTCCACCCAAAGAACAAGCACTGCTCTTGCGCTCCATGATTTGCTAGGGTGGTTAAAGAGCCCAGTCAAAGACAATCTGGAAGTTCTTAAGCATGCTAAGAACCTAGAAGTTACGCTAGAAAAGTCAGGGCTGCTATTCAACCAGTTTTCCCCCATTTATTTACTCTGTCCCTCACATCTCTAAAATGAAAATGCACCTAAGTTTCAGGGGAGAATACTGGGGGCACTATCAGCCAATAAAATGAATAACAAGAAGCAAAAGGCCGCCCCTAATTGCAAGGCCCTTCCGCAAGGGCTGCCTTCTTTGGTTGCCAGGCAACAAAGGTAAACAGCAGGAAGTGGCAGGATCATGGCCACTAACTACAGTGCCAACCAGGTAAGCACTTTTTTCCTTTTCTTTAACATTTAATTTTGCCTTCCAGAGTCCACCTTTTGCCTGACCCCTCCCATAGGATTCTCATTACTGAATAGACAGAAAAAAAAAGTGCTATGTGATAGTATTTTTTTTTTTTTAACTTCTTGGCTCTCAGGGGAGGGAGGGCCTAAAGTACAAGTAATAAGTATTTCTGCATCAAGATTGTAGGCTCTAATCCAGAGGTCAGCAAATTTTTTTCTGGAAAGGGCCAGAGAGGAAATATTTTAGCCTCTGTGGGCCAAGTGAATAAAGATACTATATAGGTATGAGAGAAAACATTTTCCATAAAGTTTTTGACAAAATTCAAAATATAACAGTATAATTTTTTATATTATTAATGAAAAGAATGAAATTCTTATAGGATGAGAAAATATTTTTGCTTAATTGGAATACAAAGTTAGTGTTCCCTTTTATCAAATCAACTGCCAATGTTCATCTATTAAAAACAGTTCTTAGCTTTCTCAGGTCATCTCAAAACAGACAGGAGGATGGATTTGGCGCATGGGCCAGAGTTTGCTGACCCTGGTCTAGACCAGTACTATAATAAAAAGATAATGTGAATCACAAATGTAACTTCAAATTTTCTATTAGCTAAATGCTGCTGTTGCTGCTAAGTCGCTTCAGTCATGTCTGACTCTGTGCGACCCCATAGACGGCAGCCCACCAGGCTCTGCTGTCCCTGGGATTCTCCAGGCAAGAACACCAGAGTGGGTTGCCATTTCCTTCTCCAATGCATGAAAGTGAAAAGTGAAAACTAAGTCGTGTCTGACTCTTCACAACCCCAGGCACCGCAGCCTACCAGGCTCCTCCATCCATGGGATTTTCCAGGCAAGAGTACTGGAGTGGGTTGGTAGCTACATGAGAAACATTTAAAAGAAAAAGTTAATTTTAATAATGTATTTAATTTAGCCTGGTAAGTCCAAAATATTATTTCTAATATTTAATCAATATTTTAAATTATAGTTACATGTTTCACATTCCCTTTTTTTGGTACTAAATCTTCAAAATCCAGTATTCTTTATATAGCTGATCCTTGAACAAGGCAGGAATTAGGGCACAGATCCCCACACAATTGAAAATCTGCATCTAACTTAACAGTCAGCCCTCCGTATCCAGGGTTCCACATTCACAGATTCAACCAACTATTGATCATGTAGTACTATAGTACATATTTTTTGAAAAAAATCTGTAAGTTAACTTGCACAGTTCAAACCCATATGTTCAAGCATCAACTGTACATACAAAGCACCTCAACTTGGACTGGTCATGTTTCCAGGGCTCAAGAGCCACACGTGGCTAGTGGCTTCATGTTGGACAGCACACAGACAAAACGACTTACCTGCTCTCTGCAGTGAGTTAAAGCTTACTTAGCATGGTTGTTCATGCCTCTGGTCTTCAAATCTAAAGAACTGTGTCTAGCTATCATTTCCTGGGCTTTGGACCTTTGAGTCTCAGGGATTCTTATCTTTCTCTCCACAGTATGAGAAACCTTTCTCACCCAAGTATCTGCAGAACTGGTCTCTTGCGAAGCCAACAAAAGAGGTATTCCAGCTTCAGTGCACCCTCTTTACGTCATGCTCTGTAATTCACTGGCACCTCCTAAACTCTTTCAGCATTCTTTGCATTCCCATAGCCTCCTCTCCCTCGGCCCTTAATTCAAATTTAAGCCCTTCAGATACTTTCTCCCACTTTTCCACTCCATCTTCACAAGCACTTTTCTCTCCACTTCTACCCCAGAGGATTTCTTCCCATGAAGGCTACACTCAGATTATTGCCAATGATCGTGGTCATCTGTTGCCTTCAGTGCCCCGTTCCAAGGTGAGATATTCATCTCCATTCTCATCTAGAAAGTTAAAGAACCAAGGCATAGAACTGGAGTAACAGAGGGAAGACTTGTAATCTCCTGCAGCCACTACTTGGAAGATTAAAGTGCAACCTAATTCACATTGTAACAAGAGTGCTCCCAAACTTCCAGCCAACAGGATAGGTTTAACACCCAGAACTCCTTAAGTTGATGAATAATTGGTATAAAATGAACACCTTCAAGGTGATAATACTTATATAGTGGGTACCCTGCCAAACTTAGGCTAAGGATGTAGAGTTTAAGCCAGTGGAGGTAAAGGGGATTAAAAAATTAGGGCAATCTAAATGAGAAAGGGGAAGAGACTGGGGAAGTTATGCTTTCAGTCTTGTTTCATGACAATCCCAAAGGTAAAAAGATGGAACTAAGACAAATAGAACAGACCTGCCAATAGGCCAGTTACTGAGAGTCAGAAGCCCTGTTGAGGAATCCCATCTTTTTCCATTTAGGCAAGTCCCTGGGGCTCCTTCATGGGCACCTGGCAAATGCCTCTGAAGGTACCCCCTGCTCGGGCGACCCTGACCTCCCGTACAGCTGCTGGTGCTGCCTCTCTCACCAGATGGATACAGAAAAATCCTGATTTACTTAAGGCTTCCAATGGGTTGCGTCCTGAAATCTTCGGCAAGGTATCTATTTCTCCCACTTAACCTCAATCCTGTTTCCTTTTCAACCTCAGAAATGTCTATTGTTATACTACCACAATCCCAGCAGGGGGAACCTTTAACCAATTCTGTCTAGTCCTTAAGCAACCTCTTCGGGATGAAGGGATAAGCTAAGGACATCTTATCCACCCCACACATCTCCCCACTTCACACAGTACAAAATGATCTGATCTCAAGGGGAGGTTAATGGTACCAATTTAACTCGTATTTGAAACCTGACTTCTTGCCCATGGGATGGGGAGAAGGGGATTTAGAATTGAGGTGGATTGAGAATGATCTAGGCCTAACCGGAAACATAACTGTCTCTTCTGTTCTACCCCTGACAGCCCCATGATCCAGACAGTCAGAAGAAACTCAGGAAGTCTATCACAAAGACTGTACAACAAGCACCAAGCCCCACCATAATCCCAAGCTCCCCAGCCTCAAATCTCAGTTCCCCAGATCAACTCCAAAGCTCACATCCCTCTGCAGGTCACACTCCAGGTCCCCAAAGCCCACTCAACTCTCCAAAGTGCCCACCTGCAAGCCCGTGTTTGCCCCACGCAGGCCGTAATCTAGCCGAGGTCTAGAAATGCAAACCTGCAACTCCATAAGGGTCTAAGGGACTGAGTGGCCTAAGGAAGACCCCCCTTAATCAGGGAAATTACAGATGGGAATAAAGGCAAATTTGTAAAATAAACTTTTTTTTGTTATTGGAGTATAGTTGCTTTACAATTTTGTGTTAGTAACATTGTATGTTGAGTCTTTTACTGACTTGAAATTTTTCTCTTCAGCTCTTGAGGTAGGAGGTAGATGGGCACCCTCCACCTCACTCCCCCAAGGTAAAGCAATTGGAGATTCATTCCCTATAAACTGAAACTCCACTCCAAGGCAATAGCAGGACAATTAAGGGAGGAGGCTGGGCCCTGTTCAAACCATTTCTCACTCTGGAAGTCAGGAGACCTCCCCAACCACACATGCGCAGAAAGGCTCCTTGCAGGCAGAAGCAGGGAGCAATGCCAAGGGATGCTCTACCCATAACGCCTCTTCAGTAGAATCCACCTTGGCTAAGAGATGTGTGCACTCATCTGAGAAAATCCTGATATACCACATATGGAGTGTGAACCAGACAAATCAAAATGATTGGCCAAAGGAAACCAACAAGAAATGCCTCATAAAAGTAATTCAAACTGCTTCGAGGGCGCATGTCTGGGACAGTCTGCCTGTGTGCCTATCCACATGTATTATACTCTTTTTCCTCTTAATAAATACCTTACTTGCTTCACTACTTTCTTTGTGGGAATTCTTTTCTGCAAAGTCGAAGGGCCAGGGCCCTTGCCACTGACCACTGGTCTAGTAACTAGGATTTGGTGCTTTCACTGCTGCGGCCCAGCTTTAATCTCTGGCTGGGATACCAAGCCCTGCTCTAAGCTGCTGCAGGCCGAGGCCGCCCGAGGTCACTCTGGCCACCTCTTTTAACCCATAATTAGAAGGTTGGAGGAAATAAATACCCTCTCACTTTTCACCCCGAGCATTAACTTCAAAGTCAGAAGTACGACCATTTAGAGTAGAGCAGGTGTATGTGTATTTGGAGGTAGGGAAGAAAAGCAACGGGATGCCAGGGTAGGAGACGTGACCCTTGTCTAAGAGATCATATCTGATCTGACAGAACACACAGGGGAACTAAGAGTTGTAAAAGCAAAACTTAAGCAAAAATACAAATGTAACTTGAAAACTAAAGCTACAGAAGTGATTAGGAGACAGAGAAGAAAAATAAAGGACGGCACGTAAGTAGAAAGTTGGGGCAGAATTACATACATGATGACCACTCTGCCACTCCCAACCCAATCACCTGAATGATTAAGTCATAAGTTGCTCAGTCGTGTCCGACTCTTTGCAACCCCATGGGCTGTAACCTACCAGGTTCCTCCGTCCATGGGATTTTCCAGGCAAGAATACTGGAATGGGTTGCCATTTCTTTCTGCAGATCTTCCCAACCAAGGGACTGAACCCGGCTCTCCGGCATTGTAGGCAGACGCTTTACCATCTGAGCCACTAGGGAAGTCCAGGGAATGATTAAGAAGCCGAGAGAGTCCCCTATCCATTTCCCAGCCTCTCATTTCTGTTTATCTTTACCCCTGTTCTGCAACTTCCTGGCACTGGCTGTTGCATTTAATGTGCTTGCCAAAGCTTTCCCAGTTCTGGTACCCAGTTGTTCCCTGGTGAGCACGGATGCCTCACTCTGAGGACAAGCACAGAGGGCGTCTGGTGTGCACTGGAAAGCCTGTAAGTCGCTCATTCCTGTCCAACCCTTTGCGGCCCTGTGGACGGTAGCCCACCAGGCTCCTCTCTCTGTGGGATTCTCCAGGCAAGAATCCTGGAGTAGGTTAGCATGCCCTTCTCCAGGGACCTTTCTGACCCATGGACTAAACGCAAGTCTCCTGCATGGCAGGCAGATTCTTTACTGTTTGAGCCACAAGGGAAGCCCCCGGTGTGTGCTGGAAAAGGCTCCAAAGACTTCTCAGGGCCAGTATAGCAAAAAGGGAGACGTGATCATCACTTAAAGCCAAAGACTACTAGGAGCCGGGATGAAGACTGATGAAGCAGCCAAGCAAGGTCTTCCTCTCCAACTGACACCAATCACAGTCACTGCTACTTCTCTCCGACCAAAGCTTTAACTGGCTGGCAAACAGCTCAGTGACACACTAAAATCAGTCGCCCCAGAGTTTCCGGAGCCTATCAAAACAGCACTCCCGCCACAGGGAGCTAGGGGCCCAAAAGCCCGGCCTATATGGATGGATTAGGAAAGTAGCAAGTTTTCTCATAAAACCATAAATGTCTGCCAGGTTTCCATCAATCTCTTTCTTACCTCCACTCTCCCCTCCGCTGATTTACATACTTAGCTCATGGTCCCTTGGCCATCCCCTCCATTATTCCACTGGATTATAACTCGCTGAACTGTACCTTGGGGCTTCTAATCTGTTCTCAGTGGGATTCTGGAGTTTATAAAAAACTAAAAGCTCTCCACAGCTTAACTTCCTTTCTCCTGCTCCTTTCTTCTCTGAGGTTTCTGTATATTAAATCCCTAGCCACTTTTATTTGATTCCCTGATAATTTTTGAGTGCTCACTTAAAAGGACAAATTGCTTCCCTCCGGAGGAAGGCAGGATTGGGGGATGCAAGCACCTGAGAGGAGGAGACCAGAGGGAGACCAGATGGGGCAGGGAGGAAACTGGCTCCTCCTCCCCAGTCGCCACTGTCTTGGTTTCTCAAAGTATCAACAAGAGTCAAAGGCAAAATAATAATTTTAATTCAGTTTCAGAAAAAGATGTCACGTGATTCTGGATTAGAAAACATGACAGTAAGAGGTTTGGTTTTTCTGGAAACACAAGGAAAAGAAATAACCCGTAACAGATTCAACAATAATTTTCTGGATTTTCTTCTTGCATCAAAAGCTATATATCTTCTCCCCAAGACCTGCTCCAAGAGCCAACTTAACTCTTCTTATCTCCCGCTAGCTGGGACAGGCTAATTCTCCTGCACCCCCACCCCTCTCCTTTCGGTCACACTATGTGGGCGCTAAAGACCCTGGGCTCTGACCAATGGACAGAATTGTCCTTTGAGCCAGCAACCCACAGGCAGTGGCACCCGGATCCCCACTCCCAGTCCCCACGGCAGAGGCCACAGAGCTGGCATTGTTTCCACTGTCTCAGGAAAAAGGAGCCAAAGGCTGACCCTCAGCATAAATCAAGGCCTAACATGGAGAGAGAAAGAAGGCTCCCAAGCCCAGAGTAGGCTGCAAGCCGGGGGCAAGAAAAGGGAGTTTTTGCAGTCATTCCATCCTTAGAAATAAGGAGAAAACTGGACCCTTTTCCACTGTTATGGTTCTGTAAGGTACTCTACTGCTGAGCTCCAAGGGGATCTGCAAGCAAAGAAGGGTCTAAACAAATCAGAATAACTTTGCCCTGGCCAAAGACAAGAGTAACAAACAGGAAGACAGGTCAATGTGATAATTTGTAGGATGATGACACTGGGAACTTCGGCTCTTCACATGGCTGCCAGCCCTACAGAGGACAACACAGTAAGAACCAGGACAGCCACTCCAGACTGGTGTAGCTGGGAAATCGTCAGGCCTTTTCCTAGATCCCACATCTGTAAAAATAAGAAGAAAAAATTTCAGCAATCAGGGTCCTGGTCACTCTCATAGCTCCTTTCTCAGAAAAGAACTCCACTTTGGAAACAGGCAATTTCTCTCAGCATGATTCTAGAGAAAAGCACTTCCTTATTCTGACCTTCACCTTCCTCGAAACCCACAATACGGTACCTGCCACCCTCTTATCCCAATGACAGTACAGGGAATCGATCCTCAGTCCCTATGTATAAGAACTTTCAGACTAAATAGATAAAACTTTCCCTCGTGACAACAAAACCAGATCAAGGTTTTCCAAAGTGTGTTTCTCCAAAAACTAGTTTCACAGAATGTTAAAAGTCATTACATGTGGGAAAAAAAAGTTCTGAAGTCAAATAAATTTGGCAACTGTTTAAATACAAGACTTCTTAAACAACTTACTAATGCACACTGTTAATCTCCAAAATGGGGATATAATACATGGTTTTTTAGATATAGTCAACCTCTGAATCCTCTTTGGGAAGCAACATTTGTCCATTGGGGAACTAGTATTTTTTTTTAAAAATACTCTTTGGGGAATTCCCTGGTGGTCCAGTGGTTAAGACTCCACACTTCCAATGCAGGGGGTTCAATCCCTGGTGGGGAAATAATCCCACGTAACTCAAGGCATGGCCAAAAAAAACTACTCTTGGGATCTAGACTCAATTTTGTTTTGACTGTGACATGCCCCCACCACTAAAAAATATCTTTTTAGTTAGTACCCAATGTCTGTGTATACATATCTTATATATAAAAGTTCATGAAACAATAAGCAATATTTATCAACACCTTCTGTGTTATATTCTGTACGGTATTTTCTATTTAAAGTTCTTTTTTGTTGGTAGCAACCCACTAAATAGATTTTCTACCCACGGAGTCAAAAAACACTAATTTAGATTCTCTTGTGCCCTAGGGATATCAACATATCATATTCTAAAAGCTCTCCTAGGGCAAAAGCAGAGTCTTCAGGTCTCACACTTTCCAAACATGACTGCATCAACACAAAGAAGCCGACACTTTAAGAATGCTTCAGAGAAAAATTAGAGCCTGGAAAAAACTCAAGATTAGAAGATGTCCCTACCTCAGGTGTCAAACAGCTTCTACCTAGATAAGATTAGAAGTCAAAGAGGCAAACAGTTGCTTGCTTATAAAGGAATAGTTCAGTTCAGTTGCTCAGTTGAGTCCAACTGTTTGCAGCCCTGTGGCCTGCAGCACACCAGGCCTCCCTGTCCATCACCAACTCCTAAAGCTTGCTCAAACTCATATCCATCGAATCAGTGATGCCATGCAACCGTCTCATTCTCCCGTTCTCCCACCTTCAATCTTTCCCAGCATCAGGGTGGGAAATGAGTCAGTTCTTCGCATCAGGTGGCCCAAAGTATTGGAGTTTCAGCTTCAGCATTACTCCTTTCAATGAGTATTCAGGAATGACTTCCTTTAGGATAGACTGGTTGGATCTCCTTGAAGTCCAAGGGACTCTCAAGAGTCTTCTCGAACACCACAGTTCAAAACCATCAATTATTCAGTGCACAGCTTTCTTTATGGTCCAAATCTCACATCTATACACGACTACTGGAAAAACCATAGCTTTAACTAGACAGACTTTTGCTGGTGAAGTAATGTCTCTGCTTTTTAATATGCTGTCTAGATTGGTCATAGCTTTTCTCCCAAGGAGCAAGCGTCTTTTAATTTCAAGGCAGCAGTCACCATCTGCAGTGATTCTGGAGCCCAAGAAAATAGCCTCTAACTGTTTCCACTGTTTCCCCATCTATTTGCCATGAAGTGATGGGATCAGATGCCATGATCTTAGTTTTCTGAATGTTGAGTTTTAAGCCAGCTTTTTCACTCTTTTCTTTCACTTTCATCAAGAGGCTCTTTAGTTCCTCTTCACTTTCTGCCATAAAGGTGGTGTCATCTGCCTGTCTGAGTTTATTGATGTTTCTCCCAGCAATTTTGATTCTAGCTTGTGCTTCATCCAGCCCAGCATTTCGCATGATGTACTCTGCATGTAAGTTAAACAAACAGGGTGACAATATATAGCCGTGACATACTCCTTTTACAATCTGGAACCAGTCTGTTGTTCATGTCTGGTTCTAACTGTTGTTTCTTGACCTGCATGCAGATTTCTCAGGAGGCAGGTCAGGTGGTCTGGTATTTGCATCTCTTTCAGAATTTTCCACAGTTTGCTGTGATCCACACAAAGGCTTTGACATAGTCAATGAAGCAGAAGTAGATGTTTTTCTGTAACTCTCTCGCTTTTTCGATGATCCAATGGATGTTGGCAATTTGATCTCTGGTTCCCCTGCCTTTTCTAAATCCATTTTGAACATCTGGAAGTTCTTGGTTCATGTACTACTGAAGCCTGACTTGGAGAATTTTGAGCATTATTTTGCTAGCATGTGAGATGAACGCAATTGTGCAGTAGTTTGAACATTCTTTGGCATTGCCTTTCTTGTGGATTGGAATGAAAACTGGTCTTTTCCAGTCCTGTGGCCACTGCTGAGTTTTACAAATTTGCTGGCATATTGACTGCAGCACTTTCACAGCATCATCTTTCAGGATTTGAAATAGCTCAACTGGAATTCCATCACCTCCACTAACTTTGTTCATAGTGATGCTTTCTAAGGGCCACTTGACTTCGCACTCTAGGATGTCTAGCACTAAGTGAGTGATCACACCATCGTGGTTATCTGGGTCCTGAAGATCTTTTTTGTATAGTTCTTCTGTGTATTCTTGCCACCTCTTCTTAATATCTTCTGCTTCTGTTAGGTCCATACCATTTCTGTCCTTTATTGTGCTAATCTTTGCATGAAATGTTCCCCTGGTATCTCTAATTTTCTTGAAGAGACTGAGAGCTCTAGTCTTTCCCATTCTATTGTTTTCCTCTGTATCTTTGCACTGATCGTTTAGGCTTTCTTATCTCTCCTTGCTATTCTTTGGAATTCTGCATTCAGATGGGTTTATCTTTTCTTTTCTCCTTTGCCTTTAGCTTCTCTTCTTTTCTCAGCTATGTGCAAGGCCTCCCCAGACAGCCATTTTGCTTTTTTGCATTTCTTTTCCTTGGGGATGGTCTTGATCCCTGTCTCCTGTACAATGTCACGAACCTCCGTCCATAGTTCATCAGGCACTCTGTCTATCAGATCTAGTCCCTTAAATCTATTTCTCACTTCTACTGTATAATCATAAGGGATTTGATTTAGGTCATACCTGAATGGTCTAGTGGTTTTCCCTACTTTCTTCAATTTAAGTCTGAATTTGGCAATAAGGAGTTCATAATCTGAGCCACAGTCAGCTCCCGGTCTTGTTTTTGCTGACTGTATAAAGCTTCTCCATCTTTGGCTGCAAAGAATATAATCAATCTGATTTTGGTGTTGACCATCTGGTGAGGTCCATGTGTAGAGTCTTCTCTTATGTTATTGGAAGAAGGTGTTGCTATGACCAGTGTGTTCTCTTGGCAAAACTCTGTTAGCCTTTGCCCTGCTTCTTTTTATACTCCAAGGCCAAATGTGCCTGTTACTCAAGGTATCTCTTGACTTCCTACTTTTGTATTCCAGTCCCCTATAATGAAAAGGACATCTTTTTTGTGTGTTAATTCTAGAAGGTCTTATAGGTCTTCATAGAACCATTCAACTTCAGCTTCTTCAGCATTACTGGTTGGGGCATAGACTTGGATTACTGTGATACTCAATGGTTTGCCTTGGAAACGAACAGAGATCATTCTGTCATTTTTGAGATTGCATCCAAGTACTGCATTTCAGACTCTTTGGTTGACTATGAGGGCTATTCCATTTCTTCTAAGGGATTCCTGCCCACAGTAGGAAATATAATGGTCATTTGAATTAAATTCACCCATTCCAGTCCATTTTAGTTCACTGATTTCTAAAATGTCAATCTTCACTTTTGCCATCTCCTGTTTGACCACTTCTATATATGCTAAGTCACTTCAGTCGTGTCCGACTCTGTGTGACCCCATAGACAGCAGCCCATCAGGCTCCCCCGTCCCTGGGATTCTCCAGGCAAGAACACTGGAGTGGGTTGCCATTTCCTTCTCCAATGCATGAAAGTGAAAAGTGAAAGTGAAGTCGCTCAGTCGTGTCTGACTCCCAGCGACCCCATGGATTGCAGCCTAACAGGCTCCTCCGTCCATGGGATTTTCCAAGCAAGAGTACTGGAGTGGGGTGCCATTGCCTTCTCCGTTTTTGTTTTTTTTTTGACCACTTCTAATTTACCTTGATTCATGGACCTAACAGTCCAGGTCCTATGCAATATTGTTCTTACAGCAACAGACTTTACTTCCATCACCAGTCACACCTACCACTGGGTGTTGTTTTTGCTTTGGCTCTGTCTCTTCATTCTTTCTGGAGTTATTTCTACCCTCTTCTCCAGTAGCGTATTGGGCACCTACCAACCTGGGGAGTTCATCTTTCAGTGTCGTATCTTTTTCCCTTTTCATACTATTCATGGGGCACAGTGCTTTCAAAAAAATAAAGGTACAATGCTTTACAGAAAAATTGAGTCCTACTGGGTGGTGTGATAAGGGGATACTCTCTAGCATATCAGAGACCCTGTCACTTCCTACTCTCTTTCATCAATTCCACCCTCCACTCCATTAGATTTTTTTTTTCTTTTAATGTATGGGTAGCTATGCATTTACATGAATATGAATGTACAGGGAAAGTTCTGGATGTGATCTTGGAGAGACAGCAGTGAGCAGTCCTAGAGAAAGATCTTAGTTCCCTGCCCAGGAACTGAACCTGGGTAGCCTGGATGAAAACCAGGAATCCTAGCCACCAGACCACCAGGGGATAGAGCCCCGTTAGATCTTCTGGCAGCACAACTGTCAAGCTCGGAGTGCAAGAACTATGGACTGTCACAGAGAACAAAATCCTGTCCCACTCAGAGCCAGGACTTGCTAGAAGAACAAACAAAAGCAGATTTAAGGGCTTAAGAAAAGCCCTGACTGAGTTCTGACATTTTATAAAATCTCTTCCTCTTCCCTCCCCCCATTCTGAGACAAAAGCAAATATATGGCAAGTCCCTGCCTGAGCCAGGATGCCAACAGAGGAAGCTGATCAGCTGATTCTATTGGAGAGCTTTGTTCCGTGGAATAAGAAGTCATTAATGGAAATGCTCTCCCTCTCTCCCCGCTCCCCGAGGGAAGTGAAGTCATTTTGAATCAAACTGAACACTGCCCCAGGGAACAGTTAATAGATACACTTAATTTAATAGGTCATTTAGTCTCTCGCTTTTCTGATTCCATTAAACTGTCTATTGGACCAGACTAAAATTCAGAAAGTGCTTGTCTCTAAACTCTAATGTGGAAGTTACAAAAGGTCAAATTAAGGCAAGAACATCCAACTGCCAGATGGCTCAGGGTGAGAGAGAATGGAAAACCATAAAGAAGGAAGCTGTAATTATCTTCCTGACAAAGGAAGCAAGACCAGGGGTAGGGAGACCACAAAATATAAATCTTAAAGTGCTGTAGGAGAGATTGATCCCTGAGCTGGGGCAGGTTTGATTCCTTAAAAAAAAGGGGACACCAGTTTGAACTGACCCCAAGCTCATGTAGGAGGCAACTTGGACAGAGTTCAGCTGTCAAAAGATTTCTAAACCCAATATTGAGATCCTAGACACTCGGTTTCTTGTTGAAGTTGGTCCCATTCTAAGAGTTCAAAACAAATAACAAAAGCAGTTAACATAATCCAATATCAAGTTAATAATAATCAGTATATTTGACTCCAGATACGTCACTTTTTCTTGATGGGAAGATGAAGACTTCCCATCAAGCAGTAACTATGTTATCTAGTTCATAAATGAACCTCCAGTGTCTACAACAGTGCCTGACACAACAGGTAACAATTTCTGTCTGATAAATATGCCTTCTATGCCAGATATGTGGCCTGGCTTCAGGGGTCTCTTTTAGTAATGACCCTCTTAAAACTGGAAGAATTCACGGAGATCCTGAAAGCATCTGTCAGGTCTATGTCCAGTGCTCAGCTACATCACCAGCTGTGCTGCCTGGCAGTGCCCAGGCAATCTAGTTTAGCTTTGTCCAAGAGGCCCTTGAGCAAACATCCAGCACAACTAACTTTAAGAACAGTACTAAACCCAGACCAGAAAAGAGAATCCTCTGAGCCTCTCCATTCCTTGCACCTAGAAAATGTACAAGTCTACAATTAACTTACCAAGTGTCGGATCCCATTCCAGGTGTGATACATGAGAGGGAAGACAAGTGCAAATTTGGCTGTGTGGATCAGTGCTGGCCCCAAACACAGGGACTTCACAAATTCCAAATGAGACTCAAAGCTCCCAGGGACCAAGAGGGCTGACAAGCCAAAAAGAGAGACTCCTGAGGAGAAACAAAGTAAGTCCATCACAGCGGTCCATCAGCTACAACCAGTAAGACACATAAAACTGGTTTCTATGACAGTCCCTAGCACTTCACACAATTCTAAACCAATTTAAAATGGGGAAGATTTAAACTAATGTTCACACGTGTAGTAGGAGATAGGCTCCATGGAATCTGACTCCAATCTCTTAAAATTCAGAATATATATTTTAGCATCTTAATCCTTCATCCAACATTGCTCTCTATAAAAACTTTACCTACCACTTTAGACGTGCTGTATCTATATCATCTCAGTAAGAAAAAATAAAAACAGTATACTCGGTTCAAGAAAAAGACTGAGAAAAAAAAATTTTTAATCAATCAAATCTCTACCATACAAAAATTTAACTCAAAATGAATCAGAGACCTAAATGTAAGAACTAAAACCATAAAACCAAGAAAACACAGGAGTAAATCTTTAGGACTTTGGATCAGCAGTGGTTTCTTAGATACGACACCAAACCAGAAGCAACAAAATAATAAATTGGAGTTCATCAAAATTAAACACTTTTGGGGGCCATTTCTCCGTTAGTCTGGAAGGACGCTGATGCTGAGAATAACTACCATGGCTTTCAGTTCTTTGACGAAACTTCAGATTGTTGGAGCATTCACTGTATTCCGGGGGTGCAGCTTTCTGTAAGTTTGCTGTGGCTGAAGCAAGAAAGCAAGCATATGCAGACTACTACAGAAATTATGATTCCATGGAAGATTTTTGAGATGAGGAAGGCTGGTATCTTTCAGAGTGCAAAGTGATTTCACAATGTAAAAAATTTCTTTAGGTTGAGTTCCATGGAAGTTTTGTCACTGAACTGTAATCTGAATTACAAAACTATGACTTAAGAATAATGGAATAATTTGTGTTGATAAATCAACAAATACTATGGAAAAAAATAAAAAACTTTTGTGCTACAAGCAATGCCAACAAGAAAGTAAAAAGACAACATATACAATGAGAGAAAATTTTTGTACATTGTTATGTCTGATAAGGGACTTGTATACAGAATATATTAAAGACCCTTATAGCTCAATAATAAAAAGGCAACCTAATTTAAAAACAGGCAAAGGATGTGAATAAATCTCTCTCCAAAGAAGTAAAAGGTCCATAAGTATATGAAAAGATGCTCAATACCATTAGTAACTAGGGAAATGCAAATCAAAACTATGAGAAGCCACTCCACACCCACTAGAAGGCTATACAGTTAGTGCTCCACATCCATGGGTTCTGCATCCAAATGAACTTTTAGTCCCATACGTCCGTCCCCTTCCCTGTCTACTCCCCACTTCCTCTCACTATATACACACACCTGGGAGTGGCTGGTGATCAAGCTAATGACCAATGGCCAATGATTAATCAATCTTGCCTAGGCACTGAAGCCACCATAAACTACAGGATTTGGACAGCCTCTAGGTTACTGAACACAAGGATGTGCTAGGAGGGTGGTGTGCCCAGAGAGGGCATGGAAGCTTCATACACACTTTGCTCTCTGTTCCTGTGTATTTAGCCCTGTGTTATCTCCTCCATTGGTTTTTATTTTGAAAACCAGTATGTCTAAATAAAGTGTCTTCCTGAGTTATGGTGAGCTCTTCTAGTAAATTATCAAAACTGAGGACCGGGTCATGGGAACCCTGGTTAACAGCTGCAACTTTATATATATAATTCTCAAAGTCCTAGCAAGGCATTATAAGCAGAAAAGGAAGTGATGATACAGTAGCTAGTGAGAAAGTTGGAACTGAACTCAGAAATATCCAAAGTTTGTGCTTTTTCTCTACACTGTCTCAGTTGGGAATTACCAGGGTGTAACATATCACATCTAAGAATCAATAACTCATGTCCCATCTCATGAAAAGCCCAGAAAAACAAAACAGGGATTTCAGAGTTCCACTAGTTACTTTATAATCTGTCAGTTCTTTGGCTTTTCCAGAAAAGAAGTGATTACCTGAGCAGGTTTGCCTATACAGTCAAGTGACCTCTCACTGAAGTTCTGATTTTCAATCCGACCTATTTTTAAAGACTATCCAGAACATTCAGGACCATTCTTCTTCCCATTCAAGTTAACTGTACAATTTATTTACAGCTGCGTTCTTCTAACGTATCTGTTGTTTGGCACTCATTCATTTCATTGCTGTACGTTGCATTTTGATTACCCTTTCCCAGTCTTATTCACATTGCAGCTTCAACTATGCCATTTTTAAGGAATTTATCTAATTTCACCTATATTTTTACACTGTTGCTATGAAAAATCACAAATATTTTAATCCCTTACAGAACCTAAGCAATGGAAAAGTG